>NW_026067949.1:40113876-40156638 GCF_014885135.2 Alexandromys fortis
ATTGGGGGTATTACCTTTGACAAAAATATCATTTACCAGGGTAAGGGCATGGGGATCAGAAAAATAATAAAAAGAACAAAGACATAAGTGAAAATAATAAAACAGAAACAGAATAGTAATTGGAAAAGTTGCAGTGAATACTGAAATCGCCCACATTTAGTTTTCCATACACTTTTATACCCCAATACAACAGGAAGGGTGAAGAAGGACAAAGACTGCTTTAACATGATACAGAGGACAACCAGAACAGTTACTTGCTTCAATATTTGAGGCATCAAGTCATTAATTTTGAGAAAAACATTCTGTTGTTTTGGCAGTGAACCCACCCTAGGCCAAATATCCTGAAGGCAGTCACTCCCTAGGTCAAACCTCCTAACTCAAAAGAAGGAGCAGAAGTATGCTGAATTCTCTGATCTTTGGTCAAGGTGGACTGGTTCTACCTGTATGGTCATCCTAATGTTCAAAACACCAAATAACCACACCCGAGGTCAAAGTGTGTAAACATAGTTGTTGTCAATAACTTTGAGCAAGCAGAAACTCTCTGAACTTCAGACAAGGTGGAAAAGGTTCACATTTTTAGACCTCCACAGACACCAATGACAGAAAAGGAAGAGGAAAGGCAAGAAAAAGGAGAAGGAAGGATGGAGGGAGGGAAGGAGGAGGGAAGGAGAGGTGGAGAGAGAGAGAGAGAGAGAGAGAGAGAGAGAGAGAGAGAGAGAGAGAGAGAGATTCCCTTCAATATTTTTAGATTGACATGATATCTCATTATATAGCTTGCTGGAATAGATCTTAGAAAAACTGAAACTTGAGTCATGAGACATGTGGACCTTGAAGATGTTGAGAAAGACCAAAAATGTTCTTATCTGCCTCTTTTCAGCCAAAGATTAAAAAACCTTCAGCATATTCTAGACAAGTATGAATCACAACCAGAAAAAAGAAAATAAATCTGCCACTCAACCAGCCATGGTATAATGAAAGTTCGCCCCCTAGTGAGGTTGATGAGTAAATATATTTTCACCCAAACATGGTACCTTAACATAGAGACTCCATGTCTGACATTGATAGAAAGAAATCTGCTTCTGATACTGGGATGCAAGGATTATAATAATTTTCTTAGTGTTAACAAAATCAATCAAGATGACATAGAGGCAGTATGTGGACCGGAAGGCTGGAAAATGTAAAATGGCAATGTGCTTTCTGTTGTACTGGGCAATGAGTTTTTTCGCTTGCTTGTTTTGTTCTGTTTTACTCAAAATTCAGAGTATAAACACATTTTATTAGAACATAGCCGTATTATACAATGTGTAAGATTGTTAGTTTACAGTAGAATTGACCAATCATAGGAGGAATGACTTAGCCACACAGCCTATTATATTTAGTATTCAAACTTCAATGGCAAAAGCCCTGACCCAAGAGTAACTGAAGTGGGATTCCCCTCTGTATGCTGTGAATATCCGTGGTTAATAAAGGAACTGCTTTGGGCCTACAGCAGAGCTGTAGGGAAACAGAGCTAGACAGGGAAAACTAAACTGAATGCTGGGAGAAAGGAGGCAGAGTCAGGGAGAAGCCATGGACCTGCTGCCAGAAACAGACGTGCTGAAACTTTGCTGGTAGGCCACGACCTCGTGGTAATACACAGATTAATGGAGATGGGTTAAATTAAGATGTAACAGTTAGCCAATAAGAGCTAATGGACCAAGCAGTGATATAAATAATATAGTTTCTGTGTGATTATTTCAGTGCTGAGCAGCCGGGAACAATAAGCAGCCTCCTTCAACAGTTAACCACTCAAAACTGTTACCTCATGTATGAAGTAGAGAATTTAGTGATCTCTAAGTCTAATCTCCCATCTTGAACTGGCATTTTTTAATATCACGTGGTATGGTAGCGTACACTATAGTAACTCATAAACACCTCAGAGCCTTATTCTAACAAGAATACTACTGAAGTACTATGTCCAGTAGATAGAAGACCATGGCAGTGTTCTCCTGCCTTTGTTTATAGATGCCCGCAGTGTATAGTCATTGTTTCCAGAGAGTTGAGCAACCCAGAACACTGGTGTTGCCTGCAGTAGGCTTATAATCACAGTATAAGAAGTACATACAGGTATAGTGAATGATAGAATTGAAGAACAGATTTTCACATACAATATCCTATTCTCTCTTCTTTAAATGGCGACTTAAAACTTTGATTGTTTTCTTAAGCAGAATAATAGAACATGGAAAATAATGCAATTCAGATATCCCAGTGAGGTATTAGAAACCCCAATTTCATGACTGGCTAATTCTTAGCCCTATTTGACATAATGTTTACTTTATAATACAAACATGTTTAATAATGTGTTTCTTACTCTTCTACATCAATACTCACAACAAAACTAACCAGTTTTTATTTTGTAAAATATCAGTAAGCATGTGTTTAGTGCCAGAAATATGTTTCTGATGCATTAGACACTTCATTATTTACTTATATTGAAACGCCTTTGAAAAACCAGCTGGAATTCTGTAGCACAGTGAAGAGGATGAAATGCAGCTTTAGCAAAAGTAGTCATTGCTGTAAACCTGTGTTGGCAGCTAAGGGACAAATCTAGACGCTCTATATAAAAGACTTTAACCTCAATACTGAAAAAGTACATTTGGAGCTGATGAATACACATTAAGGGCAATCGTTGCTCTCTCTCTCTTAAGACCCATGTTTAGTTCCCAGCTTCCACACCTCTTATATCTCAAATTCTAGAGAGTCTGACACCTCTTCTGGTTTTCTGGACTTTAGGCTCTTAGATACTGTGCATTCCTACATGCAGGAACTTACACATACCACGATGATATTAAAGAAATACATGTTACAAATGTTCTGTTCAGCACTATACTAGACAATATAGCAGGGTAGCTACCATTATCCCAGTCATGTCACAAAAGGGTCTGTAGATCAGATGAGCATTGATAGGACATAGACACATAAGAAAACATAAGGGATTTATTTTGAGAAAACAGGTCAAAGTGATAGTATCAGTCAGAGTGGATTATGAATACATCTCAAGGAAAAGGAGTTAATCCCTACCTGCTAGACTTAAGGTTTTACTGTTGCCTAATTCTTGAAAGCACTAAGTGGACACAGATCCATATCTTTCTGATGTAATGTAAAGTAAGTTCACTAGCAGGCTATTGAAGTGATTTCGTGGTGAAAGCCTGAAGAACCCAGAGTTTGGTATTGATGGACAATGGTAGCACCAATGGACACAGTGACGCAGGAAGAACAAAACTTAGAGGTACTGCCTAGCTTTCTCCTTCTTCCATATTTTGTTTCAAACCCCAAAGTGTATCTCTTCCTTATCTTCTAGCTATCTTCCAATTCAATCAAGCTTGCAAACAAAGATTAGTGTTCACAAGGTGACTTTCCACCCAAACTGGAAAATCAAGACTGCAAATGATAAGTTAAAAACCTACTAATTCTTTTTCCAGAATAGGTGGCATTTTGACAAGTTCTCATCTTTTGTAAAACTCCTGCCACTTAAATATGGTAATGCCAATTTTAAAAAAGCACAGTAAATGACATTTACCCAGTGTAAAGTTACACTATAAAGAGATAAGAGTTTAAGAAATTAAGAATATTTGTTTACATGTGTACATGATCTAAACAAAATTGGAAAGAAATACTCAGGGCACTTATGACCCTGTTTCTGGAGCTGTTCAGGCATTCACATCTATATTTGTTATATTGTTTCATTTATTATTTGAACTCTCCATACTTGTAAACAATGATATATGGCTTTCATTGTTCATGTGCCCCTAACCACATGCCACTCCACACTTTATATCCTTGTTGTTGCTAAGGACTTCTTCTGATAATTTTTTTTTTAGCATAAGTTCACAACAGAAAGAAAAACCTTTGCTAGGGAGACTTTAGGAACAGCAATGAGTAGTGTTTTATTATTATTTTATTTATTTATTTTTGTAGGTTAAATATGAATTTATTGATTTTTTTTCCCTTGCCATCTGGGCAAAAGGTGGGGCATGCTCTGTTATATACATCAACCAGCAAGCAGTGGGGCCAACTACCCTATATGGCTGGCCCAGGCTAGAGGTGGGGCCAGCTCTCCGGTTTCCAGGCCACCAGGGTCAGCTCTCTTGCTCTGCCCAGACAAGGAATGAGGCCCACTCTCCTGAGCACATCAGCTGGCACTAGGTAATACCAGCTTTCCCATGTCAATGTCATTGGGGCCAGTTCTCCAGTGTTGCCCCAACAAGGGGCAGGGCCAGCTCTCCTGCCCCTTGTCATAGTGCCTGGTTCTCCCACAGCCACTCAACCAGAGGCAGCAATCCTGTGCTGCCCTGGCAAGGGGCAGAGTCAGCTCTCCAGCACCCATGCTGTCGGGGCTAACTCTACCAAGGCCATGTCTCTACAGGTACCACCATGTGGTAACTGGTACACAGTAGAGCCAGCTCAGTGTGACCTTTGGACATTAAGATAGCTCCAGCTGCAGTACAGACCCAAACATCCTCAGAGCCTTCTTCAGTAGTAATGCAGGCCACGGACATCGACACAAATCCCGGATGCCTTAGGACCACATAGGACACAAGGCCCCGAGTCACAGAAGCAGCCCAGTCTTCATCATGGTCTCATGACTGTGTAGGGTTCTCATATCGGGGTGTTTCTCAGTGCTATAGCTCCTCTAGGTCCACCTCTCTTCAGAGAACTCTGATTTCTTGCTTTCTCTTTCTCTCACATCTCTTCATGACATATCTGTTTGCTTCCTTCTCTCTCATCTCTCCTCTGCATACTCACTTGCTACTGCTGCGCCCAGCCCAGAACGGAGCAACTCGTCAATTTTATTATGTCAAGAATGCTTTTTTATTGATTTTTATTGAGCTCTATATTTTTTTCTGTTCCCCTCCCTGCCTCTCCCATCTCTCTTTAACCCTCCCCCAAGGTCCCCTTGCTTCCAATTTACTTAGGAGATCTTGTATTTTTCTACTTCCCATGTTGATTAGATACATGTAAGTCTCATTGTAGATACAGTGTCCTCATTGTTGTCTATTGTGATTTGTAGGTTGGTTTTCTTTGCTTTATATTTAAAAACTACCTGTGAGTGAGTATATGTGATAATTGTCTTTCTGTGTCTGGGTTACCTCACTCAAAATAATGTTTTCTATCTCCATCCATTTTCCCACAAAATTCAAGATGTTGGTTTTTTTTTCTGCTGTGTAGTACTCCATTGTGTAAATGTACCACATTTTCCTTATCGATTCTTTGGTCGAGGGGCATTTAGGTTGCTTCCAGGTTCTCGCAATGACAAATAATATTATGAATTGAATGGAAACATATGGTACTTTATTCGGCTGTCTTATAGTTTCTGCTTTTCACTAATCATTAGTTCCTGGAGACAAATCTAAAGTATCATAAATTTATGTCTGTCGATAGTTCAAAACTGAGTATTTGTCTCGCTTACAAATAACTATTTTCAGAAGGAGCCATAGCAAAATGACTCTAACATGATCTAAAAGTAAGCCAAGAAAAAGGAAGATTATTGAGACTAACTAATTGTACAAAGTTTTCATCTCAGAAGTGGTGCTAATTGGATATAATGTAGATGATAGACTAGCCAGTTGAAATATTTTGAACAAACATCACTATTTTCTGCAATAAATTTTACAATAGCTTCAGTATATGACATGAACAAAAAGAGTTGGCTCTCTAATAACCGTTACTTTAAATCCTATAAAATACATGTTCTTGATTTGTTCATTTAAATGTAGTATTTCTAAACTAGCCATAAGGGGAAATAGGATATTCTGACATTGTAAGTTAGAATAATTTGACACTGTTAAAGACTGGTTGTCTTAAGATGTAAAATATCAACAGATTAAATTGAAGGATTAGAATTCATGAAATGTAGCCTTTTTCTACGGGATAACCTAACCTTTGAGACTAACATCATTAAGAAGCCTATGTCATGAGAGAAAGAAAACCATGTACAGAGGGTAAGGAAGCTATTAGTTATGGAAACTGGAAACATACCATGTTATAAGTCCTCATAAAATTGTATTTTTTTCATAATAGACAGTGAGGTGAAAGCTACTGCGTGAACTGATCTAAAAGAAAGAGAATTAGGAGAGAATTACTACTTGATATTGATAACTTTGGTTTGTAGACTGTGTAAATACAAAAAAATAATGTACAACCTTTTAGTTCACTAATCCATTATATTCCCCTCTAATTTTAGTGCCAGCCAAAGGAGACTAAGAAGAAAATATCCTCTAGATTTCTGATCTAAACTTAAGTGTTGACTCTTTCATTTTCTTGACATAATCCTCTTCAAATTTCTCATACTGGGCTACAGTAAACTGATTCTTCCAGTCACCTGAAATACCTGTACAAAGAATAAAAAAAAGTTTGAGATTACTATTAAATTTCTAATAATAATTTGAATTATCAATTTGAATGCATCATAACTTTAATCTTCAACTCCATATAGAACTGCTAGGCTTAAACCTTCCTAGCCTTCCAACTTCTGTAGATTTTATAATTACAATTATGTAAAAAAGTATTAATTCTGAAGCATCTTTAAAGAAATGGCATGGGAGAATACCAACTAATACCAATACTAATTCTTTGACTGTAAGTACCCTTGTAACAAAGGGTAAAGGGCACTTTTCAGTTACTTTAAAGCTTTGGTTAATATGGAAAAATGACAACCTATGTGAAAAGTTTTATTACCAAACAAGATTGGAAATTACTGGGGTAAATATAGTTAAGCACACTTACTGCTGAGCCTTTAAAATGTCAAAAAAATTTATGAAAATATACAGGATATACCATACCAAAAAGACATGCTAAGAATATTTTATTAAATTATTGTTTTCACAGAATATTCTGCAGTAACATAAAAGACATAATTAGAAACCTAGTTTTCCATGTCAACTAGAGACATTTGATCCAGAAAATTTCTTGAATTTAAAAGGGAGACTTTCATCTACCTTGTAAATTTCTAGACACCAGTAGCTGTTTCCTAATTGTAACAATCAAAATATCTTCACATGTATGTTCCTTAAGAAACAAAAATCATACTTTGAGATATTACAGTAAAGCTTCTGATGGCATAATTCATTACCTTCAAAAATCATTTAGAATCTATAAATTTTTATTTATAATGTTTCTTCATTATAAATTCACTGTGACTGTTTCTTCATAGACATTCACCAAAATTTCTTAATCTCAAGAACGTTCCTAAACTTTATTACTGCTAATAATTCCTCTCTACAATAAGAATGATTTCCACTTCTACTCATCTGGTGTTGCTTGATTGTCTCCCTCAGAGGTTTTATGTTTTGGACAGTAGAAAGGTAGCATGTTTAATGTACATAGTCTCTGAAAAAAAGTTTAAAACACAAGGCCAGTTTTCATCATCTAAAACTTGATCTCATGCATGTCACATGTGTGGGCCATGCTTTTGGCTTTGGCTTTATAAAGAGAATAAAAAGGAGCCAAGGCCAAAAGAATAAAACAAAAGTGAAAGATTCACAGTGATCATCACCTATTAATGACACATTGCTTAAATAAAAATAAATCTTGTGATTAAATTCCTTTGGGTTGTGGGAGTTTTATATAAAAGTTGATTGGTACATATGTAATACTATGCATCTATCTGTCTATCAATTATCTATCATCCATCTACTGCTATTTTCTACTCATACACACAGACACTTATGAACACATACACAAAATTAAATATATATGTATATATATATAATGTATATCCACTTTATACAAGATGCTTAATATTGAGTTAAATACTAAGGACAGAATGATAACACTTATTGGTGCACAGAATGTTGAGCAAATATTTCTCATCATAAATCTTTGTTTACATCTCACAGAAATGGCATAGAATAGTACACAGTATTTCTTCTAAAGCTTTTCTTTTCTCTACTTTTCAGTTTCTCTCCTAAGCGTTTTTAATTGCTTCTAATTTCCTACATTCTCACACTAATGTGATTAATTATATTTTCCATCATATGACCAGAAACTATACAGACATGAATTAGTACTTTTCTCACCTTTCCTCATGAATGGCGACACAGAATGGTCCATCTCCTCTTTGTTCATAGTGGTATAATTTGCACTAGGATTCTCCTTCATTACATTAAAAGAGCTATGGTAGAGGATTTTATTTTCAATTTCTTCTGGTACGTCTTTCTCTAGAAACTTTAATAATTTTTTAATTTCACACTTTGGATCCTGAAACGTTAAAGGGGAAAAGAATAATTTCATTTGGATTTGGTCACAAAGAAAGGAGTGCTCTTAATAAGATTTTGTTTAAACTTAATGAGTGGAACTATATTTGAGGGTTTTATTATGCTTTTAATTCATAAGGCAAGAATCCAACACTTATATTTGTGATTTTTAAAGAAGCAACTAAACTATTTGAAGACGAGTGGAAATATACCAGTTTTTATTTCAAAGATACAATTGTCTTTGGGTGGATAACAGTAGCAAGATGGGGGAGTTATATGAATTAGTATTGTATGCCAGAACTAGAGTTAAAAATAAATTAGCCATATTTATTGACTAAGAAGAAAAGAGAGTAAGAGACAAAGAAGTTAAATCTTAGGTTTCTTAAAAAATAAACAGAAATTTCTCCTTACTTCTTTCATATCTTCATAAAATAGATAAAGGATACGGTAATCTTTTCTTTTCTCCCACCAGCCCTTCACATGATCATACCAGGAACCAAAACCCACTAAAGATAAAGATAAAATGTGAAATTAAAAACTATTTACATGAAGTAGAAAGCAGCTAAAGTCTCTAAGTCACGATTATCTGTTCATATACAATGATTTCTGTAGTTTAAGAAAAAGGGTCATACAAATAAGAATATGTGAGATAACCACTTTGTTACTGAATTTAAAATTTACTTTCAAAGAGAAAAGTAACTCTGTTACAAGGTGAATCATGCCTTTCTGAAATGCATATACTGAAATGGCCACACTTCATACCTAATAATGAAATTGTACTGAGAGAACAGGTCCCTACAGAACTAATAAAATCAGTTCTTGATACTATCACTGCCCTTACTGGGAAAGGAGTTAAGACAGACCCACCAAGATGGAAAGCCATGGAGAGAACAGGGTGAAGACATAGCTAGCCCTTCACAGATTAAGGGAATGGCTATAAAAGAAACACTAATAGCACTTTCTCCTTAGATTTGTAGATTCTGAAAACTTAAAAAAATACATTTATATCATTTAAATCACTCAATATAATATTTTGTGATACCTTTTGTAAACTAATGTATCATTTGATAAACATAACTAAGACAACAGAAGTAAGGTTTCAAACAATAAGCGATGTGCAAGTTCACAAGAGAGGGACTAGCGAATAAATAACATTACATAAAGAGAGTGTCACAAAAGCCCTGTGGAAGAGTAGAGTGCATTTCATTCTGAGAAGCCTTTGGGGTTTGGCAGGGATAACATTGACACCATGAGCAAATAAAAGTCCAAGCAATGGGAGCTGTTAAGTTTATGCTAGGTGTCACCTATTCACATTTGCTTCTAAGAGGGGATTTATATGGGAACATGTTTACTGATAATTTTTCTACAGGAGTTTTGAATGGTAGAGAAGAGACTCCAAAGAATGGACACACAGTTAAAATAATCCAGCATAGACACGGATATTTAAAAGCACTTAAATATATGGCCAGCAGTCATTCATCACTAATGAAATGATGCAACCTGAGACCAGAAACATATATAGCACAAATTATCCAAACGTGCCCACAAAGAAGGAAGGGCCTTGGATTCTTTCTCTTTAGTCTCCATAATGTATTAGGAGATGGTTTGGTAAATATTAAATTTATAGTATTTGTAAGATTTAGATTTTAAATTTTCTATTGTCTTGAAAAAAAAAAAGACCCTATTTGTTTTGAAATTACAACTAAAGGAACTGTTAGACTCACCTTGTCCAGCCATGAATTTATCAAGGAACTCCTCCCAGGTGCCAGGCTCTGGGTGCATTTTTGCCATTTGGTAGAAATAATAGTAAGAAACAGCCACGTCTTTGGCATTCCGTGCCACATAGACCATCTGAAGGGGCAAATAGAAGGTTGGGGTTTGTTTTTGTAATTTAATAGTTTTTAACGATTGTTTACCTTATCAGGTTGCTTATTTATTCTTCACAGTTTCTGAGCATGATATTTATGCAACTATGCCTGACTTACAGTATTCACAACTATATATTGCTTTAATATGCAGAAGCTCATCTCCCATTTTTGATAAATCTGCATTCTCTTTAATCTTTCACAAGATTATCTCTTAAAACATGAAAATTAACCACAATAAAAACTAGAGCATTCACCTCGATCCCTACACTGTAGACTCTTTGGCATGAGAAGGTATTCTGCAGGCTACAGAAAGAGAAATCTGGACACCAACTCAGTCACAAAACCCTCGACCTACAACCAGTTCATCCTGCAGGATGTACGAGGGCAATGGAGGCACAGAACTTGTGCCGACCTGTGTTTCGTTTAACTTGAGGCCCACGCCATGCCCTACACTGCCTGCATGGTCAGGGACCTGAGATTGCACAGACCAGAGACCTAGGGTAGAACCAAACTTGACTGGCAAAATTAAAAAAAAATAAATGAAAGGAAATGATTTCTAATGATATTGTTACACTCATAGATTGGGTCCCTGTCCAGCTGTCATCAGAGAGGCTATGCAGTAGTAGATTGGTGCAGGTGCACAGACCTACAGCCAAACATTAATGGAGAGAGAGTCTAAATTGGACGTGTTCATTGGGCCTCTCCCCTCAGAAATCAGGAATCCCGTGGAAGACCAGAAGGTAAGGTTGACTGTGGGAGTCAGAGGGTATCTAGAACATCAGGAGAACAAGGCCCATTGAGTCAACTCGGCAGAGCTCATGTAGCCTCACAGAGACTGAGGCAGCAAGCACAGGATCTACATCAGGTTCTATGCATATATGTTATGGATTTTAGCTTGGTTCTTTGTGGCACTCCTAACTGTGGAAGCCAGTGAGGCTCTGACAATTTTGCCTGCTGTTGACACTCATTTCCTTCTATTGGGTTGCCATGTCCAGCCACAATATGAGGGGTTTTGCCTTGTCTTATTGCATCTTGTTTTGTCCTGTTTGACTATTGTCTCTTGGAGGCCTGCACTTTTCTGGGGATGAAATGGAAAGGGAATGGATCTATGGGAAAAAAGAGGTGAAGGGGACCTAGAAAGAATGGAGTAAGGGGAATCTGTGGTAGAGATGTATTGTACAAGAGAAGAGTCTACTTTCAATTAAAAAAAGAGATACAAAGAAAGTTTGTGAAAAAAGAACTAGACTGAATATTTAATAAATCAAACAACTTACATATTCTTAAATTTAGAAATTTATATGTGTGGTATATTTAAATTAATAGAAAAATTAAAACTATACAAAGGGATAGGAAAGATACAAGAGAAGGTATCAGCAATCAAAGTACACATATAAAAATATGGAATTGTCATACACCAAAATTAACAAAATAAAATAAAATTTTTTTTTTTTGGTTTTTCGAGACAGGGTTTCTCTGTCGTTTTGGAGCCTGTCCTGGAGCTCTTGTAGACCAGGCTGGTCTCGAACTCACAGAGATACGCCTGCCTCTGCCTCCCGAGTGCTGGGATTAAAGGCGTGCGCCACCACAGCCCGGCCAAAATAAAATTTTTAAGCTGAAAAATATCTAAACTTTCACTGAAGAAAAACTATTATTAGACAATTTTAGAGCTAGAAAATATTATAATCCCTTATGTCCCAAACCAAACAATATGTGTGGGATTAATCTTTATGTATCAAATTTAAGGATCTGTATGAATGAAGAATTATTGCCTAATAAAAATTACTCTGGGGATGACAAGATTGTTCAAAGGGTAAAAACACTTACAATCAAGATTGATGACTTAATTTTAATACCTAGAATCCACATGATGAAATAGATAATTGATTCCCACAATTTGTCTTTTGACCTTCTTGGGGGTAGGGAGAGAGAGAGAGAGAGAGAGAGAGAGAGAGAGAGAGAGAGAACACGAGAGCACCCTGGGGAATTTATTTTATGGAGTCTATCTACTGACATACATTAGGCCTCCTCTCCTAGAAAGCGAAATTTATCTTGCTTGAAGCTTAGCTGTGTATGAAGTAGCCATTTCCTAGAAAAATGAGTGCAAGAAGAAATAGTATGTGAAGAGACTTTTGTGCAGCTATGATTAGATTTTCCTTCTCACCCCACTGATGAGCAAAATGGGAACTTTCATATTCCTACGTCAAAAATAGTGGCCCTGATAAACTAGGAAATGTATAAAAATAAGGAGTGGACTGAAAGGTTTTTCAAGAGATGTAGCATAGTTTGCTTGTACACTTATTGAAGAAATCATTAAACCTTGTAAACATTACTTGCTATTTCTTATCTCAGTATCAGGGAAGTACTGCAATTACCCCAAGGCATCTAGCAATAACATCTGTGGCCTTTTTGCAAAATATATTTGACTTATTTTAGTATAGATAACATTCTATGAAGATGTCTCTACAACTTCCTAAAAGCAAAGCAAACCTTCTTCTAGGGCTTTTATTAATTTTCACTACTTGAATGTCTGTTTCTCTGTCTCTGTCTGTCTCTTTTTCTGTCTCTGTCTCTCTTTTTCTGTGTATGTTTATTGAGAAGAGGGAAAACATTATGTAAAAGGAAGCAAAAAAGGGATAACTGTGAAGATATTCAAGTGGTCAATAAGCCATAATTAAGGTCCTAACCCAATCAGTCAATCAGAAAGCACAAAATAAACCCTTGAGTATCCACCGGTGTGACTCAAATGAAATGGTTTGCCTATATTTCATGTTCATGAAGACATGGAACAACTTAGTTGATACTGATCATCAACACTTCAAATCCTATTTTTAAATACCTATTAAACCACTGAGTGAACATGTTAAGTTCCAATAATTCTATCCTTAAACACGCATCCAAGAGGAAATGCGCATACATACCCTAAAAGATGGAAAATATGCACAGAAACACTACTTCCATTGTTGGCAACTGGCAGGAATTCAACCATCTAGCAGTAGTACTAGTCATAAGTAAGCTGTGAAGTGGTCACGTGTATATGATGCTGTTTGTTACTGGCCCTCAGACTTTAACCTGAATAAAATTTTACCATGCTCTTGTTAAATTTGGACTACCTTGCAGTCATTTTTCCAAAATGAAGAAGGAAGAAGTTGAACTGGGAGATGAGTTTTCACGAGTCGGGGAGACTGCATGTTTTTCAACAGTTCGATACCTACAAGCATACACGTTAACAAACTGCATTATAAGCGTGAAATCACAAGATTTATTTGCAATTTATCCCAAGATCTTCTCATTATTAATGGCTTGGTAATGGCTATTTTTCTTTTTTTTCTAATTTGTTAGTTAAAAGGCTCAATAGATTCTATGTTCCTAAATCTCAAAGAAGACAAACCATGAAAAGTCATGGCTAAGTGGCCTATTTTACCCTCTGTAAGTACAATAGTATAATGATCTCCACATCTGACTATAGAAACAGTTTCTGGTTTGTAACATATTGATGGAGCAGAAGAAACAATTGTGGAACGATCTCTAGGTCTTCTCTTTACCCTTTATCTTGTGTATAATATGAAAATATTTTAAAGTCCTTGTCAATCTCTCTCATATTCAAACCTATGATAGAATTATATCATAATATTCATTGCTCTTTTTTCAAAGTTTAAAATAATGCAAAGTAATGTATTCCCATATTTTTATTGATCATATATCAAGTATTATTTTATATTGATAACATTATATATATATATAAACTAGTCACATAATTTTGTGGGATTAAATATTGAATTTCCTTTATATAATATGAAACACTAGTTAAATGATGAAGATTCCTATATATTAAGATATTTAAGCTAAATCAAGATCTCACCATATTTAGATGTTATCTGTGAGTAGATGGGGCCTAACCAAATTCTAACTCCTCTAGACACTTATTTCATAGTTTTTGTTCTTTATGTATTATTGTTGTTCTTGACTCTTTCACATATACTGGGAACACTGGTAAATTTATTCCTACAAAGGAAAGAAATAGTTATTAAAAAAAAATACCATTTGACAGTCCTGGAATTATAAGCTCCATGAACGGCACTCGCTTGTAGATGGCATCCCGTTTACACTTCTCTGCATCTCCATTGTTATAAATCAAATCCAATATTTCACTGATCCAGGTTGTCCCTAAGAGGAAAATAGAAGAAATTAAATATCTCTGTTGAGAACATGAGAAAGTCAAGGGAGGAGGAGGTGTTTTGAAATATCTGAAACTAACAAACAAAGAAACAAATAAAATATGGTTTTTATTTCCATTTTCTTTCTTTCTTTCTTTCTTTCTTTCTTTCTTTCTTTCTTTCTTTCTTTCTTTTTACTACTTCTTCTTCCCGGAACTGATCTTTCTTGTCTGTTTGGGTTTTCTTTTGGTTTTTCAAGACAGGGTTTTTCTGTGTAGCCTGACTGTCCTGAAACTCACTCTGCAAACCAGGCTGGCCGCAAACTCAGAGATCCACCTGAGTACTGAAATCAAATATATACACCACTACAAGTGACAGGAAACAGGCTCATCTATCAGGGATGTGGACACTTTTATTGCATAAAAATCTAACTTAAAATGCCTCAAAAAGCAGATTTAAAAAGTGTGTGGAAGAGACCGTATACAAGTAATGATAGCACACTTCCCTCCTTTCCCATCCCCCCCAATACTCCTTCTTCAAAATGGTTTAATTTGAATCAAAATATTCTAAAATATATTTGTGGTGGATCCTGATTATGATGGGCAAGAAAATAGCCAACTTGCTGAAATTATCAGTTCATGCATTTCCTATTAATATAAAAAGTTAATATAAGCTGGGCTGTGGTGGCTCACACCTTAATCCCAGCATTCAGGAGGCAGAGGCAGGTGGATCTTTGTGAGTTCAAGGCCAGCCTGAGCTACAAGAGCTAGTTCCAGGACAGGAACCAAAGATACAGAAAATCCCTGCCTTGAAAAACCAAAAAAAAAAAAAAAAACAGGTGTTATAGCATAGAATTGAAGAAAATGGCAGATAAAGAGGATCACCATTTGATGGAGGTGTGAAAAAAGAATACAAAGAACTTTTGCCTGTAATAATCAGGGGTGCTATGTCCAACAATAGGACCCATTTGAGCTCAGTACAGTGGTTCACTCTGACAACTATGAGAAAATGTTTCACCAGTCCTTTGGGAAAAAAAAGTACCAAATTCAAATGAGAACACAGTCTGTTCAATTGCATATGTCCTTTGATTACAAAATAAAAGTAAATGAGAGAGAGAAAAAATTGCCAAAGCCACCTTGTTTTTCATACCGACAGTGTCGTGTTATATTTGTTTACTTCCTAAGACCCTGGAATCATGTGGGATTTGTGAGATCTTGGTAGATTAGAATATCTTAAACTCTAGTATAATTGTTTGTTTGTTTGTTTGTTTCCCTTAGGTAATTAAGTAGAAGTACAGAGGAAAGTTGATGTTAGAGCATTTATTAGGCAGGAAGTTTGATTGATTGTGGGTTCAAGTAAATTCATGGGATACTTCGGAAATGGACGTAAAGCAATCTAAGCTGAGACAAGATTGCTCCCATTAGTCACACTACTCCTTTAACATGTTAGAAAAATTCAGCTCAGATTATACAAGTATCTGAAGGCAGGCAGGCTCCTAAATATGAATCATTATCTAACCAGTGAGAGTCAATAAATTCAAAGTTCTTACCAGATTTGGGATAGGTGGAGATCAAAAGATCATCAGGCCGGGCTTCAAATGACTCCACTTCAGACCACTGCTCAGCAATGCTCCAGAAGAGAGGGATCCCTTGAACATCCACTAATTCCCTCCTGAAGATATCCAGTTTCTTATCCATTTGGAGAGACTAGATTTTAACAAAGGGTAGCATCAATCAAATTTAAAATGTTACTAATTCCTGGTAGCAGCCAGAGTCTGAGTTGATATTTGTGGCTCCTGTAACCAGCAAGGGCAATGTGAATGCAAGTAGTCTGTACAGCCATCAGAGACCATTTGTGTCCAATGGCCTTGCTGCTACTGGGGTCATATTGATCTTGGGGACCTGTGTACCCACCAGGACCAACGTGACATCCAGGCCTGAGATGCTGCAGAGGGCCATGTCTTGGTCTGTGTTCCTGCTCCTGCTTGGGTCTGTGATAATGTTCATAGCCATGTTGCCACAAGAGGTCATAGGAAACCATTCATGCCCAAAGCAAAGGTGTAGCAGGAGAGCTGACCTTGACTTCTATGGAAGAGTTGGACCCCTTATTCAGGAGTGGTGGCCCCATCCTTCACCATCAGCATACGAGAGCTGCCCCTGGTGGCATGGTTCTAGGAGAGCTGGTTCTGTCCCTCAACTGAGGGAGGTGGTCCAATGGACCAGACTAACTGGCTCAGATACCACCCAGACCCACATCTTTGGCATTGGGTTGGCCTACCCTAACATCTATGACCTGCTGGAATGCATGAAGGAACTAGTCCTGACAATTGATAACCTCAGGATCTCCATGATTCTGAGCAACAGCAGGATATCCAAGAGGAGTTTCAGCGAGGGTCCGGTGATGATGGTTTGCCAGACACCAGAGACCTGAACCAGACTAAAGATTCGTTGCAATAAACATTTGTGTCTGGGGCTGATTAGACAAACCAGTATACTTCGTAACACACTGTCACACCCAATGCTACTAAAATGAAAGAAGAGGTATTGGAAAGACAGAAAAGTCAGTTTTTTTGTTTGTTTGATTTTTAATTGATTTGGGGGCGTTCTTTTAGGAGGGATGGGGCAGGGATAAAGGGAGTATATAGAGGGACTTGAAGGTGATCAGGATTGGGTTGTATAATGTGAAATGTCTAAAGAATCAATAAAGATTTATATTATAAAATATTACTAATTTAATTGAAGTATAATTTCCCAAATTTCAGAGACATGAACTCAGTTCACATGTGTTAGAATCAAGGAAAGAAAAGAAATTTAACAAATAAATCTTGTACATTTATTTCCACATATGCAATTCATACAGCACATAATATTACACCTCATTTGTGTATCAATACCATGTGACAATGTAAAGATTGTTGAAATGTGTGGAAAAGTTACTGCAGGATTATAAGTCATGGGACTATCATTGCAATTTCTGAAATGGCAAAACCTCCTCATCAAAACTCAAACACAGCCTAAATTTTCATATAATGTCTTTGAATTTATAGGTAAACTGGTAAGTTGTTTTAATCATATACATCAGGCTACAAATAAAGATGTATGTGGGGTGTGGGACAACATTTAGCAGAGTAAATAAAGATTATGAGTAAGACGCAAATGGGCATGCCAAAATGCATGGGGAAAAGCTTATGAGGTCACATCCCTACACAAAGAAGTGCAGGTAAGTGAGTAAATCTGGGAGTGAGAGGCAGCCCTCCCTGGGGAAGAAGACACTAATTGCTTTTGTCTAATGTCAGAGGATGCACTGTGACAACACACATGCAGGTGACACTATATGGACTCAACCAGCTATATTTAAGAATATACATATATATGCAACTAACTACATGCTTGCAATAGTAAATAATTTTCTCTTGATGAAAAGAGAGGGCATGAATTTGAAGGGTAGCAGATGAGGGTTTAAGGGAGGTTGTGGAGATAGGGGAAAAGGAAAAAAAATCTTGTAATTAAAATAAAATACCACAACAACAAAAGGACAAAAGAGAAATAAGCTTGAAGTTACACAAATTTTTGAGGATACACAATTCTTGAGGATATCGTCCACTAAAAACCTTTGAAACACTAGATTTGTTGACCCCATGTTACTTTATATTTTCAACAAGATTTTAAATAAAGTCACTTCTGTTTGTATCTTACCTGTTACAGGTTGGGAGAGAACTGGAAATATACCATTAATTACCAGAATCCACCCGCCTCAATGCTTAGAATGAGTTGAGGAATTCTTTTACTTCTTCTAAAAATATAACTTTAGAGTGTCAGCAAGACTGAGACTTTGTATTAAGCTGTTAAAAAGATTCCTAATAGTCAATATTAATTACTTTCCAATATAATTCAATGCCAGATAGATGTCTTTGATCAAAGACAGTAGATGAAAAAATATCTCTCTATATCTGAACTTTACATTAGCAGAATCAACCACCTGTGCATTGTAAATGTTTACAGTTTCCTTCCATTATATCATAAACAATATGGAATGCAATTATTTGCATAACATTTATATATTAGGCACAATGTAAGATAGACAAGGTTCACACTTTTGACAGGATACAAGTAAGATACATGCAACTATTGGGCAATTATGTAAAGAACCTAAAAACCTGAAGATTATGAATGTTGGAATCTGGGAACCAATCCATTTTGAATATTAAAAGACTTTCACTCAGATTGTGTTTGAATTACAATTTTATTTATCTTCTCGGGCCTTCAAATTCTCACAAATCCCTCCCTAACTGACATCAACTGAATACATTTCTCTAAGGTAAGTGGTGCAAAGTGGTTGAATAATTTATTTCAAGTTAAACATTTTCCAGTATAAAATTTCATAAAAGGTTCAAAGTTATGCAAATCAGTTCAAACCAATAATACAGAAAACATAAATTTATGTGTTGGCACCTGGATTGTGTTTACCAAGCAACACTCTCTTCTCTCCTTACCAACAAATAAGGCTATGTCTGGAATAGTAGTTACACAGGCAAACACAACATATCTACAGTGTTGGAAGCTGTGCAGCCTCATCTTGGATTAACATATGAATGGGTCTATATGAGGCAAGACCCATGGAAGAAGGTCTCTCACTTGGCAACGAACAGTAGACTTCAGGGCACCACAGGACTTTGATGAATCCATGAAGCTTGCAGACTCTTTTCTTACATTATATTGTTGATTTATTGGCAGTTTTTAGTTTTACTTTGTCAGTCACACAGGCAACAGCCATAATTTTTCCTGGAACTTCTGTTCTTTCTCAAATGGTTTCCCCTTAGAATCAGAAGAGGGTTAATGCTTCTCAAATTTCTTCCTTGGAATTAATGACTACAACTCCTATTCCTGGGAGCTTTTCTGACTCAATAAATATAGTTAGGTACATATGAGAAAACAACACGGGACATTGACCATGCCTCACAGTTCAGGAAAGGAGAGTAAGACATGAATATACTGAATAGGAAAAAAGTCTCAGGAATACACATAGTGCCTACTGTTGAGAGTAAATTCCATGGGCCCAAAGCATGTAGATCTAGTATGATCTTTATGATCTAGGTCCTAATGATAGGATCTAATATGATCTGATGGGAAATATGGGATATAATGTAAAATGTAAAATATGGGATGGATTGATCCATCTTTACCACACGTAGGAATTCATAGTTAGATGGGAGAAGAGTGCCTTATCAAAGTCTGTCCTTTACAGAGATTGAGACACGGATTCTCTTGTAGAAAAGGGAACTGTAGAAAAGCATATATTGCACGCATGAAAGAATTGCATGGGTTTGAATAGTGTTGACTTTAAAGCATTGTGCCCATGTCTGCTAGCTTTAAACTTTGTAGATTCAAGTAGCTGCCAGCTGCCATAAGTGCTATAAGAGCAGGATATGTTAGGCTCGATATTTAGTTAAGTCTGCAAAAATGTTGAACCTTTTGACTAGAATAAGCTTATGTAGGGATTTGGAAAATGTATTTGGGGAAGTATAAATGGAAACAATGTGGGCTTTTATAATGATTTTGATGTATTTCTTTTTAAAAAGATAATTTTTAATATTTATTTATTTATTATGTTTACAATGTTCTCCCTGCATGTAGGCCTGCAAACCACATGAGGGCACCAGATCTCACTGCAGATGGTGGTGAGCCACCATGTGGTTGCTGGGAATTGAACTCAAGACCACTGGAAGAGCAGCCAGTGCTTTTTACCTCTGAGCCATCTCTCTAGTACATGATGTATTTCTTAAAACATGATGTATCTTGAAAGTCAAACATAGGAGCCAATAATAAAGCTGTTCATGTAATGCTGGTAAGAAAATTTCTGTTAAAGTATAAATAAAGATGGCTGGAGCTATTTGGAACCACTTGATTGCAATCCACCTGGTGGTCAGAAATTTTCCTTGGGCCAACACCCTTTCCCCATCTCAGGACCTGAACCTGAGCTTAGGCTGGATCCCCAGCACTATAGTGTTTTGAAAAACCATAGCCTGGTTGCTTTCCTATTGATAAATATTTCATTGTAGGTGACATTTGCTCAATTACTAAGGATTTTTATTTGTCTGTGCCCACATATTCTTAGTTCTACCAGACTAGGTCACAGAATGTGGTTATTTTCTTTTGTTATTTCCCAGTTACTCACATCTTGCTCTATGCCCAAGAAATATAGTCATTTGTCAATTAAAATAGGGGACAGTTGTGAAAAAGTCATTAGTTGATTTTGTCCAGGTGAAAAAAAAAATAATAGAGTACACTTATCCAAACTAAGACAGCTACAATGTCCTTAGGGTGAAAAAAAAAAAAAGTACAGTTGCTTTGGAAACCAGATTGGAAGTTTCCCAAAGAACTGGAAAGAGAACTGTCCTATGACCTAGCTCTACTCCAAAGGGCATTTATTCAGTGCATACTTCAGAGGCATTCACACATCCACGTTTGTTGCTAGGAAATTGAACCAATCTAGGTTTCCATCAACAGATGAATGACTGAGAAAAAAATGTGGCACATTTCCACAACGATATATTAGTCATCAGTACAGAAAAATGAAATTTGCAGAAAGCAGATGCAAATGGAAAAAAATTATGCCTAGTCATCTCACTTAGGCCCAGAAAGACAAAACTATATGCTCTCTTTCATAAATGGATCCTAGCTTCAAATATTTTGTTTTCAGTGCTTAATTTGGGGCACATCAGGAAACTAGGAAACTAGAATTAAATAAATAGAAAGGAGCCTTGCTGTTAAGATTGTGCTATTGTTAGAGGCAATAGGGTGGAAGTTAGAACCCAAAATTCTGTGTTCAGCTGTTCTACCAACAAATAGATTGTTCTGTTTTTTTTTCTCATCACAATCTTTTTGTTTGTTTGTTTGTTTTTGCTTTTCAATACCGGGTTTTACTGTAGCTTTGGGCCTGTCCTCGAACTAGCTCTGTAGACCAGACCAGAGGACTGACCTCGAACTCAGAGGGATCCACCTACCTCTGTTTAAGGAGTGCTGGAATTAAAGGCATGCATCACCACCACCTGGTCTTAATATACAGTCTTCAGCTGTTTTTTGTTTTGTTTCATGATCCAACAGATCATCACAGACCCCCCCTCACGAAAGTAATTTTGCTCCTTAAATAAACATGGGCTCCCAGAAATGTTCTGGCTGCGTTTGTCCTTTCTCAGAAAAGGGATTGGCATACTTATGCTAATGAGATAAACCTAATATTTTAAATTTGTGAAATTTGTATATTTAGAATGTAAAACAATTAAAACTAAACTGCTTACAATGAAAGAATCAAAGTCAATCACTAGGACTGAATATCCGAAATTTCTTGATACAGATAAAATAGAGAATCCTGTGCCCCTTCTTAGGTACTAACTATGACTCTCATCAGTAAGGACATTCACCCAAGGAAACTCTTAGAAAATCTCATTTTGCCATCTTGGAGATGGATTCCATGTTTTCAAAGTGCTTTCCAATTATTTGTTTACACCCATAGAATGAGGCTGCTCTCAATTGCTGTCAAAAGTCAGTGGAGAGATTCATAGCTGATTAAGCCGGGCAGTGGTGGCGCACCCTTTAATACCAGCACTCGGGAGGCAGAGGCAGGAGAATCTCTGTGAGTGCAAAGCCAGCCTGGCCTAATTCCAGGACAGGTACCAAAGCAAAGCTACACAGAGAAACTCTATCTCAAAAAAACAAAACAAAACAAAAAACAGAACAAACAACAACAACAACAAAAAAGCATAGTTGTTTAAAGTGCTAAGAATAATAGAGTGAATTCTCAGATCTGAATGGGCAATCTCTCCCTCACAAGACTCAGGAAGCATTCCAGAAGAGAGGAGGGAACAGTGCAATAGCCAGAGGATTGGGAGGAATGCTGCTAAATGTCTTCTGGCCCTGACGTGGCTGCCTAACAAACTCCTGAGCTAACAGCACCTGGGGCTATCTGCACAAGGTCATTTAAGCCAACCAAAATTCCAGGATAAAAGGAGAAGATAATCCTCATGCCTTCCTCCTTACCAGGACCTATTAGAAATTATAGTTGCTGAGCGAGGAGGAATAATCCAATTATGAAGATGTGGATACTTGGTAGCATAACCGTGATCCAATGAATGGCCCCACAGCCATGCACTTGTGGACTTAGTGGTTTTTAAAAAGTAAATAAAGATAAAAGACATGAGGCTGTAAGAAGGATTTGATGAGGGAGCAAAGGAGGGACTGCAAGTGAAAAATGGAATAGATACGTTCTTATTCCACCATCTATTACATATATGAAATTCTCAATAATAAAAAATAAACACTGAAAACATTAACAAAATACCAGGTATAGTGTGGTCAGTCCCTTTCATAAAGGACTTTCTATTTTTAATGATCATATAGAACTAACACATGCACAATCAGAACTTTTTTAACTGACATATACTGTATTCTTTAATTTACATAAGAATCTAATGTGTTAAGTACAACTGTCAGATTTTGGCTACAGAGGAAAATAACAATGAGAAACTTAATTAATTCTACTTGAGAATTTTCTCTTAATAAGCGGCAGAATTTGGTTCAACTGTATGTCCTACGGTGTTAGCTATTTTAAAGTTGTACTATAAGCCTTTAAACAATAAATAATAATACAAGGTGCAATAAGAGAAACTCCAAGCTACGTCAAGGTGCTGGCAAAGGAATAATAAAGGTGAAGTGGTAAGAATTTTCATTAATTATCTGAGAAGAATATGCTAGTTCAAAGAGGTTAGCCCTGTTGTTTTTACTCCCTGTATTCCTTAATAATGAGCTTCATGCATTTGCTATTAAATATAATATTGAAAAGAATATGAGATAATTTAGAAAATATAATCTTACTAGTGATTTCTTTAAATAATATTTGTGTTCTTCTGATAGCCATATAGTCTACTCGATTATATAAAAGGTAAGATTGTACCTAGAGTTATTTCTGAGTGAATATTTAAATATTGTAAGATACTGTTTAGATAATGTTCTTTGAACCTTGTGAAATATCTGTGTTTGACCAGTGTCTGACAATCACAGATCACCCAACCAGATGCTCAGATGCCAAAAGTATAATTTATAGTCTTTGGATCTTAGGAAATTTTATGTATAAATTTAAGATTCCATATTTGTAATAACTGCTCCTTAAAAAATCACAGTCAACATATTCTTGTAAGAAATGTTGCCAAATTTGGCTTACCTTTAAATACTGAGAGCTTTAAATGAATTGTCTCAGATGAAGAATCGGAGCCAAAATCTTGTTAAAAGGATGATGCCCCTGGATAGTACACAACTTAATAGGAGTAAGAAATTGAGTCATGTAATCTCAGAAAATATTGGAAGATGTTGGTTTCCCTAAGGCCACTCCTCTGTTTACCTTCCTCAATTGTCCCTTGAATATAACTTCCCTAGGGATGTAATTATGAGACCTGACATCTTATATGTTTTGTTCATTGGTAACAGTCATTAATGATGAATTATTAACTAGGACTTTTCATCCTACTGATGAGTTAAGCAGTAGTGAAGCTGATTATATTTTGAACTTTATGCATTAAAGTAAATATCAAATTCATAACAATCAATACATTATTTTCCTAGAAATGTATGAGTTGATAGGTAACAAATGCTTAGCATGCAACAAGTATTCATCATCACACAATGGAAAACTTAAAATAATGATATAATATATTTAAGTCTCCTTTTCTTTTTAGTTATATCAGGGAAACACAGTTTTAGTTTTGCTAGGTAAATAAAAGCTTATAGTCACCACATTGAAGTTTAATAATTAAATAAATTATAAGCAAATATAATTGATGTTTCTATGCTACATACTCATAAAAGTTGATGCACTAATAATTGATTCATAATTACTTACTTTAGAACTACTCAGATTGAAAAATCTAGAAATGCTAGACTGCCCAGCCTCCTCTCCTTGACATTTATGTCAAATCTAATCATTCTGAATTTAATTATTTGCCCAGAATTCAATAAAATGAAATACATGCACTGCAAATAATAAAATTTGCCTTTCTTTCTAAGAGAAATAGAGAATTGCCCTATGTAAACACTTGTGTTTGCAACAGTCTGAAATATGTAGATTTTGATGGGGCACAAGACCTTGCCATCTTGTTAAAGTCCTTTGAAAACAACTTCTCAACAACATTTGCATTTAATTGCAAAGGTTCTTTTATAATTAACTGTGTCAATTTTTAGAGAAAAAGACTAAGTTGTTCTTGGTTTAAAAAAAAAGATAAATTTTCTAACAACCCAGGAGAATGAGAAAAGAAAGAAATTTCAGTGGTTTAAAAAAAAGTGCTTGTTACTCTTGCATTTAGTCAAACACTAAACATTCCCATGGCTACTTTACAGGGCTCTTCATCAACCAGAAGGTTTTTGTTCTGTGCAAACTTGTTACCATAGTGTTTTGTTATTGAACTGAAGCCAAGGAGAAAGAAAGCTATCAAAAGAGCATTCTAAATGGAGAATCCGTGCATTGACAGCAGTGGGAGGGGCACTTAAAATCAAATGCAAATATCCTTTAGGAATTAACAAATCACCAGAAATTTAAGAGCAATTACCGCAGTGTGTTGAAATAGTAGGAGCAGCGGGGCTGCGTCCCCAGCACTCCAGCCTCCTGCTAGCTTATGCCTGAAATAACAACACACAAACTGTATTCATTTAAACACTACTTGGCCCATTTCTATCTAGCCTATTCTCGGCTAACTCTCGCACCTGGACTAGCCCATTTCTAGTAATGTGTGTAAGCACCCCAAGGTGTGCTTACCGGGAAGAGTCTAGCCTCCGTCCATCCTGGGTCGGAGCTGCCTGGGAGAGCGGAGCCTGGCATCTCTGCTCCAGAGAGCAGAGCTGCCAAGTCTCTCCGGGAGCAGAGCAGAGTCTGACCTCACTTCCTCTTCCTCCCAGAATTCTATTCTGTTTACTCCACCCACCTATGTTCTAACCAATAAAATGGGCCAAGCCAGTTTCTTTATTAGTCAATGACCTTCCTCCATCAGCAGTGACTTTTTACTATCTAATAAAATAAACTATATGTAAACATATTAAAAAGCCAAAATATTCTAGAACACAAATTAGCTATCAGTGCCAAATATGCTTGATTAGTATTGGCATAGTTCTTCACTGTCGAGATCCTGGAGAATCATATAGAAACAAGCTTATTTTGATTATCCTTGCCTTCCTCTTGTTTTTTGCCAAAAAAGGTGGGACAGTGCTTCAAAATTTCTGCATCACAGAAAAGTCCGCCAGATATTTTAAGTTTAGAGAGAAAAAAAATGGATGCCACAACATTACAGAGGTTCCTTGGGTAACACTCTATTCAGCCAGTTGTTTATTTCATTTCTTAGTTTTGGTAGTTGTTTCCTCTGCACTTCCTGTTTACTCAGGTAATAGTATTATCCTTCTCAGATCTCTGATAGAATTAAAGACTAGGTATAGATTTCATTGTTACTAAATTCAGAAAAGAAACTCACAAAAGAGGCATAAAGCATATAAGGTTGAGAGACTTAACAAGATAGTTTTGGGTTGGTAATACTAGTTAGGACAGAAAGCAAATTCAGTGCAAGATTTTGAACCCACCAATGCAGTATAGAAAGTGGAGTATTTTCTCTGATTTTGTCAAATGAAAATAGACTGAACATTGTTAATGTAACTCTTACATATATATTTGTTTTTAGTTATTATACTTATGATATATAGTTCTACTACGTTAGTTAAAAATCTTTCCTTTTTTATTTAGACAAAAAGGGAGAAATGCTTGTGATATTTTGATTGTATTCTGACAAAAAAATGCTTGATTGGAGTCAAAGGGCAGAGCTAGCCACTGGCTAATCAAAATTAGCAATAGAGGTTTGGAGGACTGGAAAGAGATAGGGACAGGAAGTAGTATGGCAGGGCTGAGAGAGGATCTTGATCCATTTGGAGAAAGGAACAGAAGACATAGGAGGTGACTGGTGGCTGCTCACCCCTTTCTCTGATCCTTCAGCTTCCTACCCCAATATCTGACTCCTGACTTTTTTATTTCTTACTGATAAAGAATAATTGGTCAAGCGGCAACCATCAAGTTCCAGTGTACACGTGTAGATTGTACATGATTCTACACAACAATGATGGCAATTTATGATTCAATACTCAATTAGAATTGGCTTAAGGCTCAAAACATAAGAAAATACTTTTTTCACTTTAACTAATTTTCTATCATTTATGCATCTTTAGATATTACCTTCAAGTGACATTATAATTCATAGAATTGTTTTAATATCTTCATATAATTTTGTATATATTTATCTTCCAAACACAATCACAAAGTTACCTACTTGCCAACTTCAAACCACTTTCATATTTTTGATCTGTGTGTCACTGAGAAAATACTTGTATTGTAATATGAATGTTTAAATATAGAGACATCAAATTATTTCTGTTAAAAATCTTTGAACACTGTAAGAGGAGATTCTATATCTTTTTTATTGATTTTTATTGAGCTCTACATTTTTCTCTGCTCCCCTCTTTGCCTCCCCTTTCCCCTAAATCCTTATCTTCTATATAGGAAAAAATGTGCTTTTTCTGTCAAACTATGATATGAATTTAAACTATATGAAAGTTTAAAATAGAGAGAGAAAGAAATTAAACCATCAGCCTTCAAAAGATTTTTACTTCTATGGAAAGACAAACCAGCATAAACTGGAGGATAAATTGAAGAATGTTCCAGTTTCAGATATAAGATTAAGAAACAACTCAGAGCATATCTCTAAACTTCAGGGTGCATTCCTTCATCTGTTGCTCATAGTGCTCATCAAACCTCTCCTTCAGTGCTACTGTAAAGTGGTTCTTCCAGTCTCCTACAATTCCTGTAAGGAAGCAGAAGGAAATCGGGAGTGTCAATTCTTTGAGCCAGAATCATGAGATTTGTCTATCCTATATATCTTTCATAAATTATGTGAAATTTTCTCCTAATGTCAGTTTTTTCAATAAAATTATTATGTTTTATTTCACAATGACAAATTTGCCTTTATTGTTTTGAAACATTTTCTTTGAAATTCCTATTAACTCATTTATTCTTAATTGAACTACTTCAAATGAGCTATCTTCTTTGATGTTTTCTCTTGTATCAAGCCTTCTATAATGTGATGTGGGATTCCTCTCTGTATACTGTGAATACCATTGGTTAATAAAGAAAATGTCTTGGTCCTGCACAGGGAATAGAGGTGGGCAGGGAAAATTAAACTAAATGCTGGGATAAAGAAGGACGGAGTGGAGAGAAGCCATGTAGCCCCACCAGAGATGGATACCAGAACATTAGCCAGTAAGCCACAGTCACGTGGTGATACACAGATTAATAGAAATGGGTTACATTAATATATGAGTTAGCCAATAGAAAGCTAGAGCTAATGGGCCAAGCAGTGATTTAATTAATAGAGTTTCTGTGTGATTATTTTGTGCTGATAAATCTTTCAAATCCACACTTATACCTTTATGTCCAATTATTTACATGACGTTGCTACATAGATACTATATAAAAATCCCTAATTTCAGGCATATAAGTTGACTATATTGTGTCAGGTAATGACCTTATTACATAAAATTTCCTTTTGTTGTGTTTTGATATTAGTAAATGGAATTACGTTTGAATTCCTACCTTAGTCATTTAGTTTTCAAAACTTTCTGTCATTTGTACAAGAAAATATGACTGACTTTCCTGAACTTGTTTTTATCTCAAAATAATAGTAAATTCTATTTAGAAATCATAAACTAGATAATATGTATATGGCATATGATATACACTAATATACACAGACCTAGTTAATGATATATACTAGGTATACTAGATGATATTTTTGCTGATGCTGAGACTAAGTTGTGGGCCATTATGTTCAATATAATATACTTCTGAAAGGGAATAAGCAAGTACCAGAAATTATTAGTAAATATGACCATATATATAATAACAGTGTTTAATGCCTCTGAACAATCCATAATAGAATAAGAATATTCAAGATGAAAGAGTTTAAAAAAAAATACATGTTGATTATGCAGGGTGAATAATCTTGACTAGATTTTTGCCTAAGTCATGGCAATTTAGGCCTTCCAAAGGAAAGTCACATGACTTTCTCACCCTTTCTCATGAAAGGTGATACTTTGGTGCTCATCATGTCCTCCGGCATTGTTGTATAATTGGTGGATGGATTGTTCTTCATCTCCTGGAATGAAGTATGCTGAATGATTTTGTCCATGAGCTCCTCTGAAGGATTTTTCCCCAAAAATTTTATCAATTTTATCACTTCTCTTCTGATATCCTATGAGAAACAAAGTTATTTGAAAATCATATTGACAAAATTGGTGAATAGGTCTTAATTTCTTAAGAATGAAAGAGAATATTATTTTGTATCTGGTCACTTTGGAATTAAATTAATAATGAGGAAAACAAACTATTCTAAACAATTCTTCTGCATCTAGAAATAGATGCAAGAGACATTTCAAAAATTGTTAGGCCTAAATGAAATGATTTATAAATGTTAATTGTAGTTCATTCTAATATTTTCAATTTTATTTATTCTTTAATAGATAATGCAAGAGTGTGGGTTTTGTGTATCCAAGTTTGCATGTGTATGAGCATACATGCGCTTGCACTTGAGTGTGTGAAGGCCAGAAATGTGTGATCATATAGCTTCTTCTATCACTCTTCACTTTATTTTACTGACAGCATATGCCACTCAACCTAGAGATCACTGATTCTGTTAGTTCACCCTGCAAGTGTGACTCTGGAATCCTCTTTTTCCATAGCTCTAGGAATAGGGTCAGACTTCCATGCTGACCTGGTTTTACGTAAGTACCAGGGATCTGAACTCTAGTCCTCAAACTTGTAGAGCAATGACTTTATCTGCTGACATATATCTCTGGTTATTTTTTAAATTATGTTTATTCTTCTTGAGGCGAGTCTTGATATTCGGCTCAAACATGTCCTGAACTCATGGCTGCCGGTCTCAGTTCTATAATTGCTGTAATCACAGTTGTAAGCAAATATGACTAGTTATTATAATCTCATACACAGTATATGCACAATGAATTTCATATATGAAGGTATAAATCCTCAGACTACAGTGTCCAGTAAAATATCAAGTTTGGTGATTATCCATTCATGTATGCTGTTATTTTGTTTCTTAATTTTATGAATTCAAGGTTCTTTTTGAAAATATTATCATTAGAAAATTTTGACACCTGGATTTAAAATTTATTTGTTCACTAAACTTAATCAAACTAGAGTATCATGTTTTTCCTTTTATACTTCTGCAAGTGGTTGCTATTACATTTCCAATAATAATATTGCATCCATAGGCTTGTCAGATGTTAAGAGCATCTTAAAACCTACTAGAATGTTCATTTGCCTTTTATGTCTTACCTCTATCATGTCTTCATAGAACATAAATAGTATAGATGGATTCTTACTCTTTTCCCACCAAGATTTCACATGATCATACCAGGAACCATACAAAACTGAAATAAGAAGAAACAAATGCAGGTACTACACTACCATTTCGCAGCTTGATAGACATATTCAAATTGTTAATAAGAGATAAAATGCTCAAGAAATGAGAGCTAATAGTTAAGTTAAACTTATTAAGAAAAGTTCTGCTCAGTAAGGATACAAAAATTATTGTATAATTTCATATATAGAAACATGTTTTCAATTTTAGTATGATGATATATATTATGATGCTGAGAAAAAATAAGAAACCAACTTAATTTAGAGCAATCAGAATATGTGTTAAACTAGTGTGTGTGTGTGTGTGTACTTGTATATGTGGTTCTATGGGTCTGTGTATATACACCTCTCTTTCTGTGAGACACACATTCACAGAGAGAGGGGGAGATGGATGGAAAGAGATAGAAAGAGAGAGAGAGAGAGAGAGAGAGAGAGAGAGAGAGAGAGAGAGAGATAATATAGTAATTATTACAAGAGCGGTAATTTCAATTGTTAAAGTGTGAGTCACCACTAGACTTGGAATTGACTCATTGACCCATTTTCTGTGCTTTGCTGCCAAAATCAAAGTTTCTTATAAGAAGGTACACAATGATGTTAATAGTAATCTAATTTACCTCCCTTTAAGGTGTATCAATTATTTTTTCTGTATTTTATAGAGTCTTGACAATCTTGAGGTATATATTTTACTGACAGTGTTTTAGAGTATATTTTTCTGCAAACCACATGTTCCAATGAGCAATATTATCTCATATGATTATAAACATTTTTTCAATTATTCATATACAATTTTTATGGCTTGTTTAATGACATGTAAACCCTTCTTTGCCCCTTCATCTTTACATATAAATACTCAGTTGTTTTAGTCAGAGCTGTAATGGAATGGCAAAGTTCCCATAACATCTACTCCAGTAACTCTTCATCGTTCAGGAAAATCAACTGAAAATGTTCTGACTACATACCTGGTGAAATAAGAGTTTTATAGGTATTCAGAATATTTATTTGTAAATACTGGCATTGATTCTCACCTAATGCCTTGGCATTTTACTTGGGAAGGAATGAGCAGACTTTTTTACCCTTACCCCTTTTTGTTCAACCATATTACAAGTTTTAAAACATTTGGAAGAAATAAAACTATATGTTAGAGACAGAACATGCTAACTGTCAGACTTATAAAGGGTTAACTATCACCTCAACCCTAAGAATTGTGTCAGTGCCTTTACTTCTTGGCATTATAACGAAATTCCTAGAGTCTCTGAGTTTCCTTCCTCCTCCCAGACAGAGAAACCTCCTACCACTCTAAGCATCAGTTCCTCTAGAATTTGTGTGATATTATATTTCTTAGAAACCAGATATTCTACCTCTGTTTACATATATCTGTATATTGTATTTAAATTTATATTATATTCCTGTCTATATATTTATATCATCTTATATTTCTATTCTATTTTATTTATATAAGTTCTGTTTCTGTTTACTTATATTAATCTGTTGCACATATGTATATATTCATTTATACTATATTACATTTTATCTCTGTTTATATTATATTACAGTTCTGCTTTTATATACTTATATTACCTCTGTTTATTTTAGCTCAATTATTTTTCCTCCTTATAGAACAGCATTTGTTTTGTCCTACTTTATTAGGAAGTAATCCAAAGGAGACGAGGTGCTCTTACCTTGTCCTTGCATAAATTTCTCCACAAATTCCAAAAAGGATTCAGGATTTGGATAACTCGTTATCATTAGGAAAAAGTAATAATAAGAAACCGCCACATCCTTGGCATTCCGGCAAATATAGATCATCTAGGGGATGAAATAAGGTGTGAAATCACTGCCTGGATTATCAACCAAGTTGTCCTCAAGTTCTAGAGATCCCTGTCTGCAACTAACATAATATCAATTCTTTGTTTAAAAAAATTAAAACAAAAACACTCTATGGAAAAAAAACATACCATAATATTTTAAGTTAAGGCACCGTTTTCTGTGTCCTGGCTAGCCTTTAGTCCTATTCTGTTAAGAAATGTATTCAATAGTCTGAGGTCACAGCATCATCTCTGACATTTTTCAAGGTTTCCTCTTGCTTTTTATTTGTATGACAGTTTCCGTAAAAAATGAAAATTTGAGTCAACTAGCTTGTTTTCCTAATTTTAATGAATAAAATAATGAAACTTAAATTGATTCAATATATAGTAGTAATGAAAGTAAATCAATCCAAATAAACAAGTTGACAGATCTCTCCGTCGAAAGTACAGTTTTCTGCTCTTTAAACTGTATTACAATTTGGATCCTAAGACAAATAAAAAGACAATATGCCCTGTAGCTTCATTACTTGCGATTAGAAAAAGTAACCATGTTTACAAATTTGTATTTTAATCCGTATCTCAAAGTTCTGTATTTTCTTCATCTGGGCCCTCCTCGAGATCCTCCTCTCCACTGTTTGGTAATAAAAGTGACCACTGCTGCTCCTGAGGGATGTGATGAGAGGGAAATGCCCTCTCTGCCTTCACTCACTGGCTCTCCATTCTTGTTATGCACAGTTATAACATCAGGGGGTTAGCAAATCAGGTGTGTTAGGGGCTGTTTCTAGCATTAAAACTATAAAACTTCATCTGGCAGAGGCCTCATCACTGTCCTCAGATACTTTGGCCACTAAAGAAATGGGACAAAGCAGGCAGTTTCCACCAGGTCTACAATCTATACACCTCCCTCCAACACACACCACAACTTCAAATTCATTGTCCTTAGACACTTCCCTCAGCCACCATCTTGTTCTTTTAAAAATCAAAAAAAAAATCACTTCCTTTACTCCATCACTTAATCTTTCTGATCCATCACTCCAAACACACTTTTCCAAAATATTCTCCACTATTTCTCCTCTGACGGATCAACAAATAAACCTGAAAATATTTAAAAAACAAATCCATTCAATTATCTTTATTTCTTTGATGACCTCATATAAGAAAAGGGTATAAGAAAGTATGGAATAAAATCTGACTGTAAATTCAAAGGAGCGGTAAAATCCTACCACTCTTCTTGCAAGGAGAAAAGTGCCTTGATCAATACTCTTATAGAAAATTGTGATGAGACATCTCAGGATTAGGTTAGGAAAAGTCATCATAGTAGCAAACTTTTGAGGGCTAATGGCTTTAAAGAAAAGAGTTAGTGACTAGAGACATAAATGTGTGTGCATCCCCTGACTCACATGTTACCTTGAAACTTTGTCAACAAGAAGATAATCACCAAGTTCAGCCTCTTGACCCTGGATCAGAACTGCCAACCAAATAAATCTCTTTCCTTTATAATTTAGCCAGCGTGTAGCATATTATTAGGAAGTGAGATGAAGATAAGGGTCTCTTTCATTCACTGGTAAATGATTATTGCAGGACACTTGTCTAGATATCCTATTCTGACTCATTTGAATGTCTCACAATGTCACACACTGTTTTGTGAAGAGGAGATATCCAGTCCACAAGGATATAAAAGTAGCTCCCTGACATTCATCCAGGGCTTACAGTGAGTTAGGCACTAGCCTTGCAATTTCAAGGATAATTTCATTTATCTCTATTAGGAAGATGACGCTATGACCCTTCTTCTACACAGGAACAAACCAAGGTTTAGAATCTAACTACTTTACAGAATCATCTTAAGGAAATAAAAGTAGGTGTAATTGGACGTCGGTTATGCTAAAAATAATTCATATTTGTTGAAAAATCTGTATGTGAAATGAAAATTATAACACAATATGTTTAACATGCCTCTTAGGTGATATCAGAGCAAATAAAGTGTAAGAAAATCTAATTCTGGTTACCTTGCAATTCTTCTCCCAAAATGATACTGGAAGAAGCTGGGGTGGCAGGTGGGTTTTTATTATTCTAGGAGATTTCTTCTCCTTTAATTGTTTTACTCCTGAGGTGAGAAAACAGGCAATTTAAAAAATGTTCATGTAAATTTAAACAGTGTTTTTAAAGGAGGTTACTTAAGATTCTAGATAATACAATTTCACTGTGAAGAAAACTATTAACTAAATAAATTGCAGAGCAAGATTAAATAGTTTCATCAATTGAAGTAAATAATCGTTCACTAGTTGGTCAATGGTGGCACACGCCTTTAATCCCAGCACTTGAGGGGCAGAGGTAAATGGATCTCTGTGACTTTGAGGTCAGTCTGGTCTGCAAGAGTTAGTTCCAAAACAGGATCCAAAGCTACAAAAAAAAAAATTGTCTCAAAAAACTTCCTCTCCCCCCCCAAATAATAATATATTTTCACATGTTGGTAAGCAAATGTTCACGAATACAGTTTTGACTTTCCTTGAAATTTACTGAATAGTTTCCTAGTATTTAAAATATTTTCCAAGTCAGGGAACTAAGAAATAAATGCTGGCATATTATAAGACTCTTCTGAACACATATAATAGTGAGAATTTCACTATTTCAGGCACAGGCCATTCTATATGATTACCACCTATAGAAGTGACAGAATATTAATTGTATATGATGCTAAAAGGTCTCTTGTTTTTATTGCAATATTATTAAATCTATGTCATATATCTATCATATAGCTTAAAATTTATGCATACATCTAAAAAATTAATTTAAAAATTACCATTTATTAACTCTTCATTTCTGCATTCCAGGTAAGGTACTCTATTAAAAATTGCATCTTCCTTGCATTTTTCTACATCACCTTCCTTATAGATCATGTACACAATTTCACTAACCCACGTGGTACCTGTAAAAATTAAACACACTTGAATCTCCAATGACCCTGTAAGGCTGATAACAGTATTATTTTAATAAAGTTTGATATCCAATCAAACAATACACTCTTTTTTAAAAGATTTATTTATTATGTATACAGTATTCTGCCTGCAAGTACACCTGCATGACAGAAGAGGGCACCAGATCTCATTACAGATGGTTGTGAACCAGCATGTAGGTACTGGGAATTGAACTTAGGACCTCTGGGAGAGCACAGGCAGTCTGTGCTCTTAACCTCTGAGCCATCTCTCCAGCCCTCAGTTTTTAATTCTTTAAATAATTTATTTAACTTTAATTTGTGTGCATTGGTGTGAAGGTATCATTTTCCCTGGAACTGGAGTTATAGACAGTTGTGAGCTGCCATGTGGGTGCTGGGATTTGAACCTGGGTCTTCTGGAAGAATAGCCAGTGCTCTTAACTGCTGAGCTTTCTCTCCATCCCCCAAACAATATATGCTTGAATATTTAAATTTACACTACCCAAAATAACTTCAACTAATAGGGATCTATACTGTCATGATAAATAAATAACTGGTCAGTGTGTACTGGTCATCTCAAACTCATAACTCTCATTTCTCTTAAATATTGGAATTATAAAATCATATGGTCATAAGCAGATAAGTGATTCATTTTTTAAGCATCAAATGTTAATACAAAGACAGAGAACACATGATTTGTGTTTTTTTGAATTTTAAAGTTTATAATTTTAAGACTCTGGAACTATGTATAGTAGTAAAGTTAATCTCATAAAAAAAGAATTGTAATTTGTGAATATACAGTGAAATTAAAATTTGTGAGTATATGCAATGAAAATCAGTGATTGCCTGAACGAGTTTTTGTTCACATTTGAAAGGGCTTGTAGTCTAAATACATAGCAATAATAAAATCTCAGTAGTTTTAAATATTCATTATGCAACATATATCTCAAATTGACTCATCTGTATTGAATAAGATAATTACATGATCAACAAGTTCCACTTATCAGTGACCTAACTGAAATTGTGTTTTTGAAGATTGAGATTGTGAAATAAAGTTGATAATGTGAAATTTATTAATATTTTGACACCAAAATTACTACAACTGTCCTTAATATGAAATGATTTTGAGTCAGGTAAACACTTTAATACTGATGATTTAATAATGATGTAGTTTTATAATTTCTATGTGTCAAAGCAACATTCTGTCATAGCAAGGACACTTACCAGATTTAGGATAAGTAGCAATGACGAGATCATCTGGTCTCGCCAGGAATGTTTCAACATCATCCCAATATTTGGTGAAACGTTTATCTATTAGAATTCCACGGAACTCAGCAAAGACTTCACAATCCTCAGGTTTAAAAGTCCCCATCTCAAAGTGGTATTCTTGGGATAAAAGAGATTTTTAAGTTTTTAAATGCTTTCACATTTAGAATATATATATACCAGTTAAATGCCTTCACCTTACCTGTTACCTGGGTGAAAACATGCTTAATATTAGTGGAGGGAGGAGAAATTATAATCAGGATATGATGTATGATAAAAGAATCTATCTTGAATAAAAATGCAAAAATTATACATATATATTCAGTGTTTAAGTATTTTCTACACCTACTAAAAGCATAAATCATTTAACTTTATAATAAACAGACAAAACTAGTCAAGATGGTGGAGCGTATAATTGAAACACTATGCTAGTGTGGGAGATACATCTATAGCTAGATAAACACATGATATATATAAGATTCTATAATGAATGGAAAATAATCTTCAATTTTGTAAACATTGATGAAGCAAATGAAAAGTCTAAGAAATCTTAAAATGTAACCATATATCAGCAGAGAGTTCAATTTTGTCTGTATTAAATAATAAAGATGGGCTGCCACTTTATAAAGGTACTATCTGGAATCTAACACAAATCTGTCTTTGTTCCTGAATATATGTCATTGGATGAAAGCATTTCAAATGTTTTATAAACATATTTAAAGGGAAATAAAGTTAAGATATTATAAAATTTATGTCTGAAAAAGGGAATGCCGAGGTTATAGAAAAACCCTTTGAAGTCATGGATCTTGATTTTACTTTTCCCACTTACTCTCAAAAATAATGGACCTTCTTAAGGAGTGATTTACTCCAAATTGACAAGCCTCAGCAGAATGGTCCTAATTCACCCCCTGATCAAATTTTAAACTATGGGCTGGAAGGTAACTCAATGGGTCAAGGTAAATGGCATGGTAACACAACTGTTCAATCAGGGAAGACATTTGCCATTAACAGTTTCTGAAGCAGGATTGCAAAAACTCAGGGTTAAATTGGGGTTCAACCTGATGATCTGGAAAGCAAAACAGGCAGCCACTGGCTTTTACCTTAACTTCAGCCTGAAATGGCGATTTTTCCTCCAGGACTCTCAGAATGAGACTGAGTGTCTGAGAGCTCAATCCCCCCTTTTTATATAACTCGCTAGGGTGGGGATTAAAGGCAGCACTGCTGGGATTAAATGCGTGTGTCATTGTGGCTACTGGGATTAAAGGTGTGTGTTACCATAACCTGGTCTATGAGGCTGAGCAGTGGAACTGTAACCTGGTCTACTAGGCTGAGCAGTGGGACTGTTTACTCTCAGATCTTCAGGCAGTTTTTAATTTATTAAAATACAATTAAAATGCCACTATAAATTTCCAAGAACATACTTCAAAAATGCAAAGATCCTAGAGAAATTTATAGTTAATACTTTGTTTCCTCAGTTTAATAACCAATGGTATTCTTCCTGGCATTTATTCTCTGAATATCTCTAAGACAACCCACCCAAGATAATAGTCATTTCAATATAGCTCTAAACGGCACAGTAGAAGTGAGACATAAGTGCCACCTTGCCATTTGTTTGTTGTTATTCAGGTAATGGCTTATATGTGCTATGAACCCACAAAATACTATTAGTCATGGTTATCCTTACCAGAGGGAAAAAAATCTCAGTCCCTGCAATTTCAACTCTTTGAAAAATCAGAGGCACATAGACATAACAATTTGAAAATATCATTCCTATTACCAGAACAGAAATCAGCCATCTGCTTGTTTTCAGAATTGTCTCCAGGCTTACTGAAGAAAGAAATGTCCACTTCTAAAAAGAACTATAATAGTCAACACTTACCTTATTAATTTGTGTATTCAGGTGAATTGTATTTTGTGGGTTGAGCCACATGTCTAAGAATTGGTTTGCATTCAAACTGAAGGTAGTTAACCCACCAGTAAGCAGTAGCCCGACCCCAAGCTGTCACCTCCTAATTAACATGGTCTCATAGTTAAAGGGCTGACATCAAAAGTCCTCTTTCCTACCCTCAGTTTTTCATAAATTGCCTTGAACCATAGCACATAGATTCACTCACTGACTGTGTTTTCCCCTAAAATGTGTATTTCAGTCAGAAACTGTCAACACCATTTCATGATCCTTTATAGCAATTGCATTCTGTACTTTCCAGGTATCTATAATACCCAAATTTATTTTAAAGATCTTTAAGCATCAAAGAATGTCTAAAAATATTTTGTGACAAGCAATTTTAAAAGACTTTAAACGAATTATATTATCAATTAGGCATAGTATCAATATAGACTTAATTTTCCCTCGATTTTTAACAACTGAGTAAATACCACAAACTTTGCATTTCCTATGTTTAAAATCTGTTAAATCAACAATAAAAAGTACAACCTGTCCAGATGGTTCCGTGAAAGAAATGAAATGATCTAGTTTTGTATCTTCGAGTGGCAGCACAAGTTTTATGCTTTAAAAAATGAGTACTGTGTGTGCACTTGGAACGTTTCTCGTCAGCTTTTATTCTGACAGTCACGGAATAAGTGGTGGGGCTGGGCGATGACGCAATGGATTGAGAGGAATACCTGCAGTGGTACTGAGTCATCTGATAAAGTTCTTTCACACAGATGGCCTCTACTTCTGCACCCCCCCCCCCCGCTGGCTCATATGCAAATCTTAAATTACCCATTCATCTTATCTTTCATAAAGTTTTCTATTCATAAAGGAATGAGAAGTAGTGAACAAGGAGAGGAGAGGAGGCCTAAAGGAAAACAGGAGATAGTATAGTGAGAAAATCTTTTACTCACTGGTGAATGATAAATGAGGATAAGTAGTTATTGCAAACAACAAGTTTAACAGAATAATTTAAAAAAAACTAACCATGAAGAATCTCAAATAGGGTGACTGTGTATCAAGAGAACAGCAAAAGAAAGCTTTGATAGATAAAGCTTTGATAGATAAAGCTTTCTTTTGCTGTTCTCTTGATACACAGTCACCCTATTTGAGATTCTTCATGGTTAGTAAGTGGGGGGAGGGGCGATGTGTGCGAGGAGGGGGGGAATGGGAAATGGGGAGGAGGAGGAATTTTTTTTTGCAACAACTAAAAAAAATAAAATAAACAAAAAAAAAGAAAGAAAGCTTTGTAGAACTTAACTGTGTCCTAACAAGAAAATGGAGATATACATTCTGCTACATTCTGTAAGAGTCTGGAAGCAGAAGAGTGGTCCTCCACAGAAAGAACACACCAACTGGTAATCCAGTACCAAATGGACAGTCCTGAAAACATGAATGAAAGCAACATTATAGAGATTAAAAGATTATGTTGGGAGTATGTATGTTTGTAGATATACATCTGTGCATGCGATAGCAATTAGTGAATAGAGAGGCCATGAATTCTCAAGGGCTAGATTCACATGAGAGTGTTTGGAGGGAGGAAATGGAAGGGAGGAATGTTGTAATTGCATTAAAATCTCAAAAAGCAAGTGTTGCCAATAATTCTAAAACAGCCTTGAATACAGAGAAGACACTGCTGGAAAAGAATAAATTTAATAAACAACACTCCCATTGGGGTAACTCAGTGGGAAGCCCTGCTCCATTCTCTTTCAAGTCCAAGTTTGTATAACACTCAGTTTCCCGACAAAAGCCATTGCTATTGCCATAATAACCAGGAAAAATTTGTCCCGAGGGTTTGTGGAGTCAAATAGTGCTTCAGCCTTGTCTGTGTCTGATTTAGCTCCAGGATAAAGATTGTCAGCTGTTCCTGCCACTTCAGCTCCATCAGTATCACAAGTATTTCATGTTTGGTAGATCTTCTGTTCCCAATGCCAAATTAAGCTGCCCTCCTCTGAGAGATCTTCAAAGCTTTGGTATCTCTCAAATGACCTCGAGTCTTATATCAATTCAACTATGTCATAATCAAGCTTTATGATTAATTCACTCCTAACTCAAAAGCAAGGTCATACTCTGCAATGAGATACTGTCCTGTGTTCAACATAAAACTCAATGGGTAAGTAATTCTTCAATGAGAGTTTCTGATTTCTTTTTTCAAAGTTGATAGAAGCAATTCTAATCAGTCTATAAGTAAATGATATCTACAGAGCAAATACAAAAGCTTCAGGAAAACTTGACCCACCTGCAGTGAACTCAGCAAACCAATAATAAAAGTAGCCTGTAACTTGGTTCTTACCAATGAAGATATACCAAGAGCCAAAATGTTTCAATCAATTTGACCTTTTCTCTTTTGCAGCTTTAATCAGGAAAGAGATCTTAGAAAAATGTTATTATTTTAATATTTGTTTTGATCCTTAGAATTTTGCAAATGTTCTTTTCATACTATATTCTAAAACTTTGAAAGAAACTGGAAAGCAGACATAAATCAACACAGAAAATGTTCCCAAGACCATATTTTCTTCTTATTTGTGATTAGTGAGTTTTTCCTTTTTCTTTCTATTTCATTGGATTTTTCTCATTTAAGGATCTTAGAATTTTCTTTATGAATGTTATTATTCTTAGTAGCATGAAATATTTTCCATACTAATTGAATTTAAAAACTATTAACAAAGTGAGGCTTACAGAGCTCTTATGCAGTTTCCTTGTCTTTGTCATACTGCAATAGTGTATACAAAAGAGTTAATATTACATATTACTTTTAATGAAAATTTGCAATTTTAAATTTTATAGATAATAATAAATGAATAATGCCATAATCAACTATTACAGAAGCTCCATAGTATTTTCAGCTTCCAAAAATTCCTTTTCCTCACCCACAAAACTTTGTTTCCCCTCTCGCAATCGCCTAGCACGCGGTGGCTTTGAGTTCTCTGTAGATGTACTTGTTTCACAGTGTTCTTTAGTTGGAGTCAAATCATGTGCCACTTTCTAATATTGGCTTCTTTGACTAATTCAAACTGTTCCTTGTTTTTTGGTGACTGAATGGTTTCTTTTTATTACTAAACAACATTCTATGGGCATAGCATATATTGGCCAGTTTTGGAAAGAAACCAGCTATAAACATCCATGCTCATGATCAAGATTTTATTGATACAGATTTTCTTAGATTTGTGTTAACACATCTGTGTACTGAATTTGGGCCATTTTATTGCATAATTCACTTTTATAAGAAACTGACAAACTATTTTTTTTTTTTCGAGACAGGGTTTCTCTGTGGCTTTGGAGCCTGTCCTGGAACTAGCTCTGTAGACCAGGCTGGTCTCGAACTCACAGAGATCCGCCTGCCTCTGCCACCCAAGTGCTGGGATTAAAGGCGTGCGCCACCATCGCCTGGCCTGACAAACTATTCTGCAAATGGATTTGCACCATCATAAATTATAATCAATTATGAACAAAAGTTTCATTTGGTCTACATTCTGATCTGCATTTTATATTGTCTGACTACTAGATATTAGCTCATGCTGACTGATTAGGTTATATTTTGTGATTTTATTTTTCTATCAGAGAAATGCAAGAGGATTCAAATTTTCTGATTTCTCTGTCTTGGTTTCCTCTTGTTTCCAGGGTTCCCTAGGAATTTCTTGATGAATCACATCTTATCCTTACCATTTTGTCAGCTGTAAATGGCAGGAAACCCTGCTTGTGAACTGCAGGTATGAAGAGAAGTCCTGTGATCAATTTTGTTTTTTCATGATTCTGTAGTGGTCTGTGACATTCACTTGAGATTCACAGGACCACCTCAGTACTAGAAGGTTGGAGGGTCTGATATTAGAATTTTCATACTCTCCAATGTCAGATAAAATACTCAGAAAATACTTTCTCTTACTTGGCAGTTATTTGTTTCAAAATACTAAATTTGTTTCAAAATTTCATTCTTCATCTTAAAGAACTACTTTTTTTCTAATTCTTCAATATAATTAAATGGTGAGGCTTTCAGACATGGGCTAGCAAAAATTTGAGCAGACAGTAGACAACAGAGCTTTATATTTGAACTTTAGCAATGTCAGTCCTTTAGCTAAAGGACTTTATTTAGATTTTTGGGTACAAAGAGAAACTCTTGGTTATCACATTTGATCTTTGACTCTAATCAACTAGCTTTTTCTTTTATAACATTTTCCAGTGATGTTAGAAGTAATTAACACAATCTCACTATAGCCTTAATTTCAAATTTAAAAAAAAATGCTCAAAAGTACTACAAAATATCATTTCACTCCTTGCTTCTTGCCGAAAAGTTATTAAGAATTTCCTGTGCCAAAAAATACAAAAGAAGGAGAGAGGAGAATAAAATAGCAGTAAGGATTTTGAAAAAGTCATAAGGAACCATATTATTAGCTATCTATCTTCTAAAAACAATACATTTAAGTCTATGTATAAATATGCATATATAGTTTAAATGAAATTGTCACATCTGGGCTAATGATGCTCTCTCCAAGAGCCAAAGACCATCTAACAAAATCCCCAAAATCAGACATGAAAAGACAATTTATTAAGTTCTTGGTCAGGGTTGTCTAAAAGACTCCCAAACAATGCAAACTGTTACTGTTGCCTTGATTGTCCCTGAGAAGTGGAAGGTAAACCCACATTCATGAACTTATCCTACACTTCAGACACAGAACCCACAGTTCCCTGAGAGTAAACTGACTTGGAAACTCTCTCTCTGAGGGCTAGCTTTCGTGATATTAGAAGCTGAAATGAAAGATTACAAAGGAAAAAGTCAACTAACAGTCCTACAGCCATGACACCTATGAATCACACTCCCTCCAAAATTTTGTAATAGCCTTTGCTCATAGGCTATGAGCAAAGAAGTCAGGACCACGAGGGGTGCACCCACCCACGGAGACAGTGGGGCTGATCTATTGTGAGCTCACCAAGGCCAGCTGGACTGCGACTGAAAAAGCATGGGATAAAAACGGACTCTCTGAATATGGCGGACAATGAGGGCTGCTGAGAAGCCAAGGACAATGCCACTGGGTTTTGATCCTACTTCATGTTCTGGCTTTGTG
>NW_026067949.1:40156723-40209416 GCF_014885135.2 Alexandromys fortis
GGGAGAAGGGAGGGGGGGAGGGAAATGGGAGGCGGGGAGGAGGCGGAAATTTTTTTTTCAATAAAAAATATTTTAAAAAAATTTGTAATAGCCTTAAGAATACAACAGAGACATGCCTGGTACTGGACGCTACCCAGGACTAGCAAAGCTGTGGATCTTGGAGAAGAACTAAAAATGACAACTCTACTAAGCAAGTTCAATGACTAACTGCTCTCTAAATAGTTGTTCTACTCACAGAGAAGTGTAGTCTGCATGCTCTTCAAGGCAATTTTGCAACTGATGAATATCATTACAGAAAGCCAAAACCAATCAAAATACAGAGTTGTGAGTTGTGGGCCCAAGTCCCAGAGGCTACATCTACAAAACAATTCCCATACGCTGATCTGGACCAGCATCATCAATGACAAGTGTCTGATCAGAAGGACCAAGGATTCAGAAAATAAGAACATAGGAAAATTGGGGATAGGGGGGTCTTGCACAATGTCTTATGCCATGCAAATTTTTAAGAAGCAGGCATTTTGCATATAGATTGCAGAAGAAAAATGGGAAAGAGACCACAGAAATCCATCATATAATGTGTCTGAGTCAACAGGAAGCTAATTAAGAAATGTACACAAAGGAAACATGGAATGTCTCAAGAATGTCATAGACTGATTACACAGTGGCCTTGGGACTACTAACCATAGATCTTTGGGGTGGGGGGATCCTAGAACTCAAGATCCCAAACTGAAGCTCCCCCAAGGCCCTGGCGAAGGCCATTCAGTACTGGCCATGACATACAAGCACGTCCTGGTTATCAACACAAAATAAGGTTTTTCTCCGTACCTCCATTTGTCAGGGCCTCTGGGAAAGTCTTGGCTTCCACCAATCCAGACTCTCTTGAGATCACCAGCCAAATATCAGCCAATTCTGAGAACAGCAAGACAAAAACTGTACTATCCTAATCCTATTAAGCATTTCTGCCTCTAAGAACTGAGACTCAGGTATAATTTTCACTTCTAATTATTCCTGAAATCTTAGATCCTACAATGCCTAGGGGCTGGGGCTTAGGGACAAATTCTGAAAACCTGAAACCCTGTAATTAGATAATATAAATTCTGTCCTCTATAATTGTACATGTCTGCACTGATTTATACTTTAGAGAAACCCCATTTTCTATTATTTTAACCATCATTTAGAAAGCGATTTCCTTATTAGTTTCTTTTTTAAAACTTTTATTGGAAATCGATTCTTTTTTAATTAATTAATTTATTTATTAAAGATTTCTGCCTCCTCCCCGCCACTGCCACCCATTTCCCTCCCCCTCCCCTAATCAAGTACCCCTCCCTCGTCAGCCCGAAGAGCAATCAGGGTTCCCTGCCCTGTGGGAAGTCCAAGGACCACCCACCTCCATCCAGGTCTAGTAAGATGAGCATCCAAACTGCCTAGGCGCCCACAAAGCCAGTATGTGCAGTAGAATCAAAAACCCATTGCCATTGTTCTTGAGTTCTCAGTAGTCCTCATTGTCTACTATGTTCAGCGAGTCCGGTCCCATACAGTCTATGCTGTCCAGTTTCTTCTCTCTCTACTCTTTTAAGCACACCTACCTTCCCTCTCCCGCAAATCTCTTCTGTCTCCATCTCCTCTCCAGAAAAGAGCAGACCTCCAAGAGACTCCAGTCAAACAAGGCAAAATAAGATGCAAGAAGGCAAGCCAAAACTCTTGTATCAAGGTGGGACAAGAAAGCCCAAAAGGAAGAAGAGTCCCAAAACCAGACTAAAGAGTTAGAGATAAACTCTATTCCATTGTTAAGAGTCCCACAAAAAAAAAAAAAAAAAACATATGCCTCCATCTGCTACCAGAGGAAGTCTTTTGATGAGGAACGGACAAGGCACTGATCTGTGAGAACAGCAGAATATCATTAGGAATCATTTAATTGAGTAATTTTTATTCAGTTTTGTTTGGTTCTACCTTAGGTCTCTGGGCCATCATGCTTCCAGTTCATGGCTATCTAGGCAGTGTGAGGTGTGGGTTCCCACTTGTGGAGTTGCCTCAAGTTAAACTAAATGTTGGTGGACCAGTCCCACAAGTTGTGTGCCACCATTGTCCCTGTACATCTTATAAGAGGTAAGATGTCCACTCCAGGACAGATAGTATATAGAGGTTTCTGTGGCTGATTTGTTGTTGTTAAAGTTTCCCTTTTGGTACTTTTGGTAGTCTGCAGAGTACCTTCTCACACTAAAGTTCAACCTCTCCACATTCAAGGAGTTGACTAGATATCCTCACCCCTACCCCACTACTATCGGCTTTCAGAGGGCAACTTTCTATCCTAGCATCAACCTGGGTTATTTAGAGATTTCTATGGGACACCCCCCCCCACCGAAACAACTCAATTTAACCTGACTCAGTCCCACAATTAGAAGCCTTTCCTGAACACAAAAGATGACCAGTTCAGATTCCATATTCCAGTTACGAGGAATCTTTCACCAGGGTCACCCTCATAGAGCATAGAGTCCAGGAATTTTCCCCTGCACTAGGTTTCCACACCACTCCTCCAACTCTCCCTCCTCAGTTTCAGCTGTCTTCCCCACAATTCCTCCCTCATCCACTCCCCCAACACTTGATTCTTCTTACTCTCCTCCGCAACCACCTCAGTCTCCTCACAATATTTATTCCATTTCCTCTTCACAGAAAGCTCCATTCCTGCCCCAAATCTCCCTGGGTCTATGGATTGTATTTTGATTATCATTCACTGAACAGTTAGTATCCACTTATAAGTGAATACACACCATATTTGTCTTTCAGGGTCTGGTTTCTCATTTGAGAATTTTTTTCTAGTTTTATCCATTTGTCTGCAAATTTCATGATACCATGTTTTTTAATAGCTGACTAATACTCAGTTGTCTAAACATGCCACATTTTCTTTATCAATTTTTCAGTTGAGGGACATCTAGGTTGTGTCCACTTTCTGGCTATTATGAATAAAGTCACATTGAACATAGATGAGCAAGTGTCCTTAAGTATCCTTTGGGTATATGCTCAAGAGTGCATGGTCTAGAGGTAGATCCATTCACAATTTTCTGAGGAGCCACCAAAATATATAAAGAACTCAAGGAATTGTATATCAAAAACAAATAATCCAATTAAAATATGTGGTACAACTCTAAACAGAATTCTCAACAGAAGAATCTCAAATGGCTAAGAAACACTAAAAGAAATATTTGACATATTTAGCCTTCAGGGAAATGCAAATAAAAAGTTCTTTGAGATCCCATTTTACCTCTGTCAGAATGGCGAAGATCAATAACACAAGCAAGAACCTGTGCTGGTGAGGATATGGAGCAATGGAAACATTCCACCCTTGTGGTGGGAGTGTAAACTTATACTGCAAACATGTAAATCCATTCTTAATTTCAATCAATCCATTTGTAAATTTATTTAGCTTTTAAGATAATTTTAGTCTGTGCCAATGAAAACAGAGGCAAGGATAAACAGAAAACAAAAATTATGCACTTTTAGGATTTGGTTTTGCCTGAATTAAGTTGAAATGGAATTCCAAAAGATACATTAAAGTTCTAACCTAATAAAATTAGTGTCATTACATCCATAATTAGTAAAATTCTTTAAGAACTGATGCTTCTCAGCTTTCTGTCTGGGATGCAAACTGTCACTACAGGTCCCAGGAGCTGTTCTGATTCAGTGTTGACAGAACCAGAAGCAGATCACCCCTATTTCTGAAAATGGGTTTTGAGTGAGTCTGCTGTTCTTGAGAAATGTGAGCCTATGTCAATCAACTTCTAGTTTTGTAAAGACAGGAATACTTGGTTCTATATTTGACCAACCATTGAAATAGGGTGTTATTTTACTATAATGATGTTTTACTGTAAAAGCTTGGAGAAAACAATCTTAACATACTTATTTTTGCTGGAAGTTAATGTTGGAGGATGAGAAAAGCCTGTTTCTTAGTATGAAAAAATATGCTTGTTTTTGATGTATAAAGATGACTGGAGCTATTCAGGACTGACCACTTGTATTAAGCTCATCTGGTGCTTGAACATTTCATTTCTTCACGGTGACCCACTTCCTCATCTCAGGACTTGAACTCAGTCTTCGGCAGGACCGCAGCAGAAAATATCCCTAGGTATGTTCCTATATTTACTCCTTTCACGTAAGACGCTTGAGCATCTATGTGCTTTGGTAGTTCTGAAACCAGTTGTCTATGGACACCAAAGGATGAATGGGTCTTTTAAGTTTTAACTTGGTTATTCAGCTAACACTGTTTTTAAACACTAGAAAAAGGGGGCTAAATCAAATCAATGATACTGAATTATCCAACAGAGAATAAATTTGATTAAAAATTTGTAATGCATTTTTTCACCAGATTCAAATAAGAGAAGGCACTACAGTGTCTTGTTTGCTAGTATTTAGAGACAAATGCTACAACCACTGGGAATTATTGAACAGTTCTGGCCCTAACAAACTCACTCCAAAGTCCTTGGGAATGGCTCCTAAATTTTATGTTTCTGCATAAAGCAAAAGGCTAATTAAAGCAAACTCCCTTCTGTAGGATGCTCAGTCTTCTTCCATGTACATCACAGAAACTTACTAGTTTGTAATAAACAAAAAATGTTATTTCTAGAAAAGGCAGGTATAATTTTGTGTGTAGTACAAATAAGTAATTTTCAGATTTTGCTTTCTGTTCATTGGACGGCGTTGTCTTAGGTATTGTTAGAGCTGTATCTGCATTTCAAAGAATAAGACATTAATTTTTTCCAGTTTCAAGGTAGACATCTCCCCCTAAGTTATTCAAGATCAAATCAAGGCTCAATATCTTTCAGTGAAGCTGAAGACCAGGAGTTGTGTAATACTGGGCACTTTTACAAAGACCTTGTCAAAGAACTGAAGTCTTTCCAAGAGGTTTTAATTGATAAAAACAAGGTCAGGTGTGGAGCCTGCTTGCAAAACCATTCTCATCTCTCCTTCCTCTATGCTTCAGAGACTAACAGCACTCAGAAGGAAGAATGGGAAGATTTTGTAGACAAATAATTATCAACTACTATGATTTTCTTCTTAGTCTCTCCAGGAAAAGGCAAATAGGAAATATATTTCACATACTAATGCCATGTTAGGGGATGTGAACTTTGTTCTAGAATTCTTAATTATAGTTAAGTACAAGGACTACTTGGGAAAAGGGCAAATGTTCTTTTGAAGGTCCTTGTAGTGAGTGACTGCCAGATCACTTAGAAGTTGGATAGCCTCTTAGAGGCCTAGAATCTCTTAATTGTGTTTTATGGGCAAGACATTGGGTGCTAATGGTCCTTCCTTTTTCCAAAAGGCGGAATGGCCAGGTGAGCTTACAAATACATACCTTGAATCAGTATAGATATTAAAGATATTTTATTTCACCAGAATTAGTTCCTAGTAAGAACTATTAGTGTGGCCTTTAGAGAGGAGGTAGATGGGGGTAGTAGGGAAGTTTCAAGTATTCATGTTGACCACTGCATATCCTGCCTTACTTTCTCCAATTACCACTAAATTACTAGCATAGCTCTTCTGGTAGTCCAAGGGCTAAGAAGTTATCTCAGCTGAAATAGGTGGAGAGATGGTTTCAATATACACATGCCTAAACAGAATAAATTTTCATGGGCACAAGTGAGGAAGATTTAGGATTCCACAGGTTTTATCTTTTTTTTTTGCTTGATGTTTTTTATCCTATTTGACTTAACCATGGGTACCCCTTTTACTCTAGTATGGCCTTATCTGATGTCATGTGAGAGCTTCTAACTGTTTGCCCAAAGACACCTTAGAACTTCCCTAGAACAACTAGAATTTTCATAGCTGTCACAGCTCTTACAGAGAGGTCACCCCAAGGTTATAGCATCAAATTTCTTGTAACAAATAGTTGCTGAGCTCAGTTCTGTCCCTATGTGTTTAGTCTGTACCCAAAGCAAAGGTTTTCTCTGGTTTTCAAATGTTTGGCATGCCCAGACTTTTTTTTACTCTTCACAACAGAAACAAAATAGGATTCATTTTAGCTTTTTGTGCTTTCCAGCTATGCTGCTATAATGGCTGACACTAACATTTGAGACCTTTCGAATGGAGCTCCAGACTTCCAACCTTTGTCGCAACAGGAATTGTCCCTGCAGTCAAAATAACGTAAGCTGGGAGGAACTTTTTATCAGCATTCAGAAACACACGTAGCAATGTCAGAAGGGAATGAGGTCAAAATTCACCTTAGAAATTCCTCTCTTCTCACCTCTAGGGCAGGTCTCTATGGACATTACCTCAGCCGTGAGTCAGGAACTATGAAGAGCTGATGTTTTAACTGTGTTGGAGTCCTGTCCAGGACTCCTATCTCTGCTATCTTGACAGGAATGCAGTCCGGTGAATGGAAGAAAGAAAAAAATGGAAAAGAAGATGGAGTTTTGAAAATTATCATCAATGATACTAGAAATTCTATGGGTACTGGATTCACCTGGGCAGTTAGCCACACCAAGGAACTTAAGCAGTTATGCGTGTGCCACCATCTTAACTAGTTAGGTGACTACTGCTATTTTTCACAGTGATTTTATCTTTGTCATTTTGCCTAATCACATGTTATTATTTTCTACCTGTATGAGACATTCTCAGCAGCAACAAGAATAAAACAGTATCTTTCAGCTCGGGAAAATGATAAGGATGCTCTACATCTTACCATACAGAATATTCAGCCAGGCTCCCATGGTATCAGTAGGCACCAAACAAGCTTCCAAAAGAGGAAAGCAAGAATAGTGCCACACAGCTATCACACCTATAAAAGAACAAAAATGAGCAGCATGGCAGGCTAATCCTAAGAGTTCAAGAGTGGCACACACACTTTGGTGTTAACCCACATCTCCCTCATTGGGACTTATGCCTCATTCTACAAGAATATGTTTGGTACTGGATACCTACTCAGCTTCCTGGATAGTAAAGTTATGGATCTTGGTGGAGAACCTCCACTACCATTTTACTAAACTTGCACAACCCCTAAATGTGTTCTAAATAACTGTCTTTATACCCACAGAAAAATAAAGCTATTACCCCTCATTAGGAAACTTCCCTTTGCAACAAATGAAGACCATTAAAGAAAACCACATTCGACCAAAGTACAGAGTTGTGGAACCCAGTGCCAACTAATACAATCATAGCACAATTCTTGCACCTAAGGCTCAGGGACCATTATGAAAAGGGGATCAGAAAGACCAGAGGAACAGGCAGTTTTCTGTTAGATTGTATCTCCCAGAAATGTCAGAGAGGCTATCCATAAAGTCTCACCAATATGTATGTCTACATGTGACCTGAACAAGAAAGACACCAATAGACATGCTAATGTAGAAAGAGGACGATCAGGAGACCCAACCATACAAAAAGAACTATAAGCAATTAAGGAAAGCTGAGACTAGGAGAAATCATCTTCTCCAGGGAAAACATACTAATTGGTTACCTAATATTAATCAGTCCTCAAAACATACGCATGCAAATAATATTAAACATACTGAGCAGGTTATACATTTATATTTATGTACATATACATATGCAACAACAATTTTTAAAAAGAGGTCATGAAATTAAGAGAAAATGGGGATGAGATAAATGGGGGAGGTTAAAGAGAGAAAAGCAAAGGTGGAAGTAATTAACAATAATCTCACAAGTTTCAAACACTCAATCAACATTTAATTCACCTGTAAAATCAAACAAGCATAGCAATTTCATTTACACACAAATTTTGCTTTTGTTTTAAAATGAATGGTAAATTTATATCTACCAAGAAAGAAATTGCTTCAGGATAATTTTCTTTAAAATTTTATAGTCAGACTTTTGCTTTGTGTAGCGATCTTATTTTCCAGTGTACCCGAGGTGAAGTGAAAATATCTATGAGCAAAAGAGTTAACATTTAAGAAGAATTTAAGAAGTTATGGTTAGTGCATTATTAATGATAGGCACCAAATAAAGAATGCTATGGTGGAGGGGTGACTTTGAGTAGAACCTAGCATTTTATAAGGGAGACCTGCAGAGTAACATTAGATGACAAGAGACACACAGTCATCACAGAGAAGGATGCAAAGCTGCTTTGTCAGAGTTTCAACACCATCCTAGTTGAGCAAGACCACACGGCTGACATTTTCTGGAAGAAGCTGTATCCCAGAGCCCACATCCTTGGCTGCAGATGGCCTCAGGTCCCACAGCCCCAAGGCCCTGCAGCTCAGTAGGACAGCTGTCCTGCCACTGAGGTAGGTGATAGAGATAAGATAAGCTGAAAGAATCTTCCTCAGTAGACCTTGCTGAAGTCTAAGCTTCAGACTTCCTACCTGAGCCTGAGTGTAGAGATCACAGACATGAATCCCTACATTTTCTAGCTATCCAGCTTCTATAGCACTCTTTTCTCTTTGAAGATGATAATAAAATTGAATCATTTGCCCTTTCTTTTTCCTCCCTTCAAGCCCTACCACATACAGCCCCATCTCTTTCAAATTCATGGCCTCTATTGTTAATTATTGTTGAATATCTATGTGTGTATATATGTGTGTGTGTATAATTTGTGTGTATGTATATTCCTAAATCTATAACTACAACTTGCTCAGAATGTATAATGCTAACTTTATATGTATTTTCATTTCTGATCATTTGGTATTGGGTAACCAATTGATATGCTCTTCCCTGGAGAACACTGTTTCTTCCAGTCTCAGAATTCCTTAGTTGCCTGTAGTTCTTTTTAATTGCATTAATTCTGCAATTTATTCTAAATGACGATCTTTCTTTAGGTTGGGAAAGTTTTCTTCTATGATTTTGTTGAATACATTTTCTGTGCCTTTGAGCTGAACTTCTTTTTCTACGCATATTATTCTTAGCTTTGGTTTTTTCATGGCGTCCCATATTTCCTGGATATTTTGAGTTAAGCTTTTGTTAGATTTGGTGTTTTCTTTGACCAATGAGTTTATTTCTTCTACTATATCTTCAGTACTTGAGACTCTATCTTCCATCTCTTGTAGTCTGCTGTTTATGCTTGCATTTCTGGATCTTGATTGTTTTCTCATATTTTCTGTCCCCAGAATTCCTTTGGTTTGTATTTTCTTTCTTGTTTCTTATAGTATGGAAGGCTGTTTGTTGGTTCCCGGCTGTCCGGGTAGCTCATTAATTAAATCACTGCTTGGCCCATTTGCTCTAGATTCTAATCGGCTAACTCTCACATATTAATTTAACCCATTTCTATTAATCTATATCACCATGAGGTTGTGGCTTCAGGGACCGGGTAGACAGAAAACTCAGTCAACAGTCTCTATTTTGGTTTCCAAGTCTAGAAACATTTCTTTTATCTCTTTGGTTGCTTTTTCTTGGTTTTCTTTAAGGAATTTATTGATTTCTTCCAATTTTTTGTTCATCTTGTCCTTCAGTTCTTTGAGGGAATTTTTTATTTCCTCTTTAAGGGCCTCAAACATTCTTCTAAAGTTATTTTTAGGTCATTTTCTTCTGCTTAATCTATATTGAGCTGTTCAAGTCTTGTTGTTGTAGAGCCACTAATTTTTGTTGGTATCATGTTACTATTTTGTGGTGTTGAGTGTGTTCTAACTTTGTCTATGCATCTTTTCCTCTGATTGGTGTAGTTGAGACTGTCTGTATCTCTGTTGATCAATCTTTCAGGAATCAGTGGTTCCAAGGCTCAGATGGTTGCTCCTCATGATGAAGTCAGGGCCATGGTTCCAGTCACCCTAGAGGTTACTTGGTATTCCTGGAGGACACTCTGCACTCCTGGATGTTGCTCTGCAACCCTAGAGGTCTTTTGGTCTGCTCCTATGGAGGCTGCTTGTTTAGGGCTAGCCCATTGAGGTGGCTGCCTTGGGTCTGCTCCGGCAGAGGTTCTTTACACATGCCTATCCTGGCAGAAGTTGCTGCCTCGTGCCTGCTTCCTTTCAGGTCCCTGAATCACACTCAGTCCCACAGAGATCTCTGGCTTGGGCCTGCTCCCTCAGCAGTTACCCCCTTGTATCTGCTCCTATGAGGTTACTGCCTCAGGCCTGCTCCAGCACAGGTCACGGGCTCAGGCCTGCTCCCTCAGAGGTTAATCTTTAGTACCTGCTCCTGTGGAGGTCATTGCCTCAGCCTGTTCCTGCAGAGTGCCTGGCTCAGGCCCGCTCCAGCCTTTAGTTCTCTATGAAAGTTTAAGGAGTCCTACGTTTTCTCCCATCCATATTGTCATGTCTATTGGTGCTTTTGTTGATAAGTTTATGCTTAGACAGTACTACTGATAAGACTTTATAGTGGGAACCTCTTTAATATATTTAGGAGACACTCTCACAACAAACTCCCCGATCCTCAGGCTCTTAGAATCCTTCTGCCCCTCTTAGGCAATGGACTCTGAGCCTTAGGTATGTTGTGCTATAAATATATCAGTTAAGAATGGGTGCTACAACTGCGTTTTGGTTGTTGTGTTCTGTAATCGTCTTTATACATTTAGCAACTGGATATCTGTACTCTGTATAGGGTAGCCATTTTAGCTATGGAAAGTTCTTTACACCAATGATGCAACAGCATGTTAATGAAGGCATTCAGTTAACGAAGAGCTGGTCGATGGTAGGGCAGACATCAGACTGTAGGACAGTGCAGAATTAACAACAACCCTACACTTGTGGCTCTTAGGATACTGTCTTTTGAGTAGGCACTAGTGACATCGCCATTATCTCGCTGTGCTGTTTTTATATTCTTTTTTGGAAAATTTAAATATGGGATATATTTTACATGGAAAAAAATTTTGGAGGGAGAGATTTTATAAGTTAAAAATTTTTACTTTTTCCTTGTGTTTAAAATCTCATATTATTTAATATGTGAATTGTATTGCTATATGTAAAATATGGTCTTGGAAATTTCTAAAGGACAAGTAATGACATAAGTTCTGTGAGTTGATACTGGTCAAGAAAATCACAGTCAGGGAATGTTTCTACAACAAACCATGTATCTTTGCACTCATAGAGAAAAAAAAATGATTCCCTAGGACAGCAAAAATAAAAAAGCATCGCTCCATGTCATAACGTTTAAATGTCTGGCCTTTAAAACTGTGAAGTGAAGCCAGCTCTTGCCTGTGGTGCTTTTCTTAAAGTAGGTCATTTCATCAACAAGAAAATTAGCTAAAGTAAGGATCCAAGGATTAGAAGTAAGAATTAGTAAATGCCTCCTTGGAGTTTAGAACAGGCATAATAAGGTCAGATAACATTTTTAAAGCTATGGCCACCATGGGAGCGACATGTAGAACATTACTATGTTGTTAGAATGTTGAAATATTTCGAATGAAAAGGAAGAAACATGTTAAGAAGTATTTCAACTAGCCAGGGAAAGAGATTAAGCAGAGAATATTGAAATATAAAGAGGCAGGACATTGCAAAAGAAAAAAGTGTTCTAAATATAAGTTGAGTGGTATCTTAAGAGTTATATAGAAAATACTTTATGACTTTCACATTCCCTTATACAGAGGCACACACAAGAATAGAAGGAACATGTCTGGAAGTCAGGTGCAAGGTTGCTGATAGGTTAATGGGCCTAGAAAGGTTCACCTATTGGCATTTTTCAACAGTGGGCCATGTAAAAAGAATTTGTGTGGAGTTTTAAGTTGAAGATGAGCCAAATTTCGGAATCCCAGGAAAAGAGAGAAATGGAACACAACTTTATTCTAGAACTTTTTATTTATTTATGAATATTTTTCTTTCATTATTTATTTGTGAAAAATTTATTCCTATTGACTGTCAGGAAAGGTCATTAAATTAATCATTTACTAGGCAAATAAATGCAATTTGGGAGGCTTGAGGGAGGTTAATGTCATAGGTTTAAGCAAGGTATTTATTTCCCAAGCCATATAGAGAAGGGTCCTTCCTTCCATTTTGTGCCATTTTCTGGAAAAACAAAGGTGAAGAGATACTTTTTTCATGTTTTCTTTCTTGCACAAATTCAAGCCATGTAAGGATGTTGGTAGAACAGGACATGAAGTCCCCATCCCTAGCTAAGGACCTATTGGCAATTGATGGCAATTGGCAGAGGAAGAAACAGTTGTTAAGGTTATTACCCTGAGAAGATCAATCCTTCTCCTGTGGTTGGCACACAACAAAAATACATTTTAGTGACACAAATTAGACTCAGTGAGCTTATGAAAAAAAAAAAACAGAAAGATGTACCATATTTAGGAAAAAAGCCACATATAATTTATTTTTAAAATTCACTATGCTTAATTATGTGTTTTTGTAATCACACAGATGATACTGTTCTTTAGGCCTGGAGGTGCTACCCTGTTTGTTAGTCTTGACTGTAAGGGACTGGGCACAGTGAGCCATCTGACTGACTCACCATGAATAACGTGTAATTCTTATGTACTTCTACACTCTCTACTCTGAACTGGAGTTCTGTGTTGAGTTTTAGACTACCTTGGAGAAATCCCAATATATGACTCAATTCTATGACATTCATGATCAGGTATTCCCCTTGTTGCTTCAGAAAGGAAGTCTAGAGCTCGAACACAGAGCCTTCCCCTGCTTTTTAATACTATGAGAGTTGATTTTTGCTGTTTGTTTTGTTTCTTAGTTCTTTGAGAATTTCATATATCCTTTTTTAAAATTTTCAATCCTACTTTGCCTAACTCCTCCCAGACCCACCCATAGACAATTTTGTTTCTTTGTTTTCATAAACTAAAGACTCCAATTTGTGTAGCCCATATACTCTTGGATGTGGGAAATCCATTAGAGAAGATGTTAGATGTGGGACATCTATTGGAGAAAGCAGACATACTAGAAGTCACACCCTTGAAGAAAACTGAGTCTCCTTTCACCAGGCGTTATCAATTGTCCATAGCTACTAACCTAGGGAAGAGCCTCATGAACCCCTATTTACTCTGAGGGATAACACATTTCGAATTTCATCTTTTATTTTTCAGTCTATAATATAGAGTGTTTTTTATCCCTGAGTTCTAAGATTTATAGATTTAGAAACAATTTTCAAATTTTCCTTGGTAGTACTGTGTATATGATGTTGTTCAGTACTGATATTGTTTTATTTTGTTTCAAATTCCATCTTTAGAAAATTATCAACAATTGGACTTAAATTGCATTCACTTATGAAATATTTGTGTTTATTATGCTAAAGTTTGTGCCAATGGGTGGAGAACATTCTCTTCTTTCACTCTTAAATTTCTTGCAGATGGTTACTATCGCATATTTCAAGTGATTGCATTATATTCAGAGTGCTGTTAGATGCTTATAAATTACCAGATTGTTTATGTGTCTTTTATTTCCCACTTTTATCACATTTTCACACAAAATAAATAGCACATGTGAATTCTTAACTTTTTCCCACCAAGATTTTATATGATCATACCAGGTACTCTATTGAATTTAACTTAGGAAAAACAAATGAAAAGATAGTATTCCATCAGTTTGCAACTTGAAAAAAATATTTTTTAAAAAACAATCATGAAATGAGAGCAAAGAGATCAGTTATACCTATTATAACAATGCCTCTATTCTTTGATAATTTCATACAACATATTTTAATATTTATTCCATTATCATAACTCCTCTCATATTCTCCCCTACCTATCTATTTCTCAACTTCATATTATTTCTTAAAAGAAGAAACATACAAAAAAATGAAAAACTGTTGAGTTTAGCTTGTATTGGGTGATTACTCCTAGGAATAAGATTAAATCTGGGAAGTGGTCAATATACCAGGTGTCACACCATTGCAGAAAATTGACTTTACCTCCCAGCAGCAATCAAAGGTCAATATCTCCTCAGGCAAGGAAGTGACTTCATGTCCATTTACCATCTTCCTTTATGGAATTTTACCTAGCTTTAGCTAGAGTGTGTCTTATGTATGGCTATCATAGTCTCTATAAGTCCATATGTGGATTTTCCCTGTTTCACCTGGAAAACTTTTCTTGAAGTCATCCACCCCTTCTTTTACAATCTCTCTGCCTCACACCCCTGTTCTCTATAGATCATCGAGCTTAGAAGGAAAGGATGCAATGTAGACATCCCATTTTGCATTCCTGAGTTCTTTTATTCTCTGCACATTGGCCAATTGGCAGATGTCTGTGCCGAAGGCCATCTATTGCAAGAAGTTTTCTTGGTGAGGCTTGAGAGATGCACTCACTGCTCTGTAGGTATCACAAATAAATTCCAAGAATTTTCAAGGATATTGGAGAAGGAATTGGAGAAAGGGAAGTGAGAGGGCTTGGAGCAAAACACAAATTAATCAGGAATTCGAAATATCTTGATGAGGTGTGAAGACTATGATGATATGTAATATTTATTGATTGTTGTTAGGAATTAAGATGGTTAGTAAATTAGTGGTTATAGCTTATCATACCATGTTGGCCACTGATACGGTTCATAGGTGTCATAGCCGGATAAGCCAGTTTGTTGCCTCCCTCCTTTGGAAGCCTGAATGACACCCTCTTATACCAAGAAAGCTTGTCCACCTCTTATCAAGAAAATTTCTCTTTGCAACAGATCCAAACAACTACAAAAAACTGCAACTAATAAAAATGCAGAGTTGCAAAGCATAGTCCTAGTGTATATATCTACAAAGTACTTCAATACCTATGATTCAGGGAATATTATAGATGAGAAAAGGAAAGATTACAAAAAGCTAGCTAGAAGATATATAGTTGTAAGCCCAGAAGAACGAGAGCAGACTGTCAGCAGCTTTCTCAGCAGCTTAAGGATTAACTACTAACAGTAGGTTCCTCCACTTTACAAACCATAGCTCTATTTACAAGGCCAAAGCATCTCTCTGCAAACTGAGAATTAGCCTAAGACAACACCCGGCCATCTGTGATTAACGATGACGGATATGAGCTGAGTTAATCTTTAGGAGATATATATATATATATATATAACCTCCAGGTTATACCTTATCCCTGCTAGGTGAAACTGGCAGCATCAATGGGGAGAGCACAGAGCTTCCCCACACACCACCTGGAAATACCAGAGAAGACGATAGATTAAGTACAAATACTAGTTTAACTGAAAAACCCTGTTAAAAAATATTGTAAAGTAAGGCAATCTGTATTTGAGTTTTACCTCGAGATTGTAAAAGCTCCTTTGTTCAGACCTAATAGTTGGTGCTCCGTACTATAAAAAGGTAGGTTCACAAAATGGCCTCTGTCACAGCCTTACAAAATCCATCTCTGACTGTGGTCTCATCTAGTTGATAAACTTTCAGAGCCCCATGGAGATTTATTTTGTATTTTTTTATTTTTTTCCTGGAATAAAGTTTGCATCTGGTTTATTAGACTTTGGTGGTCTCTCTCCATCTTTGTGCGACCCCTGTGAACTCAACACATACATATTGCATTACAAGGACTCAACGGACTATGTTTAAGAATATATACACATATGCATGCAATAAGAATTAATAAACAAAATGTGGTCATAAATTTGAAAGAGCGTGGGAAGGGGGTTTATGGGAAGGTTTAAACAGAGGAATGGGAAGAAATAAATATTGCATATAAATTACAATCTTAAAAATATGAAAAAAAATAAATGTGTTATTCATGCATTGGTGAATAATAGCAAGATGAAGTTGATATTTTGAAGAATTAATCTAATCGAGTGAGAGAAAAATAGGCAAGGAAAAATCTGGAGGTGAGTTAGTAGGACCATGAGTCCAAAGAGGCTTATAGCATTTTAGCAGGCCCTGAGAGTCAACAGGAAAGCACACTCTACACAAATTCTTTGTTTCTAGCCATGTTCAGCCTTAATGCAGTAGGGAGGGGCTTGGTCCTTCCTCAACTTAATGGGTCAGGATTTGTTGACTCCCCCATGGGTGCTCTTACATTTTGGGAGGAGTGAATGGGGAGAAAGTCAGTAGGGGGGGGGCATCATTCAACTTCTGGACAATTACTTTAGAAATCTGCTCCCCCTCTATTCCAAATCACAATTTGTATAATAATGTAGAAGGAGAAGCCCGGCTGCTTAGCCCTGAAATAATCACACAGAAACTGTATTAATTAAATCACTGCTTGGCCCATTAGCGCTAGCTTTTTATTGGCTAACATCTTAATTTAACCCATTTCAAATAATCTGTGTATCACCATGAGGTTGGAACCTACCAGCAAAGTTTTAGCACATCTGTTGCCAGTGGCTCCTTGGCTTCTCCCTCTCTGACTTCCTTTTCCCAGCATTCAGTCCAGTTTTCCCCGCCTACCTAAGTTCTGCCCTACCAACAGGCCAAGGTAGTTTCTTTATTCATTAACCAAAAAAAGTGACACAGAAGGACCTCCCACACCAGCATAACACACAATTTCTGTGAGAAAGACGTCATTAACATTGCAGTGATTTAGAGAGAAGAATGAGAAAAATAAATCTTCGCAAGACTTGTGGAATGTGCAAGTGTTTTCATATTTCTTTGCAAAATCTTTGGCTTCAAAAAGAGGAAATTCTCATTTGTTATGACCGTTCTAGCCTCATCAAAAATAGGTAGATTTTTTTCCCTTGGTCATCTCTGAGAAGTATCCCCAATTACTATGAGCCTCTAAATTTCTTCAAATGACATTTATGTTGTATTCATTTAAAAAAAAAAAAAACCTTCAACTCATTTTACTATCCTCTAACTAAATGTCAACATCAGGCTCACTGTGATGCCATACACAGTTTAAAGCAGGATCATAATCTGCAATTTTCAGCACAAGGCCCAGCATCCAGCTGAGCAGATATTTAATACTGTGTTTGCTGTGTATCTGTGGCTGAGTCAAAGGAACTATAACCAGTAAACAAGTAAACAATACCTAGCCTTACCCTGATGGGGGAGAGTCTTCTGTTTTGTGTTAATTTCATTGGTTAAATAAAGAGACTGCCTTGGCCTTTTAATAGAACAGAAAATTAGGTAGGCAGAGTAGACAGAACAGAATGCTGGGAGAAAGAAGCCGAGTCAGGCAGTTGCCATGATTCTCCCACTTCAGACAGATGCAGATTAATATCTATCCTGGTAAGCTACCTTGTGGTGTTACACAGATTATTAGAAATGGGTTAAATCAATATGTAAGAGCTAGCCAATAAGAGGCTGGAACTAATGGGCCAGGCAGTGTTTAAAAGAATACAGTTTCTGTGTAATTATTTCGGGTATAAAGCTAGCCTTGTGGGCGGCCGGGTGCCAGGAACGTAACCCACAGTAAAACACGTGGTTTATTGCAAAACTTGACCTAATGAAATGAAACCAGTAAAACAACAAGCAAAGTTACCATGGGACCTCATACTTTACTACAAATTATGGCCTTTCCATCATATAAATAAACTGAAAGGAAAAAAACCATATGATCATTTCATTAGATGCTGAAAAAGCATTTGACAAAATTCAACATCCCTTTATGATAAAGGTCTTGGAGAGAGTAGGTATGCGAGGGTCATACCTAAATATAGTAAAAGCTATTTACAGCAAGCCGACAGCTAACATCAAATTAAATGGAGAGATACTTGCCTGCTATTCTCAAACAACTAACTTTATAAGATTGAGAAACGGCTACTTAAAGACTCGGTTATGTTGCTAGTGGCAGTAGCTTGAAGGGTCACAGGAAAATGCTTCAGAAAACCGTTTGCTCTGAAACAATGCTTATGACATGGTATTGTCTTTCTAATGTAAAGACAGGGTTCCAAATTTATAAAGGTAAAAATGGGGAAGGTCCTATTCACCTTTGTGCTTGAAGCTATGTTGGTGAAATTTTTGCTTCCTTTTCCTAGAGCTGTGTGCTCTGTCAACTTAGAAATATGCTTCCAAACATAATAACAATCCCACTGGAAAGTTGTATCAATTATTCCATTAACCTATAGACTTACTCAAAACACCTTTGGCTCTAAGTCAGTAGTGTTGATGGTTAGACACCAATGTAGACTACCAAGAGTCAACTGGATTATAAACTCACATTGGGGAAAATAGAATATATGTTAGAAGCTGGTTTAAAAAGATTCTCAAAACAAACCATGTGTCTGGGACATGTTTCTCAAAAGAGGAGATTCCATAGACAGCAAAAGTTTATTTTATCTCAATAATAATGGAAAATATGTATGAAAGTTTAGGATTAGTTTTATTAATAAGACCTGTGAAATGCTTATCTAGAGTTTTAAATATAATAATAAGGTGAGATTGTGTTCGAAAGATCAGGAGAATGTTTCTGGAAGAGATAAATATAATTAGACTTCTAAATTGTTGCATGATAATATTAACCTGAAAAAAATGTAGACTTAAGGAATTTATTTGAATGTTTCTGTTCAACCAGCATGGCCTAGAACTTGGGAGAGGACACAACAATGAAAAGAACACTATAGCCATAGGTTGAACAGACATGTTAAGTGTTCAGTAGAAAGTTATCTTATGGCTTTTCCCTCCCCCTGTTCAGAAGATGAACAAGGCCATGTGAAAAAATAGAAGGGATGGTGGCCAATGGGCTTGGAGAGCTGACAAAGCTTCATAGTAAGGCTTACTCTCCGGACAAAAGTCTTAAGATAATGTGTTTGATAATTAAAGCTGAAGCTGGGCCACACTTCATCAACCTCCACTAGAGCATATGTGGAAAAAATTGAGTGGACATTTTATTTTGATTGATTCCTCCCTCAGTGTTTACTTCACAGGCAAATAGAAGCCATCTGAAAAATTTAGTTAACTTACATAGAGAAGGATGTGTTCTTTCCAGTCCTAATCATTTTTTAGAATATACAGGCATTAAGAGATTTTTTTCTAAGTTCATTTTTTTCTGAGGTTTGAGAAGTAGACGCCATTCAAACTGACCCATAAATGTCAAACAGTTGGAAATGTATTGAGGCACAGGAATAAGTTGTGCACTTTCTGTTGCTCTTGAACCTTCAGTGGCCTACAGAGAGTACCACACAACACAGGATCACGAGTAATTGTTGATCTGATAGCTTTGGCGGCCTGCTTATTCTGATATGAGTGATAAACTGTAATTATTCTAGTTGATATTTGTCTTAATACAAGAGGCATTAATGACTACATCATCTCTCTAAACAAATAGTTCAAATGTTAAGATGCTTTTAAGTTTGCTTGTGAATAGAGAAACTGCACGTGAAACCGCATATTTCAATATGCTAAAGAGGAGCATTGGCTTAACAAGGGAGTGTTGAAGTCTGAGAAGACAGCAAGGGCTCTGTGTTCTCACTCTGCTGCTCCCTGGGAAGAATGCACTGCCTTCCCTGCCCAGTACTTACCCCAAATCTGGCTCAAGTAGAGAGGAACTTGAGACGTTCTTAGACAAGAAGTTTGAAGTTGCCAGAGTCCATAACTTTTAATTCTTCTCTGTCAGTCCTCTTACAAAAAAATCAAATAATAATAAGCAATATTTAGGGGAGCTCTTTTGAAGGCAGTGAATTCAACCTGTGTGTACTTTAATTTTAAGGCATTTAAGGTGATACAACCATATTAAGCTACTTGGTGAGATCTGATTACTTAGGTTGAACTATTTTCCCTTTCATCGAGCAACTTCCATGGAACCTTCTCCCAAGATCATGGTGAACTGGCTTGGTCTCTCTCTTCCAGATGTCAGGCCAACTTTCATCTGAATTGTGGGTCTGTTGTTTAAACATTGTGACTTAGAGCAACTTATTTAGCATTTTGAACTACAAATAGGTTTTACACCATAATTTCTTCACAATATTTCTGGAAGATTGAATGAAATTGTGTATTCAAAAATGCTGTGAGGTCCAGCAGAAGTTCCAAACTCTTTGAATGTAGAAAATATTTTTAATAATGTAAGAGATATATTTATTATAATGTATCACCATAGATTATCTAAATAGAAACACCTTTAATAACATTGTCTGATAATCACTGTGCCCTACTTTACTTAAACTCCAGTTTATAAGTGATATGTGTAAAGAATATGATAATTTGGGCTATAAATTTAATGCAAAATGAAAAAAATCATTCTTTCTATTTTCTACATACATGCCCAGAAGTATAAATTTTAAATATCTTAGAAGAAAATCTTGGTTTATGAAGGATGACTAAGCATATATCCTTACATATTCTGGCACCTCTCTTAATAGCAAAATCCAGAAAACTGCTTTGCATATTCACCCACTCCCTTTCAACAATCTTAAAACCTCAATTTATGAAAATCGGGAGGACGACAAACCCAGAATAGATGCTGCTAGGCTATCAGGGGGATTTCACACTCATAGACAAAAGTCTATCTTCACATATGTTGAGCGTTCACAGCAGAAATCCAGAGGAAATGCTAGCTTACACAAAGCAGAAGTTGGCAGAATGATGAGCCCGTGGGTGCAGAGATGCCCTGCATCAGTAGAAGAAAGGTCCAGGTGGCTACCCAAACTTTACAAGACTTTGCAAGTGCAGAATCCCCCTCTAGGCAAATACTGAGAAGGAAATTGAAGGGACAAATACACTAGGCAAGCCTTGCTCTTCTCTCCCCTTCCCTCTGTCTTGCTAAAAATTATTAGGTTGCACCCCTAAAGCTGGCCTCCAAGGTATAGTACCTTGTTTGACCACTTCCTCCTCCTGAGGCTGATACCAGTCCTGTCTGGTAAGTACCCTGAGCACTGCCTAGCTGGCACCCTCCCCAATGCCCAGACCAAGCCCTGAGCACACATTCTATGCACCAGCATAGTCTTGTGAGCACCCCAATCCTATCTAGGTGCTATGCCCCCCAATGTCCAGACCTACCCCTGATCCTACATCCTGTACATCAGGCCACTCTTGTGAGCGCCTAAACCTGGAGAACAACATTTGACAATCTAACGTGGGTAAGAGAAATCTCATAGCGCCCCACCTACTGGAAGTAAATGGCTGAAAAGATATGGACAATCAATCTTACCCAAGAATGAGCCCCCAGAAGGTTATCTAATCTCAAATGGTCAGTCCTAACACATAAACATAATAGAATAAAACCTAATTCGAAAGTTTCAGATTCTGTTGAAAGTGGCATTCTTTTAGGTCCCAGTAGGGGGCGCAAAACCCAAGGCGTGTAGAAGAAAGCAGCTCCACACCCCCCAATCCTTTCGTCCCCAAACATTTAAAATCAATCTTCACAATTTTCTTTCAAATTTATTTGCGGGATATATATTTTTTATATAAAAATGCAGCATTTATATTTGAAGAGCAGGTATTTTCTGACCACTCCAAACAGAAATACTTGGCTTCTGCTCTTGAAGAAGAGTTGAAGCTAAATGGCAATGAAATGGCAAAGAGGGAAGCAAAGTGTAGGCTGCCGTGTCTTCACTGCCCTCTCCCCTCCTCTCATATACACCCGCAAGTACATGGATCCCGAGAACACCCAGAAGACTCCATCCCGTCTGCTTTCTACAGATGCTAATGCATTTTGCTGGCAATAGACGTGTTTGTTTTATCTTACTTCATTTTTTTGTGATATATTGTGCCCGGGTGAGTTCTTATTGTCAATTTAACACAACCTAGAATGAGCTGAGAAGAAGGAACCTCAAGAGATTATTTGCCTAGATCAGACTGGCCTGTGGTCATGCCTGGGAGCCCGTTGTAAACAGCACCCCACCTATGGAGGCAATAAGTTGTATAAGGTTTGACCACTAGGTGGCGCCAAACAGCAACAGTTGACTAAGTGCGAACACCACAACAAAACTCAGTCTTTAGCCATATCATTATAAAACTTATGAATAGCAGAGACTTTTTTATCCGGGTAGAAATTAAACATTACACATTTTCACAAATTTTCCAATAGATAATACATCAAACATTAGAAAGTGCAACAGCTGAATCGTTTAAAAATAAATATAATGGGCCAGGTGGTGATGCACGCCTTTAATCCCAGCACTTGGGAGGCAGAGGCAGGAGGAGCTCCGTGAGTTCGAGGCCAGCCTGGTCTACAAGAGCTAGTTCCAAGACAGGCTCCAAAGCTACAGAGAAACCCTGTCTTGAAAAACCAATATATATGTGAATGTGTGTGTATTACGAAATAATGACTTGAATATTAATTATATTATCTTATGAAAATAAAAACTGCTAATTTCATTATCAAAAAAATTTATGAGAAATGTGCCACAACAATTACATTTAAATTTCTCAGTTGTTAGTCACTGAAATGAAAACAAACAAACAAACCAAAACAAAAAAAAAAAGCAAAACCTGTTACTGACATCCTTGTCCTTTATTCTTTGGGTTTATACCAAGGCTGTGGAATGAATACCTAGATTAAGAGTTAATATCAAATTTAGTTTCAACTAAATTAAAGGCTACCCACATGTTGCCAGATACATGCCAAATGCTACAAAAAAAAAATGGAAGACACAAACACACTGCTAATTCTCCTTGCCGTAAAAAAAGTATCACAGTGAAAAGCACAATAAGATGGACTACAGAGAGAAAGTCTGATTCTGGTGCACTTGGAAAGCAAGCACTGTCTAGCAGGTCTCAGAAAAAGATTGGTTTACAAACGCTGGTGGGGAGGTGGAGACGGAGCAGGGGAACATCAGGCAGGAGGGAAGAAGAAGGAGAGTGAAGGAAAATGGTGTCTCTCTGAGGAGGAAACATTATGGACCTAAACCTGAAGAAGTGGGAGCCTCCGGCATTCTTGAAGGTGAACGATGATGAACACATGGAGGACACAGTCAGGCTTCAATAGTGCACAGAGTGTATATCACGCAGAGCTAAAGGTTAAGATAGATGTTGAACATTATCCTGTAAGCAAAAAGGAGTAAGTGGGGAAAATATAAAACAGGCAACACAGCAGTTCCTCATGTCTGTATAAATGGCTTGAAATATATGGCTCACATGTTTAGAACCATATCAAAAGCAATGAAGACTTGCAGGAACTAGAAGGTTACCATAAGACAGGTAATGGGGGAAAGAAAAAGACAAAACATAGGGAACATACACACACATACTAATATACACAAACCCCTAAAATCACATAATTGAAAACCATAATACACAAGCAAAGACCAATAAGGCAAAGAAAATGTGCTCAAAGCACTATGAGAAAAAAAGTCTCTAGAGATACCATTGAGATTGTTTTGCATTAGCTGTCTACTGTTGGGCATGGCAACTCCTTTAAGTGTGGTAAATATATCCAGTGAGACTGCATTGTGGAAATCTAATTCTTCTTTTGTGAGCAGTTGTCAGTAACTTCTTAGTTAGGGATGGCAACTCATACCCATTTCCCTCACTCAGAACTGAGACCCTAATCTAGCTTGCAACTGAAGGCTGTGTGTTCGCTTCTGCAGTCTCTGTGAGTTCCTATCTGGGTCAGTCAGTTTGTGTATGGAAGACCAATACTGCTTCCTTGGTGTCATCGATCCCTTCAGGCCTCCTCTTTGGCATAGCTCCCTGATCTCTGCAGGGACATGATTGATGAAGACATCCCATTTAGTACTGAATGTTCTAAAGCCTCTCACTTTCTGCATGCTGTCCAAAGTGGGTCATGGGGTTAATTCCCATCTACTGCAAGAGGAATCTCTGAGAGGGTTCTTTTGATCCACTGTGCTTCAGATTTTCTACAGATGTGGTCGGGCTTGATTCAGTGGGTTTCTACCACTTCAAATGTTGTTGTGTTGTGAAACCATGTCGTGCTCATTGGGTGAATAATTGCAGGGATGGGGTGCAACACACACTAAATACAGATAAGATCCAGTTGCTTTTAGAGGACACTATGTATAGTGCTGACTATAAACCAGGTTACTTGGGTAATGCACAGGAAATAATTAATTAATCAAAAGAAAGGAGACTTAAAGGGAGGTGGGAGACTGGTGCAGACAGGGAATAAGTAAGAGAGAGCAAGATGGTTTTCAAATACTTAATTCTCGTCATAAATGGATTTGGTGTTAAGCTGAATTAAAGAAATTATTTGAGGGCCATTTTCTTTCTTTTCCTTTCTTTTTCTTATTTTTTTCTTTTTTTGAGAATGGGGTTGAACTATCAAGATCTGGAAGCAGAAGAAGGTACTACTAAGCTTACCATGGAGTGCATATAAAGCAATGGTAAATCTCACTTAGGTTCTTACCATGGAGTGTGTATAGAGCAATGCTAAATCTCACTTAGGTTCTACCTGCTCATCCTGCAGAACAGATACCAAAGCTCTGTCACTCAAAGCAGCAGAGTTCTCAGTTGTCCAGATCACAATTAGCACGTTCCCTACAGCCCAGCTTCTTCCTATTTGCTTTTTTTTTTTTTAAATCAGAATACCTGATAGTGGATCTGATTGGCAGAGTCAAGGTTGCCTAGGTTACTATAATGGCAAAGGAGGCTCAGTAGGTCAAATTTTTGGGTTTCACCTTTAAAAAATTGAAGAAATATATTGTGGCAAATAGCCAGAATATTGACTTACTAGTTTTGATTTGTTGTACCACACAGAAGGTGAAGAAACATTATCTAAAATAGTTCAAACTACTCATCGAAAATTTCATATGTCAGGAATGATTAGGAGAATAAAACTGTAATTGTGTCAGAGACACAAGAGGAAAACTAGGAAAGTGGATTTATTAAGGTTGAAGGAAGATGAGAGCGCACCTTGAAAATAAGAAAATTATTAGTAGAAATACTACACAGATAGCTTGTAAGTACAAATTGGGGACTATACATTGAGTTCATCTAGAAGACTACTCTCAGTGGAGGTCAGTTATAGGGGATGTGAAGGTCTAAAGCAAGCTACATATTAGCGAGAGTGTAAGAGGTAAGAAAGTGGAGTATCAGTGTTGGCCGCTAGTTCAAGGCAGAAACAGTTTAGGAATATATATACTACTAGATATAGTACTTGAAAGTTTGTAGATGATTTTGTTATTTTGTTTCCATTCAGGGAGACTGCACATTGTTGAATGGGTTCACAAAAGACAGGAAGGTTGAAATCACAGAAAGAAGAGAATAGGAACAGAGCAAAGTTGCTATATTCGCATAGTGTGCTGGATTGTGATGATGTAATTTTATCTATGAGACCCTGGTGCATCAATGATGCAAATTGCAATATAGTGTATGATTCACTGAATAATATTCTAGTCATTTCCTTTCCAATAGTTTGCAGCCTTCAGTTCAGACAGCACATGTAAGGTAACTGCAGTCTATTTAAATTGTGCTTGGTCTATGAACTACAGAGTAGTTTATCTTTTCACATTTGCTCAGCTACTTCTACTGAAGTAAGATACTAACACTGGACACATTGTATCAAGGAAATGTTCCTTTTACAAAAGTTCTTAGTATAGGTACACTCGAAAATAACTGCAACTGATTCAGAACTTTTCCAGGAAGTACACTGCATTTATTTTGAATCCTTTATCTGTAATATCTTAATTTCCTAGTGTGTCATTTAACACTTTATTATCTAAAATTCACAGGTAATAATATGTCAAAAACAAAAATTAGCCATCTTCAAAGATAACTATACTTATTATCAACTTTATAAAACCCATGTAATAATATAGTGAAACATCCATCAAGTTATAAATTATAAGAGAAGAAAGTTCTACATTTGTAATAATTACCATATCCTAATATTTTTATGTAAATAATGATTTGCTGGGACCTTAGAGTTATCTCTTATTTGTCAACAAAAGCAAGCAGTTTAACATATTAATATAAAGCACTTAGTTCATATTTAGTTGTTGTTATTTTTGGTATGTGTAGGACTTCATTTCAGTGAACTCCTCATACTCATAGTATCAGAAGGAAAGAAAAGGGGATTGCATGAAAGAATACAGGAGGAAACAAAAGAAAACAAGAAGGAAAAAATACAGGAAACAATAAAAAAGAGAAGTTAAACGTGTTTGTCATGGTGAGATGCTCAAAGGAGATCTGGTGCAATGACCATTGCATGTTTGTTTATTAATTTACTGATTGCTTAGTTGAATCTATTTGCCTAGTAAATCATATCTATATAATAATTACTGGTTTATCTTTATAGCATACAGAGTTATGAATTCTCTCAAATATGAGACAGTTATATATATATACAATATATAAATCTACAGATTATAACAGATGTTACATATGTAACAATCCAGAGCATTTCTATCAAGTGACAAAGCAGAATTCTTCCAGAGCTGTTTCTTCAGTGCCCCAAAGCAAATAAGGCAGAATAGCATATGTTACTTTGAAAAACTAAAGCTGCAAGTTTCCTAATAAATCACAATGAACACTGTAGTTATATAATATGATAAATATTTCCATTTTTCAAGACCCAACTCTCCAGTCTTGTTCCTCAAAGAACTGTAACTGTAAATATCTAATCTTCAACATACCATATAATTTATCAATAATTATTTGTATATAGATGGTAGAGCAATGCTTTTTTATTTATACTCATAAAAATACATATTTAATTAATAACTGTCCTCAAGTTTATAACTGTTCATCAGTAAATAAAAGCAGATAACACAAACTACACACCTCATATTTATAAATTAAATGACAGAGATTTCCAAAATTGACCAGTATTTTAACTCTTTGATTATTAAAGATTAAAATATAACACGCAAACATAATATGAAACAAACTCTTCTCCTAGCCCAAATCTTTGTCTAAAGGCACAAAGAAAACTTGGGGCTTTGATTAGAAAATAACACACTCTTAAATTACTTAAGAGAAATGCTGCAAAAAAGAAGTTTGGTCCACAAACAACTTACCTACAACTACTGTAAATTTTATTAATTTTATTTCTGAAATATTTATATAATATTTTCTTCCTTGTGTTGAACGATATATCATTATAATGAAAAAAGCCTCTAATGTGATGATATCATATCTGAGTGCCTGACTTACTCATTAGAAAACCTTAATAAATGCCAATGCCTAAAATTTTAGAAAAATAGGATTAGACACTGGGGAATCAAGAGACATGACCTTGCCACCTGTTCTCTTTGTCTGCTCTAACAACTACTTGGAAACAGGTGAAATGAGGCCCAAAATCATGCCAAGCAAATCACTGAATCAAGGAAAGGTCCAATGTCACGATCCTTCTTAGAGATCTAGGCAGAGGAAGAGAAATCCCCGAAGGTATTTGGGCAGAAAACCGTGATCATAAAGTCTTCAGACAGGAACTGAAGTCTGAGGTCAGGAAAGGTAACACCCATCTGAAAGCCTATAGAGAAGGCACACTTTTCAGGCTTCCTCCTTCTTTTTGAAGAAGGAGAATTTCCAAGTTCCAGGTCAAGACCTTCTACACTCTGCATTCTTTCCTGTTTGCTCAGTCGTCTTCCTTTCCAACTCCGGAGCTCACTGTTCTCTTTCTTGGCACTGTGGACCAGTAGTTTCAAACCTTTGCCATGAACCCAACGTCCTGACTCCATGAAAAAAATCGCCCCTTGTCTCTCTTTCTTTGCTTTACACCCTTCTACACATTTTTCATGACATCTTTTCCAATTTTTAGTGTTGAGAGAAACTTTTACTTTTATGCACTCTGTAAATTCTCATAGTCTGCAACAATTGATCTGCTTTTTACAATATTATATGTTTATCATTTCTCAGGCTTATTTCATTAATCTGAATATTTTAGAGTTATGTCTTCGTGCCTCCATATACTTGCTTTCAGTTTTTCTTCCATTTCTAAGCCTCTATCTTATTTTCAGTTTCCAAGTTCATTTCAAGTACCAGACCTTCTCATTATGTCATATGCTGTCTATATACATTTGGAGATTAAATACTGAAGTAACTTCTCCTTGTTATCTTTTATATGAATTTGTAAAATTCTCTGTAAAATCTTTTGACTATACTAGATCTTTGATTCTTGAGTGAATACACTACATGCATAAGCAAAATTCTCAAAAGTAAAAAGTGTATCATATCACAAATGTCTTCAAATTTGAACTTTGTTAAGTGGTAGATCTAAACAATTTAATGAATAAAAGCAAACAGAAAGTAATCAAGATAATCCAATCAAAATCTTGCAGACTTACACAAATTTAACATTGAGAAAAACAAACAATTTTGGCATATTATCATGAAGAATGGCTTTATATTAGAAGGCAGCTTTAATTAAATTTCTGCAATACCAAATATAAACAAGGTGGAATTATTCCTTCTCTCTGGGAGTTATAAATAATGAAAATGGTATTTGGGTTCATGAACTCTCACAAGACAAGATGAAATTTGATAAGCAGTGGATATCCTTATTCCAGTGGTTCTCCACTTTCCTAATGCTTCTACCCTTTAATATGCTCCCTCACGTTGTGGTGACTCCCAACTATAAAATTAATTTGTTGCTACTTCATAACTATAATTTTTCTGTTATGACTTGTAATGCAAGTATTTTGGAGCTAGAGGTTTGCCAATGGGTTTGCGAAAAACAGGTTGAGAATCACAGTCTTAACAGGAAGGGTAATTAATCTAGCAATCTGGTTGCCCCTTTTTCTTTGTTGACCCGTTACAATTGAATTCATTTGAAGACCTTTCTCTGGAATACTCCTCCCATTCTCAGATGTCATGGGTTTCAGAAGGCCCGGACTACTTCCTACTTCTGGACTACTTATGATCTATAAAGATTATTTCTTAATTTCCCATATATTGTAAGGCAGGGATATTTGTATAAAAATTTTATTCGCAACAATTACTTGTTGGTTCTTTTTCATTTCTATGAATAAATTCATGAATGAAATATAGTAATGAAACAGACGAGAATAGAAGACTTTCATATAATGAGATTCGGAGTTAGGAATAAAATAAATCAAGCACGCCAGGAACACATCTGGGAAAGAAAAAGGGAGACATTACAGAACACCAGGTGATGGTAGTCTGGATGCCTCTGGATAAATCATGATAAAGAGGAGACACTAGTGATTTGTTTGAACTGATGTGAAGCAGTATAATGGGAAGAGAGAGGAAGATGCCACCTCAGTCATACGGATTTAACAAGCAAATTCACAGTCTCCTCTGATTCGTAAGTGTGGAGACCCCAGAATGTCTTTTAACTCAGGAATAATGCCTCTGTCACGTATCTATAAATAGACTAAGCTATTGTCTTAGTTTTAAATTTACTTAAAACATCATTCTTCGTAAAACAATAAAATAGAATAAGATAAAATAAAAAGGGATAATCACAATAATAATTTTAAAGTCTGTATATGATGATATTTTCTTGTTTATAAAAACTGCAAATTTGTGTAATGCTTAAAGTTAATTTTAGATACAGAGTTAGAGAAAGAGAACTTTATTTTCCTCTTCTTACACTTATTTTTTACTTCAAATTAGATTATAATTCTTAAATCTAATCTTAATTAAAAAGAAATGACAACTATCTAAATGGCTAAAAAAAGAAACCACAGGAAAAAAAAACTACTATGCTAAACAACCACCAAAATTTATAGGACAGTTGTTTCTTCTAAAAAAAAAATACAATCAGTACATACAATAAGACTATGTTATAAATTAAATTATAAAGAAAACAACTGAGGACAAATGGCATCTGGCATTTTACATATGGTCATATGTGTTGTAAAGTTGAAAATATTTTCAAGACCTTACTTTCCCCCAAGGATTTCATTTAAATAATGAATTTTCCCAAAGATTTCATGGAGTTCTGTATGTAGAGAGGTCTTCTCAACTGTACCAGCAACGCAAAGCCATGGTCCAGCAATAACTGTGAATCTTCACAATTTGTATTTTAATTCTGAATAGCACCATTTTATTTCCTATATAATTTGCCATTATTGAATGAATCACTCCTTTGTTGAAGCCTTTCCTCAGAATTTCCCAGGAAAAGAATTGGGCAGAAATTAATTTCCTATTTGTGAAACTTCTTAGAATTTATGTGAAGCCTTTGTCTGAAAGCAAACCACAAAATTAGCATTTCACTTAGCAGTGAGTTTAAATAGCTGTGAAGCCCAGTCGCAGCCATCATCTTGATCATCTCCAGCTTTCTTCTTCCCTCTCTCGGGCACAAGGTATTGTGTTAAGAAAACTGCTAAGATTCTACACAGCTAACCTCTTCCACTCAATTAAAATGTATTTTCAATGTTTTCTGTATTTATAAAATATCGGTACTTTGTTACAATATGCCAAGAGCTTAAAATTGCACTTGTAAATTTTCATATCTTCTTAGCGATGAAGGAGAAAGAGTCTTAGAGCTATATAAATCAATTTACCTTTGCTAATTTTTGTAACTAAACATATTGCTTACTAAAATGATACATAATTTTCATATTCTCTAAAGATAAGAAAATTTTAATTATTTTATCTAGTTCAATGGAAGTTATCATGCAAAGTATTTTCTGATCTCTATGAATATAATAGCAAAGATCCTTTTAACAGGGTCTTTCAGGACATCTTTTATCTGTGCCATTTGGCTAATAAACATGTGGCTATGCTAATGATATGGATTTATAAACTACTTCTTTTGTGCAGATTTTTGCACTTAGAACCTTGGAAAACCATAAAAACATTCATGATAAGTTAGATAGTATTTAAAAATGTTTCTTCTTTCCTAGAGCTGTTTTAGATTCTTCTTATATCAGTGTTAGTTTGTTGACAGTTTTAAAACATAAAAGAATTACATGTACAATGGGATTTTGTTTTTTCTTGTGTTTTTTTTGTTTGTTTGTTTGTTTAGTATTTTTTTCTTTTGCAAAACAGGGTTTCTCTGTACTGCCCTGGCCCTTCTGGTATTCATTCTGCAGACCAGGCTGGCCCCGAATTCAGAGATCCACCTGTCTCTGCCTTCCAATTACTGGGATTAAAGCCATGCACAACCACTGCTTGGCTATTATTTTCACATTAAGTTTTTTTTTTCATTGATTTTTTTCAATGTAAGTGAATATGACTATCTCTTATTTTGTGCAATTTCCTGGAATTCTAGAACTGAAACACATAAATACATAGGAAACTAATGACATCCAACTGAGTCATTGTCATACAGGGATGTGGCTAGCTTGAGGAGGAAAGTCATGATGTGAGAACCAATAATTTTTAATTTAATTACAGGAGGTCAGTAATATTAGTCAAGAGAATATCCACAAAATTTGAAAACATAAAATGCTTTCAAATTAATTTATAGGAAAGATAATTTTTTTCAAAGAATTTCAATTGAAAATTCCCATTGGGTTTTATTTATTTTGTACACCTTGCAAAGGTGATGATTTAAGAAGAATTATTCTTTGTAATTATTTTTAAAGACTGATGATTTTTTCTCTCTTAAAGAATATCATATTAAATGTAAAATTATTTTTAGACATTAAATAAAATTGATGGGAAAATATTATAATATAAGAACTAAGAAAGAACAGGCAAGATGGTTCAACATATCTAAACACTTGCCATGGAGCCTGGCATTTGAGTTCCTCCCCAAAGCTCCAATGGTAGAAGAAAAGAACGGACTTTGAATTTTGAACTCACAAATTGTGCTCTGATCTATATACATGCATGCAGTGGCAATATGGCTTCAGAGAGGAAGGATTGGAGGGAGAAAATAAATGAATGAAAAGTTAGTTCAAGACCAGCCTGGTCTACAAGAGCTAGTTCCAGGATAGGCTCGAAAACCACAGAAAAACCCGGTTTTAAAAAAACAAAAAAAAAAAAAAAAAAAAAAAAAGTTAGAACTAACATAACAGAAATGGTAAAAAAAAAACTTATTATTTACATAACCAAACATCTTGTGTTTAAAACTACTACTTCTCAAAAGAATTTATCTTTAGCATCGTCAAGGAAAGATGTATGGTCAAGGAAAGATGTATGAAGATAAGATCTAACATCTTACTCTTTTTCATAAATAGGACTCAGCAACCATGAAACTCCTCATCCTCACCTGCCTCATGGCTGCTGCTCTTGCTATGCCTGTAAGTACAATGGAAAAAAGTTCTATCCTCTTGTTAGAAATGATCCACCAGCTGCTCATACCTGAGTGGCTGCAGTAATAACGCTAAGCCTTTGATGATAGCTACCTAACAACGCAGTCAAAATTAGAAATCCTCCCAAAACCCTTCCAAATTCAGAACTCCAAGTCACTTGACCTTTTAGAAATTAAATAAACCCACAATGAAAATCACAAATAAAAGTGAGAAAAAAAATAAAATATTGCATAACACTATAAAAACATAATAGGATGTAGCAGGGCTCATTTCTCCAGTACACCATAGAATAATAAGTGTCCTACTCAGTATGCCACAGGCATATGATAATTCTTTATCATGTATAACTAACAGTCTTATATTCCGTAGTATTCTACATAGTTAGATACTTACTTTGGGTGCCTTGTATCCGCTTGACTTCCCAAGAAATAGAAAATTCATATACCAAAGAAAACAGTGTGGTGTCTACTTGTATATGGTAACATTTTAATTAAATTTTATTATTATCTTATCAATCAAAATGCAGATTTAAATAATTCTGTAATATAATTGATGATAAAACGCAATCATGACAAAACTTAGCATGTAGTTAGGTTACTATACACTTCCCACCCAATTGGTATGTTTTAAAATTATTTTCAAAATTCTCATGAAATATAAACTGTCCAGAGAAATAAATGATCATTTTGAAACTGTTAAAAAACTAACTAAAGAGTTTTACTTCTCAGGCATTTCACATGGTTTTCTTAATTTTCTGTCATAATCTAAAGAAAACAGAAACTGTTTTTTTATATCTGCCAATAAAATAATTATTTCTTTTTATTCCCAGAGCAACAGTTTCTGACAATTTTTAATATTATTGTTAAAGATTTTTCTTAAATAGCAATTTCAAGTAAATGGTATTATATGTGCATTATTATTGATATCTTGATTAATTTTAGCCTTATTTATGTTATTAATTTTCTGTTACATTTCAGAAACTTCATCACAGAAATGCAGTAAACATTCAAGTAAGTACTGTACTCTTTTTTTCTAGAACTTTCTCTAATCAGGGACTTACTTGATGATGCACTGCCAGCAAAAAGACCCAAACTCTGACTTTCTTTCTCTAAGAAATAGCTCCTTTTACCTTTACTGGGGAGTATCTTATCCAAAAGAAATGTTAGCAGATGCAAGATTAGTTATTCGTACAAAACTTTCTATAAAAGTGCACATGGGGCCAATGAAATGCGTCAGTGGGTAAATGGCAGCGCGGGCAGCGCGTGCGAGTCTGATGTCGTAGTAAGTCCCTAGAACTCAAACTGGAAGGGGAAAAAAAAAACAACTTTCAACCTTTACGGTTGTTCTTTGGCCTCTATATATGTACCTTGGCATAAACATGGCTACACACACACACACACACACACACACACACACACACACACACACAACGTATCATTTTGTTCACAGGAAATAGCAAAACAGACTATGTTAATATTTTAATGTATTCTGGCTTTTACTTTTCCATTTAATTCTTGTGGCTTTTAATTTGTTCTAATTTTATGTAATGAATCATGAATTAATTAACTATACCACACTCACTACAACAGGCATTAATCCTCCACTCTTTCCAGTGTATGAACTAATGTCATGTTATCACTTATTCTCTGCAGAATCAATACCAGGACAGCTCTGAGGTAAGTTACCTGTGTAGGGAGTTGTGTCTATGTTCTGCTGGTCTCTTCAGTTGGTTATGACGAATGTGGAATGCCTTCTACACACTGATTTTTGTATATCTTCAAAAGTATCTAAGTGTTCAGATACCTGGACTGCCCTCTCAATCCTGTTTTGATTCAATGCATATGTAAAGTCTTTGCTGGACAAGTTGGAAAACATGCTTAACAGATCAAGCTTGGAAAATAAAGGAGCCAGTTAGGGTGTCTCTTTTAGATTTTTGATTTAGTCCATGAAACTAAAACTACAGATTTATCTTCCACCTAAGAATCTACCGATTTACGGAATTAAATTAAACACTTGGGCTCCTGCGGCAAAGAGTTCATTTTTGTGCATTTACAGTCATTCTCCATATATAAATGAAATAATATGTTTCGTCACATGTGTACTTTCAGGGATCAGCTTATCATTTTATAATCTGAATTTAATTTCAACAGGAACAACAGGAGTCTGTCAAACTGCCTATTTATCTCAAGTTCACTGAGGTAAGTGTGACCAATTCTTAACAAGCAAATGCATTCTTAGAGGAAAACTCATTCTTTTTAGGCCAACATACAGGCGGAGGATGCAAATATGGCATTTCCATGCATGCTTCACCATACTTTGGTATCAATAAATAGATAAACAAAGTACAGTATGCTTGCAAAAGTGTCTTAACTTGAGTGGATAGTCCTTTTCATTCATTAAAAAGTAGATTTTAATTTTAATTTCTATCTAAAATTTTGCTTCTGACTACACCCCTGTCTTTTCTTTCAATGATCTATTTAGCAGCACAAGGTGTCATGCTCACAATGTATTCTGTGCTACAGTTCTCTACAAAGTTGTTTGTTGAAAAAGAATATCAAATTTTGAAGGAAGACAATTATTTATTTAAAAGATTTGATGGCTAACCCAATTTTGTCTGAATGAATTTTAACATAAATATTTTAATTCTTTTTTTAAAAAAATATTTTAATTCTTGCCCTTATTTTGATATTTTAATAGACCATTTCCCCCTTCTCTTTTCTCTCTTTGAAACTTCCCAAATAGCTATTCTTGCTCTTCTTTCTTTCTTTCTTTCTTTCTTTCTTTCTTTCTTTCTTTCTTTCTTTCTTTCTTTCTATTAATTGGTACACACACACACACACACACACACACAAACATGCATTACCAAATACATAAATACACCATATTCAATCTGCATATATTATATGTATGTGTTCAAGGCTGACCATTTGGTGTTGGATAACCAATTGGTATCCTCTTCCATAGGGAAGATTATTCCTCATGCTGTCAGCACTCCGTAACTATCTGTAGTTCTTGGTGTTGCAGATCCTGGACTTTTCACTGCCCACTTTAGCAAGTCTATCATCAGAAGCTGAACCAAAAGGTCTTATTAACCTGACATCCTAAACACGAGCTGAACAAAGACAACATAACTTTGTTTTAAGACTAATTAGCACACTTAAGACAGAATGACTCCATGGGGTATAGAGTTTTAAAAAAGCTACTCAAATGTTAAAATTAATAGATCACAGAACTGATCATTAACGGAAATGATTAGCAAATACAACAAAAATCAGGTAAAATAAATCTGAAAGTATTTTAAGAACGCATTTACTGACAGAGTACACAAAGATAACACAGCAAAGAAACACTTAAGTTTAGAATTGATGTAACAAGAACAATGGGATATTAATGGAAAATAGATTTAATTTTAAATTCACAACAGGAAGGGATGACGTCAATTTGATTACTGATTCATATTATCTATGTCCTTTATAACTAATACTGTTTTTATTTCTTTTATAACCATAAGAAATTCTTCAATGACCTGAACAAAGTAAGAAACATTCTAAGAAATTTCAACTATTATTAAATTCTGTGGTTTAAATATGTGTTACACGAGTTATATTTTGCTTTTTCAGCAGAGAGCTATTCTGACAGAACAGAGTGATGAAATCAAGGTACTAATGCTTTCCATAAAATAATGTGACAGATAAACACCTCCACACAGCACGAAAATACTTTTATTTGGACTGCCTAGGCCCTTATCTTTTACTTGACCTCTCAATAACACATTCGAAATGACTAATGGATTCTAGTGATATTCAAAGGCCTTCTAATTGAATGGACTTCCATGAACAATGTGATGAAGTATGATATACATATACCTCAATGATTAAACAAATAAATGCAATTACAGTCTGGTCCATGGTTTGCATAGACTATGAAGGCTGAAGAAATGCATTGTCAGGGCTGATTCAAAAGCATTGCAAGTGGCCCCAAAACACTTTACTTCACACCACTAATCTTCCACTAATCACATTTGAACTTGATTGATTAATACTTTTTTAAAAACTCAATATTAAAAGAGTTTGTAGTTCTCAAAATTCATAGAAGCAATAAAGTGCATCTTTTACAGACTATTTAATGACTGAAACCTTTTCTTACAGCAAACTATGAATGAACCAACTGAGGTAATGGCCTTTGCTTTAAAAAATACTTCACTGGGTATGGGGAGGGGGCAACATTCTTTGTAGTTATCGTACATAAATTAGAGAATAATTCTGAGCATTCAATGACGAATATCTCTAATTGCTAGAAAAAAAGACATGGGTATGTGTTTGCTGAAATTAAGTAGATGGCACACTAACACTGATATTTTGAACTTCAGTCCTAGGGTGTTATCTTTCTACTACTGTGATGCTAAACATGGGTGCAGGATATTAAGCACAAAAGAATTATTTCTTAAATATATATGCACACTTGAGGCATTCTACTCTGGCACAGTTTTATCTATTGCATGCTTCTTAGACAGTGTTTCTGCTCAATGGCCAGAAACTAAGTTAAAAGAAAACAAAAAGTTGCACTATCATTCCTGATGTGAAAGAACTCGCTCAAGGATTTTAATTAATCTTGGAAATGCAAATTAGGAAAGTGAATACTTGAGTTTGACAATTTTTGTTTGTTTTCCTCAATTCTTAGATATTCTCCAAATGTCTATTTTTTCTAGCATCTATTTGAGTTGCTACTGATTAGTTTTATATCTCAGTGTTTGTCATGAAAAATAAGAAAAATTTTTTTTCTCATTTCATTTCCTTAGGAACAAGCAATGGCAAGCGCTCAGGTGAGCAGCTGTTTTGTAAAAACTAAGCAATTGTGCACCATGTGCATGTGTGCACTCTGCTTCGTTTTCAGAAACCTTACTTATGCTGAGCTCTCTGGGAAAATGAATCTCAAAGGATTTTCTTTCTTGAAGTTCTCAGAATTGTGTGCAATTTTGTGAATAAAGTATGCAAATGTGTTCCAGTTAGAACTGGGAGTAGAAATTTAAGTCATTTAGATAATAGTAAAATAAAAGGTTTGCTTGTTGATTAGAATAAAAACTAAAAAGAAAAATGTACATCAAAGGTAGACATTGCAGTGGAATACCTTGCTGACATTTGGACCTAAGAACTTCCTTTTCTACTCCTGAGTACAGTGCTAAAACAGATGACCCCACATTGACCGATGCGCTATGCTGCCCAATGATACTGCATTGGTCAGTTACATATATAGTCAATTAACTATCTCCAGACACAATAATCAGCAGAATAGTAAAACCAATCTTTTAAAAATGTATGACTGGAGATGAAACTACAAAGGTATATATTTGCGTGAATTGGAAGAGAGAGTAAACATTTCAAAGGGTGTATGATTTGATACCGAATCTAATTTTTATCCCCACAGTGAAAGTGTTATTTTCAGTATTTTCTGTTTATTCACATTAACTAGTCCCAAAGTATGTGAGAATTAACACTGACCCTACGGTCTTTGATAACCTTGCGCAATAGCTATTCCGTTAGCTTTTTATTTTATCAGGAGTTTTCATCAATTTTGCATTAATACAAGGGCACAGTTGTTTTTGTTTTAATAGATAAAAGGCACTATTTAAGGGCTTTCTTCACTTTCTTCCCACATTGTTGGGGTTTCCTGCACATAATTTTCAAGTAAAATTGATGACAAAATATATTATAGTAGCCACAAATCTTTTCACATAGTTCCTTTCAACACTAAAATGACCCTTTCAGTGCCATGGGACTGTTTTCTTCACATTTTGAAACTTGCAGGAGGTCGCAACTCTCATTTTCCTCCTCTTAGCAGGCAGTCGCCAGCGCCAGCTCATCAAGCGAGGTAAAGGGTTTTGTTTTCACTCCAAGCTGCGGTACCTTGGGAGACATTTGTGAAGACCTGTAGAACTATACAAAATTACAACATGAGACCTCCTTGCCTGAGATTCTATGTGCGTGACACTATATTTTAGAACGCAGTTATCATCCTTAAAAAGGAGAAAGCAACTGCTGGGCCAAAGATGAATTTAAAGAGTTATTCCTGGGCAAACAATCCTATCTGGCCATGTGTGTAGTCCCCCTGCTCGATTGTTTATCTTTACATTTAATTTCTTTCTTCATCGTCCTCAGATTTTTTTTAAATAGAACTTGAGGCTATGAAATTATCTCTTCCAAGTGAATGATGCATGTACTTTGTATTCTGTGCGGCAGTGACTTGGATGTGGATCACCCTGGCTTTGATAATACAAGTAGTTTTCCTTCTTTTCCTCTCGCTAACCTAAAGAGAGGACAGTAGATGAGAAGATGCTGAAGCCGAAGCTTTGACTTTAAGAGTTAAAATTCCAGTTATTAAAATAAAATGTTGGAGAAGTAGGGTAGTTATGTTAATTTTTAGTTGTGTTTATTTCCATTGATCGCAACATTCTGAGTAATGTCCTAGTAAAGTTAGTAAGAAGAGAGGCAGCAGAAATGCCATGTGCAACCCAAATAAGCAGCTCCATCTCCATACCCAGGAGTTCATGGCTCAAGAACAGTCCAGAGCAGTAACTTAGTAATACGGCCTGTTTTGACTAGAATTCTTCACATGAGAATGTGTCATAACTGTAAATCCGTGTTTTCATCATTTCGTTAGGAAACTGTGAATGCTATTTCCAATGTCAATGAGGTAAGGCATATTTGCTAAATTTAACACATTTAACAATATACTATTATTAATAGTAAACAAAGTGTACAGGTAATTGAGAATATTTTTCATTTTGAACAGGAACAGCTTAAGAGACAGATCAAATGCAACCAACAATGCCAGGTAATATTTTATTCACTATAATGTTACTTCATATTCAGTTATAAAGATAATATAAATGAGTTTCATTCACATTTTTTCTTAATAAGTCATTTATTCTAGCTTTGACATTAATAATAATTAACAAATTATTGATCTGAATATCAGCATAAAATGTTTACTCCTTCTAATTTTTTGAACCAGAGTTAAAGTTTATTAACTCTCTGATATAAACATGATACTAAGAGCCAGGGGATAGAAACAGAGACTATTGTTATGTGCTGTACAGTGGATGTCAGCTTCTTAAGGTCGAGCTAAAATTAGATGTCATATACTTAATTTCTAACTACGAAAAACTTTGCATTAGTGGAGTCAATGTCAAATATTACATATTACTCCAATACAAATTTATTTCAGTCAATATACTAAAGGAGAATTATTTTTCTTCCCTAGCAAGCTACCATGGCACAGGTGAGGTTTTTTTTTTATACTAAATCTAAATTATTTTAATATTTCTTAAATACTATGACAATAAAAATTCCATGTCAATCAATATACTAAAATAGTTATTTTTTTATCTTTAGGAGGCTACTCTTGCCCAGGTAAGATTCTTAAATTAAAAATAAATTATTTTAATATTTCTCAAGTACTATGTCAATGCAAATTCTATATCAATTGATATACTAAAAAGAAATTATTTTTCTTCTATAGCAAGCTTTCCTGGCCCAGGTAAGATTCTTAAATTAAAAATAAATTATTTTAATATTTCTCAAATACTATGCCAATGAAAATTCTATACCAATTGATATACTAAAATGAAAATTATTTTTCCTTCTATAGCAAGCTTCCCTGGCCCAGGTAAGATGTTTTTACTGAATCTAAATTATTTTAATATTTATTAAACACTCCGCCAAAATGAATTCTGTCAAAAATATGCTAAAAAAAATTATTTTTTTTTCCACAGCAAGCTTCCCTGGCCCAGGTAAGATTCTTTTACTAAATCTAAATTATTCTAATATTTCTCAAATACTATGCCAATACAAATTCTATCTTAATCAATATACTAAAAGAAAAATTATTTTTCTTCCACAGCAAGCTTCCATGGCCCAGGTAAGTTTTTTTAAATGAATCTAAATTAATGTTTCTTAAATATTATGCCAATACAAATTCTACATAAATCAACATACTAAAAGACTTATTTTTCTTCCATAGCAAGCTGCCGTGGCCCAGGTAAGATTTTTTTTTACTAAATCTAGATTATTTTAATATTTCTTCAATACTATGCCAATGCAAATTCTATGTTAGTATACTAAAGGAGAATTGTTTTTCTTCCTTAGAGAGCTGCCCTGGCCCAGGTAATTTTTTTTTACTAAATCTAAATTATTTTAATATTTCTCAAGTTGTAAGCCAATATAAATTCTATGCCGATCAATATACTAAAAAGCCTACTTTTCTTCTTTAGCTGGCTTCCCTGGCCCAGGTAAGACAGTTTACTAAATCTAAATTATTTTAATGTTTCTCAAATACTATGCCAATACAAAGTCTATGTCAATCGACATACTAAAAGGAGATTTGTTTTTCTTCTTTAGCAAGTTTCCGAGGTACAGGTAAGATTATTTACCAAATTTTAAATTATTTTAATATTTCCATTATGTGTTGTGTGACAGTGATATCCATATTGTTGCTCTAGCTTTCAAGTTGATTCTGTTTGGAACAAATCTACAAAAATCTAAATATCTTATTTCACAAGTACAAATGTCAGCAGTTCTCTCAGAAATTAACTGATTGTCTTAACTATGCATGTCAGGTTAAGTAAGAAAGTTTACACATTTTAGAGGCATCTGGGTTCTGCATAGCATTTCCGTTATATTTCATAGTACTTATTGCAATCTCTATGAAAAAGACAAGCACATAGTAAGTGTGGACTATTCATAAATGAATAAAATCAGTAGACTGAAAGTCACAATTTGTTTTTCTTCTTTAGCAACCTGCCTTTGTTCAGGTGAGATAATTTATTAAATGTCAAATATTTTAGTATTTATAGTGTGGGCTACATTTTAAAACATACACTGTTTTGTTTTAAAACACAGAAACACCTTCCAAGACTGAGCCAATTCTACTACTCAAACATGGTAATATTTTACTTAACATTTACCAAAGAAAAAAATTAATGATGATTACAAATGGGTATCAGAATAAAATATCATGTTAAGGAATTGATGGGTTTGGGGCTTGTATTTCTTTCAGTGAATAAAATTTATTTACTATTTATTTTTCTAAATTTCAATAAATTTAACCATACCTGAGATTTTTTATACACTGAAAATATGAAACTTTGGATTTTTTTCAGTAATTTACATAGAATCGGTATGGTGTGTTGTAAGTTTCATGGATACTGATATAATCTCGACTCCTTGTAGTTAGCACAGTAGGATGAAGTCAGATGTCTGAGTAACCCAAAATATGTTTCCTTCTGTACAGGAGCAGCCTTACAGAATGAGCGCATACAACCAAGTCCAAATGGTAATATTGATCTGTATGATGAAATTAATACATTACTAAGATTTGCTTTAAAACTTCCACTCAGATAGATTCCTCTTTCTCTTTCTCCTGTTCCTAAATGCGTTTGTATTGGTTAACTCATTCACCATCCGTTGTGTGGTGCCTGCTCCCAGTCTACCTTGTGCATAACTCAGCTCCTGTGGGCAGCGCAGCTATAATCACAAGCATTACAAAGGGGTACTTTCTACAGTTACATTTATTCATGTCAACACCTCTTTGATTGTCACTTAACTATATGTGTACATTTCGGATTGTCAAACTGAATGTAGTTTAGGACTCTCCAGTTCGGTTTTAGTCATGTTTCCTTAATCGGGGCATGTTGAAGTTTGACTAAATTTACTGACTGACACACACTTCTTTGAAGAGACTATCTAGCTAGATTCTAGACTTCAGAGTCCAAGGGGATTGTATCAAAATCCTTCCGCTTTCTATTTTGTCATCTATGGGGTGAATTTTTCAGTCGTACAGATGCTGTCTGACCCACTCTGAATACCGCTGGTTCCATTGTGTCTCTGGGATTTAAGATAGAAGTCAGTTACTATGAAACAGCTCTTCCCTAGCAATTCTGACTCAGGAGATGCCTCGAGCCATTGCTTACCAGGCATGAAGATTTCTAACAGGACTTAGTATTTAGTGAATCAGTGATTGTTGGGAGTGCCTCTACATCTTAGAGGGAAAGAGGTCAGTGGGTAATTAAATAGCAGTTGACAAAATTAGTGACAGCTCCCGTGTCATTAACAAGAAAGGTTTCAAACAGGTTGCTTCTTCTGTGTTAATAGAGCCTAAAAGTAATTTCTATTTCCTTTTCTATTCGCAGAGACAGCCTATGAGTGTAGTGGATCAGGTAAAAAAAAAATTCTGTGTGTGTGCGTGCACGCGTACACATGTTCATGCGTATTTGTGTGTGCATGTACAATGTTGCTATCTATATAAGTCGTGTACGATGCTGATGTGTGTGTGTGTGTGTTGTGTCAATAAGTAGCATTGATTGCACCAATATTTCTTAGCTGCTGGCTACTCTTGGGTTCTCTAGTGATAGTTCCGGCCTCACTGTGGAATTTCAAATAACTTGCCAAAGGAAAATGAGAGACTAATTCTTCAGACACCTCTGAAGGGAAATAGTTTCAGTCCAACCTTTAAATCAGAAAAACCCTACTTGGTACCCTGCTTCCAAACATGGTTATGCAATAGAAACAATTTAAGTTCTCAATCTGAATACATATTGTGTCTCACTTTGGAGAAATTAATAAGACTGTCAATTTTTCATCTCTTCCAATTCCCACATCCTTTTATTTCTAGTGTCTATTTAATTCTTTATTTTTAAAAGAAGTCACTTTGTGTTCAATTTGGAGACTGTTGATCCTTGACAGTCCCACCTGTATGTATCACATAGAAAGTTTTATTATTATAAAGAAATGTAAGAAAGTGATGGAATTTTCTTTCTATGAATATGATTATGGCTAAATATTGCCTCCCAAGGTTTTAGATATTAAATCAGTTATTGATTTTGAGATGATTTGTCAGTGTGTCCCAAGTTATCTTCTTTGAGATCTTGAATTCTGCAGTTATTTTCACTGCTCAAAGTAAAAGCAAATTCAAGGCAATGATTCATTTTATTTAAAATGTGCTTAAAATATTGGCTTCGACCTTTTCTTTTACAAACAGTTTGAAACTGTACAGATAGATTTTCTTCTTTTCAAATTTAGTACAATAATTTAGTCTTTATTGGTGACTATATATAACTTATGAAGACTGTTTTTTTTCTCTCTCCCCACAAAGGAACTGGCCCAATTCTTTTCTCAGGTCAGTCGGTTTGATTATTTCATTTTATTTTATATATCAATAAAAAATAAAAATTTTCATATATAATACTTGTGTTATTATTTATAAGTGTTCACAGAAAAATTTTTAAATTTTTAATTTAAAAACCTGTTTCTAATTTTAATTCTGGTCCCATAAAATATAAATTCTACTTAGAGAGTTTTGGATATATTAGATAGAAATTTCTAAATTTCTGACTAAAATTATGTAATAGATCAATAGAAGCAGCTGTTCTAATATTTCAGAAAAGAACACAGGTTTTTTTTTTTCCCCAGACTGGTTTCTTGGGAGGTCCTGAGCTATCATTTAGAGAATTATTTTCTATATAGGAGACATTTAAGGATCAGCTATATTGACCCTGGATATAGGACCCTTCTTTGGACATTAAAGTCATTAAGGAAAGTTAAGTAGGTTTAAATTAGCAAAACTATTTTTTTTGTAGTGAAAATATCAATGAGTTGTAGTTGAGCACTAATGGAGACTCATGTTCTTATATCTTCTGGTCTGGTAATTGGATCTATATGGATAATGTTGGGCCTAGGGATTCAGTTTTGAAATGCACTTCTTAAGAAGTGAGAATGATGCCCAGCTCTATATGGACTCAAACAGCCATTGCTCACACATTTTTTGTTTTGTCTTTTTCTGCAGGTCTTTCCACAATTCTACCAGCAGTATGAGACCTATCCCTTTTGGCCTTTTATTCCACAAGACGTACAGCACATTACTCCCGAATATGTTCTTAACACTGCCAAGCCCATTGCCCCCAAAACTGCTGAAGAAACCAAAGTGTGGTGGTAAGTATACGAAAATTACTAAATGTTGATGCTATGCCAAAGGATACACAATAAAAAATATTTAGAATAAAAATGACCAGTCAGATGCTTTCTGGTATCTAAGACTCAAAGTGACCTCTCAGTAACAAGAAGAGCAGAATTCGCTATTCAATAAGTTGAGCCCACTTTAATGATGGAAGCAGAAGATTGCTGATGCACAGTAAACATTATCCTTCTTCAGTTTTCACTAATCTCTAAGCACTTTCTCTCATACACACACACACACACACACACACACACACACACACACACACATAATCAATTGAAAAGGTATGTTAAAAAAACCCACATGCATTCGTCCTGAATTCAACTTTTGGCCTTTTCCTCATTTGAAATACTATGGAAATGCTTTTCCTTATCTTTAAGGTGACCTTTTATGGTGATCCTTAAAGTAATCTTTGTTAAGCATAGTACGATGAAAACAGGGACTTAATATGTAACCATCATCTTTTTCTCATTAAAATTTTACTACTGAATAAATTCATCCACTGATGTGAACGAATTTTGTTTTTTCAGAGACATTAATTCAACCCTCAGAAACTCCACAATTACAACACTCGGTGAGTTTATAGTCTTTGTGTCTAATGCTCAGCCCTACTCCATTTGAAATTTGAATTTTCATAATTATGTACTTAAATAGTATTAGTACTTAAATGATTTAATTGCAAATAATGTTTTACTAATAAAACTTGTAATAATGGAATAGCTTATGCAAGTATGTGTGAATGTTACTACTTCTTTGTGGAATAGTGCCTCTGAGACAAAGATCCTATTTCTTATGATGCTAAAGTAGCAAGTCACACAGTAAAACTAAACATGTATTTTGATCATCTCAGCCACTCTAAGTGTGTGTATACTTGTGTGTGGTGTGAGATGTTCCTTACATTCCCCCCCCCCCCGCCATGAAAGCAATAATCATCTGACTTATGTGGCAGTCTTTTTGTGTTTGTGTGTGTGTTTGTCTGGTGGCATCTGTAATAATAACACAAAAAGTTATACATTAGTAAAAAATTATCTTTAAATCAATACAAACCAGAAGCAATGTGTGTGTTTGTGTGTGTGTGTGTATCAGTAGTAGAGAAATAAAAATGATCCCATGAGCTAGGTTGATGTAAAAAAAAAGAGTAACAAAGTATATCAAATAATAACAACTTCCCCTCAAAATGACATAATATAGCTAACCATGCATTTCCATCTCTACTTACAGATGTGACTGGAACCTCTTCACTTCTCCTCTCCATTCATCATATGGATTCATCATCTTATGCAAGGCTTAATTGCTGTTGTAGAATAGGAAACCACCGTAGAAAGGGCAATCGCTCTCGGGTTGTCTACTGCATATAGGATAGCATAGCATCCTTCCTTAAGCTTACCTTTCCTAGGAAGAGTCTGTCTAAATTCCAGTTGCATCATGTCAGTAGGGAAAACACCAAGCGGAGAGAATTGAAGTCTTTAACTAAGTTTCTATAATGGAAATTTTGCTTTAAAAGACTTTGAATTGATTCTTCTGTAAATACTATTATTTGGTGTAATTGTGTGCAGTAACTGAGATTTTCTTTCTCCTCTTTCCAATAAACTGCATTTTAAGGCACAAGTCATGTATTCCTGTCATTATTGGATATTTACATAACTGTGTGGAGTGTTTGGGTGAAATTGTGTTTAAGCTAACTTTATGCAATTTTAATGAAAATTTGTAGATATCTTTATTTCTAGCTGGAGCTGAAAGTCAAAAGATACTTGTAAGCTATCTAAAGTACCTTTAATTTAAGGTTGCTTTTTTATAGAATATCTGCCATCCAATCATAATGCATCAGTAAGTGAGTGATGGGGACACTGGGAGTTTGAATCTAGTTGTGCTTTACTTTTGCCATGTGAATACGATTGAGGCAAAGTAAAGAATATATGTGAGAAACTAAACATTAACCCTACAAGAGCAAACATATCAGTTTATTTTTTTCCTTCTTTTTTTTAAATTTATTTTTCCATTCAAAAATTTTACACTTCCTCCCCTCCTCCCATTCCCCTCCTGCTCCCCCACTCACCCTCCCCCCTCCTCTTCCTGTCGTAAAAGAGGGCAGGGAACCCTGCCCTGTGGGAAGATGAATGTGGGGGTAGGGGTAGGCCTGGGGGAAGGGGAGAGGGGGAGAGAGAAGGGAAAAGGGAAAGATTGGAGAGTGCTTGGGGGAGTGGGAAGGTGGAGATGGAGGAAGGTTAGATATAGGAGCAGGGAAGAAGATATCTACATTAAGGCAGCCATTTTAGGGTTGGCAAGAGACTTGGCTCCTGAGGGGATCCCAGGTATCCACGGGAATATCCCCAATTAGGTCCTTGGGCAGCAGAGTAGAGGGTGCCTGAACTGGCCTTGCCCCACTATCACACTGATGATTATCTCTAATATCACCAAACATATCAATTTAATCCAAGATTATTAATAGAAAAAACAGTTGTATTTGCTGCAGTCTAAACTGCAGTGCCAAACTAGGTTAAATCTGCCCATGAGACAGTTGAGTGAAGTAAAGTCTTTTTTTTTTCTGTAAGATAAAACAAATTGCTTCTTTTTCCTTACTTTTTAAAACAGCTTGAAGATTATGAACTTACAAGATTGCTTTGTGTAAGACAAATACAAGGAACGTTAAATTTTTCACACTTTAAATATCCGACATCTGTAATAAATAGCTCTCATTGCCTCCTTAGCTTTTCAAATTTCCATTGTCCTCCAAGAAACCGCAGGAAGTAGAATCTCATTATTATTATATGACTCATTAACATTTCCCTTTTCAGTTATTAACACTCTGTAGTTTGCCTAGAAATGAAAGACACCGTTAATTTACAATTTAACTATAAGAGACATGATTTCAAGTGCACCTTTTCTACCTCTTTACTCTATACATCACTGTGAATAAAGCAATCTTTTATAGCCATTCAGACCATACACTGCAACTTAGCAGCCTGGAAATTACCCAGGAATGGTTTTGTTCTTCCTAGAATTAGTGGAAACAAAATCACATGCAACTTCATCTATTACTTGACTCTAAAGAAATGGTATCACAAACCACAGCTCTTCAGAGTTTTCTCCACACTTAAGTAGAAATGGGGAAAAGCATAAATCTCAGACTCTGTAAAATGATAAAATACTTCCTTTTCCAGGTGAATACCACAAAACTCAAAGGTAGACAGCAAGCATTAAACTGAGAAATATGATCTAATTTCAGGATCATTCCTATAAGACTTGACTTCTCTACATTAAAGGGATATACACATATAACTGATTCTTATTTGGAATCTGATGTTCGGAAGTCTTGTGAGTCTTCTAATGATAGTTTCAGCTAGAATATACTCACAATTCGTGATATTCCTATAATATGTGAGTCTCCTGGTTTTTCTGCTATTCAAAGCTTTATGGAAAAACAATAGACTTTTACGCCATTCTTATGCAATGCTTGTATTGATAAAAATAGACAGAGTAGTATTTTCCAGTCCAGTTCATTTGATCATTGATGTCCTACTCTCCTAAGACCTGGAAAGTTTGCAAATTCGGGTGACATTGCATCAACTATCTATGACCTGAATGAAGCACTAATCTTAAAAAATTCTATGCATCAAGTGTGGATTTTCAATCAGTTCTAAAAGCAATAAACATGTGATTCACAGAGCAAAGGACAAAGATAGACAAAGAACTGAAGAATAAATAAAGTTTTTGTGTATTTTATTAAGGTGATAATATATTCCTCTTATGGGTTATACAGTCTCTTCTTTCTTCTATTAAAGCTGTAGCCATAGAATGCTATTTACCTAAAACCCAAGCATGGTTATTTTTAGGTGATAGGCTCATTCATCTCAATTACAGTAAAACATTGCATTCCATTGTATTAAATTTATCCAAAATAGTATTAAATCATACTTTTGTGGATTTTTGGATTGAGGGATCAAAATATATTGCTGATATCATTGGTACATGATTAAGAGTAGCATTTATCTTGGCAATTGACAATTATTCTTTGTTTTATCATATATTATAGAGGCTTCTGAAACATCTAAGTCCATCTATGTACTTACTTGGAAAACCAAGTTTTAGCAAAAAGCTTTTGTAAGTTGATCTAATAGCACCCCTGTCAGTACTTGATTAGTCTCACTATCTGATCTGATTACTTGTCTCATTATTTTAAATACTAACTGGTTATTCTGGCTTGTCCTCAGTATCATGTGAGTTTGATTCTACCAGAGTCCTTGAACTCCTGATGCTTTTTCTTAGTAAGTTGGTATGCACTCCTTCCCCTCCCAATTTCTTTGTTGTGGACAGACCTACATTTACTGAAGTCAGAATTCTATCTTTGTAAAATCTTATTGCTGTTGTTATTGTGTGTGTGTGTGTGTGTGTGTGTGTGTGTGTGTGAGAGAGAGAGAGAGAGAGAGAGAGAGAGAGAGGAGAGATGCTGAACAAACTCTTCCTTATTCTGTTTTAACAATTATTGAATATGTTATTAACACAACATGCTTATTAATGGGACCATTATTCATTGACCAATAATCAAAGTACACTATGATCATTTTTTTTTTTTTTTTGGTTTTTTGAGACAGGGTTTCTCTGTGGCTTTAGAGCCTGTTTTGGCACTAGCTCTGTAGACCAGGCTGGTCTCGAACTCACAGAGATCCGCCTGCCTCTGCCTCCCGAGTGCTGGGATTAAAGGCGTGCACCACCATCGCCCGGCTCACTATGATCATTTTTAACAAATATTAATAGAAATTTTGTATGTGCTTTGCCAATCTTCATTTAAGTCAGCATTGAGAAGCATCCTTTTACCTCTATTCATTTTGTTGTTGTTGCTTTAATTTGTTCTGATTTTATACTGTATTTCTGGACTTTGATTCTTTTCATTTTAGCCCCTCTAGTTATTATATACTGTTTTGAATTTGCATTTTCACTGAGAAATAGAGATGTGAACACCTTCCAAATTTTATTGCTCATCCAGATTTCTTTCTTGTTCTGTCTATTCAAGTATCTAAGGCTTAAATAGAATAAATTATTTTAGGAAACTCTAAGAAAGCTCATGTGTCTTAGGGTTTATATTGCTATAAAAAGAAACCGTGATTACGGAAACTCTTATAGGGAAGGCATTTAATTGAAGAAGTTTGCTTACAGTTCAAAAGTTCAGTACATTATCATCATGGAGGGGAGCATGGCAGCATGCAGGCAGATATAGTGTTAGAGCGGAGAGCTGTACATCTTGCAGGCAACAGGAAACTGACTGACAGTTACTCTGAGGAAAACTTGAACAAGAGAACCCAAAGCCGGCCCCAACAGTGACACACTTCCTCCAACAAGGCCATACTTTGTTGTTAATAGTGCTACTCTCTTTGGAGGCTATTTTCCTTCAAACCACACATCATTCAGCTGATGAATAACTTAAATATCACCATAGAACCTTCATCCAACAATTGATGAAAACAGAGGCATAGACCTGCATCAGAGCACTGGGCTGAGCTCCCAAAATCCAGTTGAAGAGTGAGAGGATTGAGAATATGAAAAAAGAGGTCAAGACCATGATGGTGATACCCACTGAAACAGTTTACCCATTTTATTTAAAACTGACCCATTCTGTTGCATAGGATGTACACTACAGCAATGGTTGTTTTACTAATCTGAATTTGGCTCTTTATACAGTTCTTATGTAAGCCATTATAAATACTGTAGATGCTTTTCACCTTCTCTTACTTGTCATTCCATGTGTTTAATGACTTCTTGTAATGAACTTTAAGTTCTTTGAAGAAATCACATAATAAATTGTTGTCTGAGTTTCTGTCCTTTCCAGTTCCTGCAATCGTTACGTCCAAAAGAAATCACATAGAGATCTACATTAGTTATAAACAGATTGGCCCATTAGCTCAGGCTTATTATTAACTCTTATAACTTATATTAGCCTATTATTCTTGTCTGTGCTAGACACATGGCTCAGTACCTTATTCAGTGAGGCAGTCACATCTTACTTCTATGACTGGGTCAGGACTGCAGACTAGGACTTCCTTCTTCCCAAAACTATCTGTTCACATTGACCCACCTCTACTTCCTGTCTGGTTGTCTCACCTATATTTCCTGCCTGGCTACTGGCCAAACAGCATTTATTTAAAATATAATGACAGAATACAGACCATTGTCTCACACCACTTCCCCCTCTTTAAAATAAAAAAAAAAAGACAAGAACTCTGAATCTAGTATCCTTTGTTTAGGTTTTCTCCTGGCCACTAGCCATAACAACTTGTTACCAATATTCTAAACAAAAAAAATATCCATAGTCCATTTTTGGGGGAATGTGGGCATAGTTTTCCAGGCTACTTCTTGCTAGTTGGGGGAGCTGATAATCTTATGGGGACCTAAAGAAAATTTAGAATTATAATCAAGTCCTGACTGGAGTATCCTGTGAGCTTGATCATCTCAGGCAGCAGTCTTGAATCTGTTCTGGATGTAGAACTCAGATGTCTTGGCCATCTGTTCCTACCAGAGATTTCTCAGGTGGTCTTCCTTGTTCAAACCTGATTTTTCTTAATTCAGAATGAATCCATAGCCTCTCAATTTCTGTGGAAACAAAAGCAAAACCTCTTCTCCAAAGTAACATATCTTTTGACTTCAATTTTTAATTCAAGGTATTTTCAAAATACCTTTCTTGGATTAATTCAGCAGCATTTATAAACAAATATCTTTTAGCAGCTGTTGCTCCTTCCTCAGCATTCAAACAATTCAAAGAGAACATAATAACATACAGTATACAGATTTTCTGTGTGTTTTCCATATTTACAAGGCTTTATTTTAAACTCTATTTCTTTTATTTTTAAGTTTTTAGCATTTTGAGACAGGGTTTCTGTATATCATTGTCCTGGAACTCACTCTGTAGACCAGGCTGTTCTTGAACTCACAGAGATCTGCCTGCCTTTGCCTCACAAGTGCTGGGATTAAAGATATGTGCCAACACATCTTGAACTCACAGAGATCTGTCTGCCTCTGTCACCCAAGTGTTGGGATCAAAGATATGTGCAACCACACCCAAATATTCTCTTTCTTTTTTATTTTAAGGACTTTAACCTTTTTCATTTCTCTCCCAAGCTTGTATATATTTTTAAACATACTGTAAACCATTTAGAGGTTTTCTTTTCCTTTGACTCTATCTTTACTGTATATCTCTCTTTTTCTGACCACATGAGGCTTTAATTTGCAAAGCAATATGGAGAGGATTAAAGCTGTGGATTTGATGGCTGGATCTACCCCATTCCTTAGCTTTATGAGATTACAGCCTCATGGCAGAGGTACCAGGTATAGCCATGTTTATTGCCACAACTCTGCAGTGTTTCAAGGTCCCTGCCAGCAGTAAATTGCATCAGTCTGCTCACAAACCACACTCAAATGCTCTGTAACCAGACCTCCTGCCTAAAAGAGTCAGAGCTTGCATTGGCAGGATGGCCTAGAAAGCTGGCATTTTAAAGTAGCATGGCTTTTTTCCTGTTATGGCTGAAAACCAAAAAGCATGCAGCCAGCTTTTCATCAATACCATTTAAGTGTTTAGTGGCAGGATTTCTTAAAAGAGCTGCAAGGTTTTGCAGCTAAAGCTGAGTCAGGAAGCCTCTCTTAAATGAGACACATTTGCCTCTAACAAACAAAGCCCACCTGAAAAAAATGCTGCTATCAATAAGTGGTGCTAAACTCTATTCTTTTCTGTCTAAAAATACTCCTCAAGCTCTCTCAGGCTTTATGTAGATGCAGTTGTGAACACGGGCACCATTCTGTTGTCTGAATTTCTGTCCTGCCTGGTTCCCGTAATCATGCCTATCAGGTGGATGGCCTAATGGCCTAGCCGGTCCATGGCCCAGACAGTCTCCCAACCCTACCACCTTGGCTTGCCTTTAGCTAAGCAGTTTTTTGTAGAACTCCTGCCACAGTGGAGTTTACTGCATGTGACAACTTAGAAATTTTCCAAGCATACACATGACTGCCGCATTCCCTGGTACAGTTCCTTGCTGTGTGGTGACTTAGGTCTCTGAGTTATTACACTTGAATAGTAGCATAGTCTGAAAATACACACTCTATGTATCTTATATTTCTATTTGTTGATTGGTCCCTCAGTCTGTCCTAGTGGGTGAACAAACCTCTCATGGTCCTGACTTCCTTGCTCATATTCTCCCTCCTCCTGCTCTTCAACTGGACCTTGGGAGCTCAGTCCAGTACTCCCATGTGGATCTCTGTCTCTCTTTCCATCCGTCGTTGGATGAAGGTTCTATGGTGATATTCAAGGTAGTCATCAGTCTGACTATGGGACAAGGCCAGTTCAGGTACTGTCTCTTCCACTGTCCAGGGTCCTAGCTGGGGTCATCCCTGTGGACTCCTCAGAACCCCTCCAGAGCCAAGCCTCTTGCCAACCCCAAAATGGCTCCCTCAATTAAGATATCTCCTGCTCTGCTCCCAAATCCATCCTCCATCTCAACCAATCCACTCCCCCAAGCGCTCCCCAACCCTCCCCTTCTCACCTCTCTCTCCACCTCTCCCCTTCCCTCTACCATCCTCTCCCATGCTCGCAACTTTTGCCTGTATGATATTGAAGCTTTTTATGTATACTTTTTATTGAAAATATTTTTTCTCACATGCTCTATCCTGATTATAATTTCCTCCCTCCACTCCCCATAGTTTCTTATTTCCTCACCTCCCATCTCCTTTGTATCTCTCAATTTAAAAAAAATCATACATCTATAATAAAAAAAGAAAAGAATAAAAAACAAAAACTAACACTTTGCAATTGAAAAACTAAGCAAACAAAAGGATAAGGGCCCAGGAAAAGGCACAATAAAGAGAGACACACTCATACACACATCAGAAATCCCATTAAAACATTAAACTGGAAGCCATAATATATATAAAGAAAGAACCTGTAGGGTAATAATGAATATATA
>NW_026067949.1:40209847-40242056 GCF_014885135.2 Alexandromys fortis
CAGAAAAATGTTCCACCTGAAAAATCTAGTTATCCTATGGTATTATATGAACTGTGAGATGAAATGTCTTTGGGGAAATTTTAATTAAAAAAATCAATTTCTTTACAATGGCTATAGTATTTGATGAGTAATATAATAGATATTTTTCATCAGAGTTTCAGTATTTTGTGAGTAATAGTTGACAACGGTACATCACATGTCTCTCAGTAAGCATTTTAATGGTTATTCATGTACTGATTTTTAATGAATACCACAAAACTTTAAAAATAAAATGTTAATTGTATTTCAAAGATTAGGCAACAGGGACAGAAAGATATAATTCAGAAAGACTATGTTTACGTAAGCCTGTGGTTCTTCCATTTAAACCTGGCAAGCATACTTACATAGCTTGGAACTTGACACAGGTTATACTAGGACTTGCCAAACTGATAGTGGTCACTCAGGGTCAGACCCATACTTAGAGTACTGTGTAGCAGCAAAACTTACACAAGAATGAATGAGAATAGCAGGAGAGTTACAGTAAATCAAAGTTGATGTGGTTGGGAATTTCAAATGAAGATAAGTATTTTTAAATAATAAGAATATACAAATTTATCAAATATTACAGGGACACTGGACAAATGACAGATGGTGAGTGAGATGACAGCTATTGAAAGTCTTGTAAAACAACAGTGTGTGTGTGTGAGAGAGAGAGAGAGAGAGAGAGAGAGAGAGAGAGAGAGAGAGAGGGAGAGAGAGAGAGACAGAGACAGAGACAGAGACAGAGACAGAGAAATGAGCAAAAACGTGCCTGGAGTGAGTTTAACGTTAAAAGCTCCATCTGGAGTGGGTCAAATGCGGCGGTTGGATTAATGAGCACCAATGATACTAGGTATTTGAACAAGTTTAATAACAAAACCAGACTCACGAAACCAAGGTTCCAGCGGAGTACCCAGCGGAGACAGGAAGGGGCGCGCAGCCTCTGCCCGCCCAATTTATCAGTAAACATACGCCCGAGGGCAGCCCGCCCCCAAGGGGAGGGCTTATCCCTACAGTCAAAGAAGTGAGAACAATTTAAAAGTACTACATTAAAGAGATTTTCCTTTTAAGATACAAACTTCAGCAATAAAGGTTTTCATTACAATTACAGGATATTACGGGAAGGAAAACACTGAAGATATGAGAAGTATCAATTGCTAAATACCAGTCATTGCATAAATTCAGGAGATTGAATGTATAATAAAAAGTATATAGATGAAAAAATGTATAAATGTAAAACGTTGCTATAAAGAGAGAGCACCCATCACAATGTAACAGTCACTGCATAACCATAGATTATAGTGATCAGAGCATCACATACAACTTTCTTTACTGGGCCATTGTGGCTGACACAATTCTGCTGGGGGTAGACTACTGATATGTTAGTGATGGGCAATTGTGGTTGATACAGTTCTGTTGTGGTAGCCTACTGATATGTTGCTGGTGGTCAATTGTGGCTGATACAGCTTGTGGTAGACTACGGTTCTGCTGGTGATGGGCAATTGTGGCTGATACAGTTCTGATTACTGATTTGCTTGTGATGGACAATTGTGGCTAATATAGTTCGGCTTGTGGTAGACTACTGATATACTGGTGAAAAGGCATTGGAATAGCAGAGCCACCGTGAGATTCTACCGTGTTCTCCGTGGTTCCTTACCAATATTGCTAATGCACTATCAAGACTTTAGTTAGATTTTGTCTATTACTTCACAGATGCGAAATTTGAAGTTGAGAGAATAAACATCTCCCTGAGCACCACTTAGCTGCCATGTGACACAGGTGTGCCACAGATTTCAAATTTGCAATAATCTTTCTAGAATGACTACAAAATGTACCACCCCGTATAGGATCTATTTCAGCGGAAGTCACAGATGCAATAATTGTGAAGGAAAATAAGTATGAACCAAAATTTGAGGAAGCAAAAAGGATATACATCAATCTAAATTTTCCTCTGCCCCTCGATTTTTGTTTAGTCATCATTTTAAATATTGCATTTGATTTCTTAATGTTCTCCCATATTTATCATTGGTATACCTACTTTCCTCTTTTGGATTTTTAAATTTATTTCTGCTTCATTTTGTTTTCTCTTAGACAAGGTATCACCAGGTAGCCTAGCAAACTTAGATCTCATATGTTGGGCAGCCTGGCCTTGGACTCTTGGCTACCAAGCCTCAACCTTCAAATTCAAGCAATACTGATGTGCATTACCAAGGCAGTTAGTTATATGATAATTTTTAACATCCATGAACAGTTTGCATTAAAACCAAACAAAATTTAGAAAGTTTGAAAACTGCAATAAAGACAAGAACATTTAAATATGCCTAAAGGATTGTTTATTGAAATGACTGGAAAGGAAATGGGTTCTCAATTTCACAAACTATTTTGTATACATTATTGACATGCATTTTTACCTTAGTATGTAACTTTTATGATATTATATGAAGTACAATTCAAAAGCATAAAGAATCCACAAGTCAAATTCAGATGAAATGAATGCCGTATTATACATAGAATAAATAAAAGAATAAATTTTTTCCATGTAGATTCATTCAAAAGTGTAACATTTTTTGTAGCATGATCTGAAGATGAAAAAGTTGTTTCATTTCCAGTCTCAGTCAATTCTGTGGGAAAAAAAAGTAGAATCAGTTCTGATTTCCAAGTCAGTGGTTCTCAACCTTTCTAATGCTGTGACCCTTTAGTACAGTTCCTCATGTGTTGGTGACCACAACAATAAATTTAATTCAATGCTATTTCATAACTGTAATTTTGCTACTGTTTAAAACCATAATGTAAATATCTGATATGCAGGCTATCCAACATGTGACTCGTGTGAAAGGACCTGTCCCTCCCAATGGGGTCTCTAACCACAGGTTGAGAATCATGGTTTTATATTCATTCACCTTTCGCCAGTTGCAGTACACAAAAAGCAGTTGCTTTATAAAGGTAAACTATGCTCCTTTCCTTAGAGGCATAAAACTTGTATTCAATGAATAGGCTCACAAGAAATTGTTGCAAAATGTCTAGTCTTTCTTCAGTCCTAAATAGTTTTGTAGTTTAGAACTTCAAATCTATATTATCTGCCCTATTGTACCTTTTTAATACCTGGACTGAGTAATTTGCTTTTGAATCATGAATTTAAAAACTATTTTAATTGTAGTAAACATAAAATTTATGAAACAATGTATGCATTGAAATGAAAATTGTGCTGTAATGAAAGCTATAATGTATTCACATAAAATATAAAAAACTTCATTTCTAAGTTTCTTTTAACTTAATTATATAAAATGTAAAGATAAAAGATTTTTGAATTAGACAGATTTATATTAGTGGCAAAAAATAAAATTAAAATTTCCTTGAAATTTAAGCTATGCCTCATGTCACATTGGTAAGAAGCTGTCAACCAGTGAGAGAACAGTGATAAATAAATTAATACTGTGATTAAATTTGCTACTCTGCCATGTTTATATAAAATAATGAAATATAAAAAGATGTCAAGTACAAAAATTCACTCTGTCCTTCAATTTCCAGAAACTTACCAAAAATGAGGAGGAGATATTATCTTGGAAATCCTCTTAGACCTAAATTCAAGCAAATACAAATAAATAAGTGCAATTTTTCCCTTTTAATGTTGTACCTGCCTAAAGTGTATCTATAGATCAAATTAAACAACTCAACCTTTTGACCCCATGCACATATACTCCAATAACAAATAAACTGCAATATGTGGATAATAAATATGCACAAGGAAATTTGAGAACTCTGCTGAAGAAACTTTGCTACTCAATCTAATAAATTTTCATGTTTAACTGTAGTCTAGTCAGCCTTAATACTCTTGAAATCAGAATTTTAAGTCGACCTGTTAAATCAGCATTCTTGGAATTGTCTACTTCCAACAGACCATGACTTTTGTCTTGACAATCATAACAGTTATTTCAGAGTCTGTAAGGTCCTAGGCACTGGGATTAGGTGGAAGTGAAGATCTCCAGGTGACTCTATTTTGTAGCCCACATTGAGGATTTTCTATTTATGGATGAATTACACATCTCTTCTTCCATTCTACAGCTCCCATTTCTTCTATTAGCGTTATCATATGCACATTTTGAGGGCAATTTAAAAGGAAGTAAATTTCGACTTACAGTGATGGGTTGAGGTGACTGATTGGCAAGAAACTGGACGGCGGGTCTAAACAGAACATCTAGGTACTGAAGAAGGGCTTGGGCAGGCATATCTGTTTGAAGGAAGGGAGCTACTTGCTGGAGGAGGTACAGAACTTTGGACTGAGGAATAGTCAGCTGGGTCTGAGAAGAAACCACAGGAGTCTGAAGAAAAGCCTGCAGGGTCTGTGCCAGAGCCTGGACCTGAGCCTGAGGAATGTGCTGGTTTGCAAGATTAGCAAGACTGAGGACTTGAGGGTTAATCAGGTGGAGCAGAGTTTCAGAGTTAAGAGCAGATGCGGCTTTGTGCTTGGGAAGGATGGTAGCTTTAGCTTTAAGGAAAGCTTCCAGTTCAGGAGAAAGGACAGGCCCAAGAGAAGGCACTACAGGGGGTTGAGCAATAGGTAGTGGTTGAGCAACAGGCTGGGTGTTTTGTGCAAAGGGAGTGCAGGAGATGGGCTGGTCATAAGGAAAGGCCTGAGGTTGTGGCTGAATGAAGGGATGAACTTTGTCCTGGAGCACTTCCTAGAAAGAAAAGAACCTTTCAGTGCATGATTCAGCAACATCATCCTTCTTAATTAATTAGTAATCTTTTAACCAATGGTAATTGAGCAAAGGCTTTTGCTTAAGAAACTGTCCTGACCCTGGCTGGGTATGGTGTCTAATGCCTCTAGATCTTTCAGTTGAGAGTTTGAACCAGGAAGATTTTGATAACTTTGAGACCAACCTGAAGTAAATGGTGCATTCTAAGCAAGTCTGGGTACAGAGTAATAAGCAATCTCAGCAGTTTTTTTTTTTTTTTTTTTTAATGAACAAAATAGGAAGACATTCTCTTGGGTCATATTAAGAAATTAAGTACAGTGTTCTTAACGGATTTTACCCTAGCCTATTCTAATCGTAAGTGAATTATAGTGCAAAATGAAATTGATGTTCACGATTTTTTAGAATCTTCTTTTTTTCCCGAGTCATGTCTACATGTGTAGTTGCATATTCATAGGTATGCAAGAGCTTTGACTTCTCAACCTTTGTAGACTGATAATAAAAAAAATTATTTTTTTATAATTGAAGAAAAATTAATTTTAAAAAGTTTAGTGGGACAATGCTAAAGTTTATTTTATTTGGTTTTAATGGGAAAAATCAGCCTCAATTTGTGACTAAATTCTGTGAGTCACTTAATATTGGTCAACTAGTAGAATGACTTCTTTTGGCAAAAAATAATTTTCTTAACCTTTTCAAGAGGTATCGATCTCTAAAATTTTAATTCTATTTAGAAAATATGATGTGAACATCAAGTAATTTACTGAAGAAAATGAACTATCAGAGTTAAATTACTATGCTGAGTTGAATATATGGTCATAAGTATGATTTAATAGTGTAACTAGATGCTATTCAGAAAAACCACTGATTTGAAGGCAACCTCTTCTACTTTATATCAGAGCATAAGCAGTGTTGCATTTAGCTGTTCTGTATCTCACTCCTCTTGTCTCTGGACGATAAATGTCCTTAAGACTAGGTAAACACAAAGTACAAATATGATCATAAACCAAAATGTGAACAAAAACCATTGTCAATATGTCCTTTCATCAACATATTCATTTAGACAATAAAAGGAAAATGGCTTCCACGTGAGAAATGCTTACGTTAATTATTAAGAACAGATAATACCACTATTAACTGCAATCATGATTTAGAAAATGTGTTGACACCTGAGTTGTACTTTCATAGCACTGGTGTATGACCTTTGCTTACTATGAATAGACATGGTACAATTATTTTCTGGAATTACACATCACAAAACCAAGACATAAATTTTCCATGAGCAATTTACCTTTGCTTGCAGCTGTTCCATTTGCTCTACCATCTGAACTTTCTGTTAGAAACAAAGTGTACATTAACAATCCCAAATTTTAATCTCCCAAAATAAAGCATGGATATTAAATATAATGGTTTTACCTCATTGATAGTTTCAGTAGATTCCTTCAAATAATTAAAAAAAAGAACCATTAACCTTTACTACGAAAATGGTATTTTCAATGTATATTTAAAATTAAGGTACTTGGTAGGCTATTTTAATGCATTACTAATGGGAAAATTGAGGAAACTTATATTTAAACTATTTTGACATTCTGTATGAATTTATTCTATACAAGAAAGATGAGTGCCGTCAAGAGAGAAAAGTGAATTCGCTAGTATAGTATATAAAGAGACATATAAACAATGGTAATTCCCTCCACAACCATGGTACTTTCTCTACCTACAAATGCTCTTTAAATTCCATTTGATTCTTAAGACCAAAAGCACAGAGTTAAAATCACAGCCTAATGCCTATATATTGTAGTAGCTACTGTTAGTTCTCTTGTTAATATATTAGCCTCCAAATAAACTATGAGAAATAAATACTTCCTGCGAGGCATTTGTAGAATTCTGAAAAGTATATACTTTTCTAAAAACCAAAGGACACCACATGTGAATAAGTAGTTCAAGGTAAAGACATCAATGTGATGCGCTCAGGTAGATTTAGGACTACATTACATCTCACTAATTTTTATTTACCTAAATGACTGTTTAATAACCAAATGCATCCTTCTGCAAGCAGGTCTATGCACTATAGAGCACATATGTTATTTCTATTGGCATCTGTCTTTAGCTCAATCTGTAGTTCCTAGGCAATGAGTGATCCACAAAAGGCACATAGTAAACATTAAAACATAGATCAAACTGGGGAGAGCTCTTGGCAGAGAATTAGATGGTTATCTTCTCAGATAAAAGAGGGCAATGAAAAAATTTCAAATGAGAAACTAACTTGGTACATTATAGAATATGCAACAATCCTGATATTTTTCTGCCCTAATATATTGCAAAGCATATTTACCTGAGGCATGTTATAGTGACCTAGGACAATCTAACTCAGCAGAAGGACAGCAGTACTTCACTGTTCTAAGTTTAGAAGCTGGCTATGAGGGACAATTGCCTTACTGCACTGCTAGAAATGCTCTCAGTATATAAAACAATAATAATACATGTGTTTTAATTTATAGAACTAATTAGAACTTCTAAATCCTCAAAACTGTAGTTAGCTTAGGGTAAAACTCTTACCTCAGAGGAAACGCTGAGTGTTTCCTTTTGGAAAAAAAATAAACAAAGAAAACCATTACTAGTGACTATATATACCCGGCTACTGAACATGCTTCCTATTTGACTTTTCTGTCATCTACATCTTTCAGAAACTTAAAAAGCAAAAAAGTTGTTATATGCCTTTTAAAATCTTGAAAACTTACATTTACCATCTCTCTGATATTTTAGTAAACTTTTATTGGTACATTCTTATATTAGATAAACTTGTGCATTGTTTTTGAAGAGTGACAAAAAGAAGTCCTATTGCCTTGTTTTGTTGTCTTTTTCATCTGTTTTCCTTCCTGTTAGGGAACTGGTGGTCCAATAGTGCAGTAAGCATTGGTTCCAGCTTTGACACCCTACAGGAATCTTGAGATACTACGTGACCCTCAAAGAAGCAGTGATTAAATAAACATCTGAAACTCTCCATTAATTCTATACATAGTGGTCACTGCTGTTATCGTCTATAAGTGAGCAGACCATTCCCTATATCTGAATAAGTTAGAAAGTTTCTTTACATACCTCACTTGCGAAAGCAAGTGCCACAAGGCAGGCGAGGATGAAGACCTTCATGGTTGTTGAGTCCTGGGAATGAAAAGATGAAGAAGTTATAAGAGATTAATCAGTCAATTAAAGTCAAATTCTACTCTGGCTCCTAAGCACTCCTGTTGCTAAACATCAAATTCGGACTTCAGCAGCACCAGGAGGATTTTCAGCTCACTGTTCTCTTTCCTTCATTTTTATTAGATCTCTTTGTTAACAGGCGTATGGATGCATTACAAACGCTGCAAAGAAGTCATAACTGAGGAACCATTTAATAATCATTTATTTAAAACTATTTAGCACTTACAGTGAACAAAATAAGAATATCTCAGCACTAGGGAGCCTCACTTCTAGAGCGAATTGGTAGACAATGTGTATAAACTGTTGTGTTGCTTGTGGGTGATCTCAGCATGAAAATAAAATTTTAAATATATTTAAAAAGCATTCTTTCCAATACTTGATGGTTGAAAATCATTCTCTCTGTGATAATATGTTTTTTCTTCTGATGGATGTTTCATAATTTATTACTAACCTTTCTTTGCCTAAAACCTATTCCACCTAATTTAATTGTCCTAGTTTAAAAGAAAGTTGTACTGTTGTAGATTATGCATGTGGGGAGAATTCCACTGCATTTCTTATATTTTATTCTTACCATTTTATATGCCCATTTTTATTCTAGAACTTCATTGTTATCTGGTACGCTACAAGTTGCTTTTCTTTCACCCAATCATATTTCCATGATCACTGCTTCTAAGTAATATCTGACTTTTATACTTTCACAAGTAGAAGACTTTGTTTCTATTTTACACATGTCACAATGTTTTCTGAAATATTATAAGCTAGATAAAGGCTCTAAGATCGTGGACTAGTTTTATGGTTACAATCTTTTTGTTTAAAAACATGGAATTTGCTGCTTATAATTGTTGCCTAGTAAATATTTATCTTTCCGTGATATAATTTGGGTGCCTTTTTAAACTAAAATACATCAAATCAAATGAGATATGTATTTAAGAAATCAATTTTCAATCTCCTCTTAATATATTTACTGTCCTTCTATTTATTATTACTTATTCTCATTTTCCTGACGCCAGTAGTCATTGTAATTTGTATAAAATCTTTCTAGGCATTTCTGCATTTTTAACCCTAAGTTTTAAAATAATCTCTTCACTTCTTTTAAAATCTAATTTCAAACAACTTTATTTTAAGTAATTATATTATTTCCATAACCTAGTCTAGTTTCAAATAAATCATGAAAATAGTATGTAAATATCACCTCTGAAATCCTTACCTTTAGTGGAGGACAAGAGTCAAGGTGAAGCTGGGAAGATGATGGTCTATCTGCTTCTGCGACTGTATTTATACTATAGTTAATGATATGCTAATTTTGTGGCTTGTAAGACATTCAAGAAGTCCCTTCAATTCCAAGAAATCCACATGATTGGAAAATGGTTTCTTTCTATTTTCTGTCCTAAGAAATTCTGGGGTACATTAAACAAGGCAACAATTCAGAAGCTGGTGGAGCAAACTCATCCAGGAAATGCAATTGTTCAAATACTTAAAAAAAAAAAAAAAAAAAAAAAAAAAAAAAAAAACCTGGCTGGCCCTCCACTATAGTACCAGTTGCTGTAGACTCAATTCTCTTTGCACCTTAGTGGGGGCTTTAACCTCAGTTGCAGAGCAATCATACCTAGACATCGGAGATAGCCAGAGCTTTACCTAGGTCAGGATTTCATCTTCACCTGAGCACTGAGAACTCAACAATGACACAAGAGCCTAGTCATGTGCAGCAAACTCTTTGTCACTCACATTTGCCTGACTTGGGAAAAATTAATACTTCAAATCAGTATTTAGTACACAAAGGGATGTATTTCATATAGTAATAAAATAAATCAGAGAAGGGATCTGTAAAATTTGTATAAAAATAAAACTATGAATCTGTATCAAAAAGTTTGCAAAAAGGTACAACAATCAGTCTAATTCCTGGCTAAACAAAGCCTTAAGTTTCTACAACCAACACCAGTAAATGTGTTGCCTACTCTGCTTTCTCTCTCTCTCTCTCTCTCTCTCTCTCTCTCTCTCTCTCTTTCTCTCTCATTTCTTCCTTCCGTTCCGCCTTTTTCTTGAATATAGCCATAAAGATTTATTTATTTAATAAACAGTTATTTTTTCTACTTCAGTTATAATAACCCTAATAGTGATTACAGATTGTTTTTTACTTAATGTTATGATCAGCCACTAGATACATTATAAGTATCATATTTTTTAACAAAGCAATTTTTAAAGATTTATTTATTTATTATGTATACAACATTCTGCCTCTGTGTATGCCTACATGCCAGAGGAGGAAGCCAGATCTCATTATAGATAGTTGTGAGCCACCATGTGGTTGCAGGGAATTGAACTCAGGATCTCTGGAAGACATCTCTCCAGCCCCTTAACAAAGCAATTTTAAGTTGCTCTTTTCTCTCATTTAACATTTAGGAAATTGAGACAGCAAATGTTCAAGTAACTTGTTCAGTCCTGTTATTTTTAATAGCAAAGTTATCATACTCCTCATCTGTCTCACAAGTAATTTTATTTGGTCACATGTAAATCCCACAGCCCATATTTTAACTCTTCTAAGATTTTGTTTTGGGAAAAAAAACCCTCAGTTTTAATGTAGCATTTTTTGTTTCAATGTATAGAATTTAATTTGTCAAATATAGAAATGCTATATATTTGATGATGGTAGAAAGATGAGTTTGCTATTTTAGCTAGATCATGAAGAATAAGCAGAATTTTGAAATATCAATAAGTGGTACTCTATGTTATCTCTGAGGATCCATAAGGTGTAGACACTATAAGCAAATGTGGCAGACATTTGATAGAACCAGATTATGAATTCTTATAAATTTCAGATATTTTATTGACATGATTCACTGGAAATATGAAATTATATTAAAGATTTAAGAAAAGAAGTTTTATTGATTCAAAACATCATGAAAACATAAACCAATGGCAAATTAAAGGATGTAATTATACAAAGTTATTACTGTACTCTAAGACAGATTATTAAATCACTCTGAGTAGGGAGATGGTGCTAAGGAAATATGATGATGAAAAGGAAGGTGTCAAAAGTAGGAGAAATTACAGGAATAAATAAACAGGCTACGCCTATATAGTGATTGAAATGTCAGCTATGCTACAAATCAAGGTATGTAAAAGCAGAAAATAGATAGGGAATGGTGAGCTAATTGTGAAATTGGAAGGGAAAGATGGAAAGGGATTGAGAAAGTCAATATGATCATAATAGATGAAATAACTGAATGCTAATGTCATTTAAACCTCTTCATTTTCTCTAATAAATGCATGCAGATACTATTTTTAATGAGTTTACTGTACTTAAGACAATGAGAATCATAGCAAAGTATTGGGCAAAGGAAAGAACTGTTGGTCAAAAAGGAAGAGGCCAGTGGAGGGATCAGCTGTAGAGACACTCCAGGGGATAAATTCTGAGTTTTCGTTGCCTCAAAGTCACATTCATAAGACTAAATCCTATACAAAACATATCAGCTTTCTTAAGAGAGGAAGGGAAGAGGCTATCAAAGAATACAATATGAATATAAGGATATAGGGTCTAGAATATAAGGTTATGTGGTGATTTTTCATTACTCTTTGAACAAGTCTGAATCAACAAAAACTTAAGAATTTCAACATTATAGAGAAGACAATAAGTGGATAATGATTAGACCCTAAAAGTAATCATTCATGAATACTGCATGTAACATAAAAGTTATCAAGGGAAAGAAGTACATTCTGGATCAAATATGTATTTTGAAGTGTTTACATAGTAGCACATATGCAGTAATAAATAAATACTAAAGGTCAGACATACTCTCCATAGGAAAGCAGGCAGGAAACCTACTTCTGAAGAATAATGAGTATTTTAACAAATATGTGGTACAATGCAAGAAACAGATAAGGGACAGGTGGTTAATTTCAGAAGATGGTTAAGAAAGAGGAAAAGGAATGCACAAAGTCATGAGTTCTGGGCAGAACTAGGATAGAGGTCCAGACTGGGCTGACCTGACTGTAGCAGAGAATTCAAGGGTAAATATGGAATGAGCAGAGTTTTGGGTGTAAGGAACAAGTAACTAAACTAGGTCAAGCAGTTCATCTAGACCAGAAGATTAGATCTGAAGAGACAGGGAAGAGTAAAGAATGCTGTAGTCTTAGTAACACGGGGTGTTCTACAGACAGTGGGGGTGCATGGCAGGTTCTCAGGAGAGAGGCATTTGGATCATGATTGTTTCCATAGAACAATTATCTTAGCATTGATTAATTAGAGCAGAGCCATGTTTTTCTTTTTCTTTTCTCTCTCTCTCTCTCTCTCTCTCTCTCTCTCTCTCTCTCTCTCTCTCTCTCTCTTTCTCTTTCTTCTTTGCAGTAATAGAAAGGTTTTCAAGGAGGCAGAAACAAGGAGAAAAATTCACCAAATCTACAAAGATGCATAGTCAGAAGACAAAGGAGGCCTCAAAGCACTTGGTTTGCCAAGACGTACAAATGGCAGGTCCCAAATTTCATTGTCAACTTGATATCTGATATTTAGCTGTTTATTTTTGATGCTGGTCATTTTTATTTAGCTTTTTTCTATTATTTCTCTATCTGTAAGTATTTCTATTATTCTCTATCTGTAAAAGATAATTTTTTTCAAGTAAAAACTTTACCATGTGTCCAACTAATCATCATTTTCTTTGAACAGATATTACATTGACATTACGCTAAATTTATATTAGAGAGTGACACTCTTGACAGTCAAATCTGTTTTATAGTAATTGAGAAAGCAAAGACAATGACTATTGTATTTTGTTGTTTCTTGTTTGTTGGCTTGTTGTTTTCATGTTGATATTGACTCTAAGTCTGTGAGTATTCTAAGCCAAGGAGAATCCAGGAAATGAAAAGTTGAAATTATTCCAATGTCTTAAGCCACTTAGGAAACACTTTGGCAGCCCTGTGTATCCTTGTGCCAGCTTCCTGGATTGCTAATACCACAGGCGACAACGTATGATTTCCAAGAAAACTAATACAAAAGGGAGCATGCTCTAGTCGCGCAACATTTCCTTCTATTTTTCTCAGCAAAGTGCTTTACATCATGTGCAATAGGGCACTTCCTCAAGTAACACTATATATATATATATATATATATATATATATATATATATATGTATTTTTGCTCTTGTTTAAGGTTTTGTGCTTGTGCAGCTCATTTGAAAATGCAATGTATAATTAGAAATTATGGATTAATAGTCACTTATAATAGTCAAACTTGCAGTCATCTTAGTTGTGTTTTCTAGATATACAGAGATACATTTCAATTAGATAGACAATCTTCAGCACCTCAAATACCTACAGAAGATGGATTTAAAATGTTTTAAGAACTTAGGCTTTTCTCAACAGTGAGGCATGTCTGCTTCTGGCAGCACCAATTACTTCAGAGAGGGTGATGGGCATTGAAGAAACTCGTTATGGAATTTGTCTTCAATGTGACAAGTCTAGCCATTTTGGCAAGAAATTAGTCTTGCTTGATCGTATACTGTATAAATTGAACATTCAGGACTCAAAGAAAAGTTGACTGCTGAACTTGCCTAAAGAATCTGAGACGATCTGGTGTGGAATTCCTCTCTGTATGCTGTGAATATGTTTTATTATCATTGGTTAATAAAGAAGCTGCTTCAGCCATGGTAGGGCAGAATAAAGCCAGGCAGAAAATCTAAACAGAAATATAGAAAGAGAGTAGGCCAAGTCAGGGAGACGCCATGTAGCTGTCGGAAGACATAGATACAGGAAATTACCAGTACACCACAGCTTCATGGTGATACACAGATTAATAGAAATGGGTTAATTTAAGATGTAAGAGCCAGCTAAAAAGATATGCCTGATTGACCGGGCCAGGTGTTGTAATTAATATAGTTTCTGTGTAATTACTGGGGTCTGGGCATTCAGGAAATGAATGAGCAGTCTCCACTTACACCCACCAGCCTCAAAAGCAGAAATAACCCAGCATATTGACAGAAGGTATTTTCTTACACTGCTTTGTTTCCGGTTCCTTACAGCATTCATAGAGAACATTTTTAAATATGTGTATTCTAATAAAGGTTACATAATACAAAATATGATATCAACTTATTATATTTGTGACATTTCTATTTGAAATGTTATTTTTCTCATTCTCCTTTAAGCCAGATGGAAATATGATAACAACAGTATTTCACTTCCCATTGACAAAGCATGTTCACAGCCTTCAGCAATCATCTAGTTCACGGAAATAATTACCTAAGATCATAAAGCTTTCTTTCTAGAGATTTATTCCACTTGATTTGTACAATATTATACGGGTTGTTCAATTTTTTCTCTGTCATTTGAGTTATGTGTGGGATCTGTCTTCTGACTCTACCTAGGATCCAAATATAATCATTTTTATTTGCAAGTTAGTATAATCAATAATCTCAAAAGCCTAAAATTTCACCTCCAGTCTGAACTTTCTTCTCTGAACCCCATAATTTCTTTGTAAATGGTTATCCTTTACATTCTTAGCAAAAGAGGAAGGTTCTGTAATATAAAGAAGTCATAAAATAATATGTGCTCATCTTAGTCTTTCATATAATCTAGTGGGAGAATCATGTGTTTGAGTTAGGTAAGCTGGTATTTGTATTTTGGTTTTTTAAAATATTAATATATTTATTATGTATACAATATTCTGTCTGTGTGTATGCCTGCAGGCCAGAAGAGGGCACCAGACTCCATTACAGATGGTTGCGAGCCACCATGTGGTGGCTGGGAATTGAACTCAGGACCTTTGGAAGAGCAGGCAATGCTCTTAACCTCTGAGCCATCTCTCCAGCCCTGTATTTTGGCTTTACACATGGTTTGAATAAAAGAGAACAAGAGGAGAAAGGAGGGAGCAAGACTTGGTTAGCATTAGTGTTTATTAGTATCATTTTGTGGGGTAACTGAAGCCACTAATTTAGTAAGTCACTGGTGTTACACCTGTGACTGTTTTTTTTTTAATGTTTGCTTTGTCAGTGAAGATTATTGCAATTACAAACAGTACAGGGTTCAATGCTAGAGAAGTAGACTTGCATATTTTTACTTAAGCAGAAATTTTAAGGTATAATCTAGTAAAAGTTGATGAGATAGTTTGATGGTAAAATGTTTGCACACAAGTGTGAGAACTTATGTAAGATCCTAAGCACCCATTTAAATAGCTAGTTAAGAGTGATGAAGTATAGAGGTAGAGCTGGCAGAGAATAAAGAGAAAAATAGGAAGAAGAAGGGGAGGTATGTAAACATGTTATTTTCTGTAGATTTCCATTTTGATATTGCAACTTCAAGTGTCAATAATGTGCTCGCTGCAGCAGCACATATACTAAAATTGGAACGATACAGAGAAGATTAGCATGGCCCCTGTGCAGGGATGACAAGCAAATTCGTGAAGTGTTTCATATTTTTGTACAAAAGGAAATAAAAGACCTAGACTGTAAAGGGTTTTTCTTTTTTTAAAAAAATGACATCCTTGACAGATACCTATAACCAGTTCCTGGTGCTTCCTCTGTAAATCAATGCCACACTTTTACCAAAGGGCACAGTGTTGGCTCTCGATAATAAGGAAATATCAGCAATGTTCTGTTACATGAATCTTTAGAGCAATCTGCTACTCTTCCTGATCATGAGGCTATAACTATGACAGGAGGAGATTGCCGTGTTCATAGCATGCTATTCCACCATCATAGTCCATCCTTGTACACCTGGAAATGAGCGAGCACAACAATGGATGAAACAAGGCTTTCATTACACTGCTCCTACCTAAGTGAATAAAGTGGAAATTTAATTGTAATTTTCAAATATTTCAACCACTCTGTGCCTCCTAAGCTAGTTTGTAGTATACGATTGTGGTTCTCAACCTGTTTGTTGGCATCCCTTTGGTATTGAAGGATGCTTTCGCAAGTGTCGCCTAGGACCATCAGAAAACACAGATATTTTCTTTATGATTCATAACAGTAGCAAAATAAGTTATGAACTAGAAGTGAAATGATTTTATGACTGGTGGTCACCAGAAAATAAAGAACTGTATTAAAGTGTTTCAGCATTAGGTAGGTTGAGAAATACTGGTATAGATCATTCCGAGTATTTTGCTTTTGTAGGAACAGGTCTGTTAACACCATGACTCCAAATTTTACATAAGCAAACTGGTAATGAAAAACTAGGGAAGTGACTGTGTCCTTTGTCTTCCAGAAGCTTCTCAGTTTCATTAGGTCCCTTTTATTAATCATTGCTGTTAGTGTCTGAACTATTGGTGTTATATTTAGGAAGCAGTCTCCTTGTCTATGCATTCAAGACTTCCCACTTTCTCTTCAGTGAGGTTCAATGTGACTGGATTTATGTTGAGGTCTTTGATCCATTTGTATTTACATTTTTGTGCATGGGGATAGATATGATCTATTTGTGTTCTTTTACAGGTTGACATCCAGTTATGCTGGCACCATTTGTCAAAGATGTTTTCATTTTTCCATTGTATAATTTGAGCTTCTTTGTCAAAAATCAGGTGTTCAAAAGTATGTGGATTGATATCAGGGTCTTTGATTCAATTCCATTGTTCCAACTGTCTATTTTTATGTCAATACTAAGCTGTTTTTATTACTGTATTTCTATTGTAGAGTTTTAAGTAAGGAATGGTTAGGCCTCCAGAAGTTTCTTTATTGTACAGAATTGTTTTGACTATTTTGGTTTTTTTGTTTTTCCATATGATGTTGAGTATTTTTCTTTCAAGGTCTGTGAAGAAGTTTGCTGGAATTTTGATGGGCATTGCATTGAATCTGTAGATTATTTTTGGTAGGATTGCCATTTTTATTATGTTGATCCAACCTATTCAAAAGCATGGGAGATCTGATATCTTCCTCAATTTCTTTTTTCAAAGGCATTAAGAGGACATGACAGCATTGGTTAGTTTTACCCCAACATGCTATTTGTGGTTATTGTAAATTGTGATGTTATCTGATTTCTTTCTCAGCCCCCTTATCATTTGTATATAGGAGGGCTACTGACTTTTTTGAGTTCTTCTTGTAACAAAGCAAACCTCCACAGATACAAAAATAATTGGAATAGCCCCATGTATCTTATCGGATCACCATGGCTTAAAACTAGAATTCAACAGCAATACTAATTCCAGAAAGCTCACAAACGCATGGAAATTAAACAATGCTCACCTGTCTCATCAATGGGTCAAGGAAGAAATAAAGGGAGAAATTAAAGACTTCCTAAGATTCTATGAAAATGACCATAAAACATACACAGATTTATTGGGCACAATGAAAGCAGTGTTAAGAGGAAAGTTCACAGTTCTAAATGCCTACATGAGGAAGTTCGAAAAACCCCACACTAGTGAATTAACAGAACACTTGAAAACTTTAAAACAAAAAGAAGCAAACTCACCCAAAAGAACTAGACAGCAGGAAATAATCAAATTGAGAGCTGAAATCAACAAAATAGAAACAAAAAATTAAAACAAATAATCAATGAGACAAAGAGTTGGTTCTTTGAGAAAATCAACAACATAGACAAACTTTTATCCAAACTAACCAAAAGGTAGAGAGAGAATATCCAAATTAACAAAATCAGAAATGAAAAGAGGGATATAGCAACAGACATGAGGAAATCCAGAGACTCATCAGGTCATATTTTAAAAACCTATACTCCACAAAATTGGAAAACTTAAAGAAAATGGACAATTTTATAGATAAATATCACTTACCAAAATTAAATCAAAACCAGGTAAGCAAATTAAATAGACCTATAACTGCTAAAGAAGCAGAAACAGTCATCAAAAGTCTCCCAACCAAAAGAAGCCCATGCCCAGATGGTTTCAGCTCAGAATTCTACAAGACTTTCAAAGATGAACTAATACCAATAAATACTCTTCAAATTGTCCCACACCATAGAAACATAAGGAACATTGCCAAACTCTTTCTATGAGACTACAATTACCCTGATACACAAACCACATAAAGACATTACTAAGAAAGAGAATTATAGACCAATGTCACTCATGAATATTGATACAAAAATACTAAATAAAATACTGGAAAATTGAATCCAAGAACACATCAGAACCATCATCCACCATGATCAAGTCGGACACATCCCAGAGATGTAGGGATGGTTCAATATAAGGAAAATCTGTCAGCATAATCCACCATATAAACAAACTGAAAAATAAAACCTCATGATCATCTCATTAAATACTGAAAATTCTTTCAATAAAATACAACATCAATTCATGATAAAAGTTTTGGAGACAGCATGGATACAAGGAACATACATAAACATAATAAAGGCAATATATAGCAAGTCAACAACCAACATCAAACTAAATAAAGAGAAACTCACAACAATCCCACTGAAATCAGAAACAAGACAAGGTTTTCCACTCTCTCCATGTCTATAGTTCTTGAGGGCCTAACTAGAGCAATAGGATAACAAAAACACAAAAACAAGAAGATCAAGGGGATACAAATCAGAAAAGAAGAAGTCAAACTATCACTATTTTCTGATGATATGATTGTTTACATAAGCAACCCCTAAAATTATATCAAGGATCTTCTACAACTCAAAAACACTTTTGGTAATGTAGCAAGATGCAAGTATAACTCAAAAAAAAAAATCAGTAGCCCTTCTTTACACAGATGATAAATGGTCTGATAAAGAAATCAGAGAAATATCACCCTTCACAATAGCCACAAATAACATAAAATATCTCGGGGTAACTCTAACCAAACAAGTGGAAACCAGTATGACAAGAACTTTAAATCTTAGAAGAAAGAAATTGAATAGGACGCCAGAAAGTGGAAAGATCTCCCATGCTCTTAAGTAGGTAGAATTAACATTGTAAAAATGGCAATCTTACCAAAACTAACCTACAGATTCAATGCAATGTCCATCAAAATCCCAGCAAAATTTTTCAGAGACTTCAAAAGAACGGCACTAAACATCATATGGAAAAGCAAAATGCACAGGATAGCCAAAACAATCATTTATAATAAAGGAACTTCTAGAGGCATCACAATCCCTACAGAGCCACAGTACTAAAACAGCCTGTTACTGGCATAAAAACAGACAGGAGAAACAATGGAACTGAATAGAAGACCTGGATATCAATCCACATACATACGATCACCTGATTTTTAACAAAGTAAAAAAAAAATAAATGGAAAAAAGACATTATATTTAACAAATGGTGCTGGCATAACTGATATCAACATGTAGAAGAATGAAAATAGATCCTTATCTATCACCATGCACAAAACTCAAGTCCAAATGGATCAAAGACCTAAACATAAATCTAGCAACACTGACCCTCTTAGAAGAAAAAGTTGGAAATACACTTGAACGCACTGGCACAGGAGACCACTTCCTAAATATAACCCAGTAGCACAGACACTGAAAGAAACAATTAATAAGTTGGACCTTGTGAAACTGTAAGCTTCTATAAAGCAAAGGGCACATTCAAGAAGACAAAACGACAGCCTACAGAATGGGAAGAGATCTTCACAAACCCCAGATCAAACAGAGGACTCATCTCCAAAATATACGAAGAACTCAAGAAATTGGCCATCGAAACAACAAATAATCCAATTTAAAAAATAGAGTATAGACCTAAACAGAGAACTCTCAATAGAAGAACCTAAAATGACTGAAAGGCACTTGAAGAAAGAAAACAGTCATCAAAAAAGGAAAGAAAAAAAGTAATGGTAAAAATAAAAACAACCATATGTGAAAAGAATAAAACAAATGAATGAACAGAAAACAACGTGCCAGAAAAAAGCACAATCCCTCAGTGAAGTGTAAATCAAAACAACTCTGAGATTCCATCTTACACCTGTAAGAATGACCAACATCAAAAACTCTGATGACAACTTATGATGGAGAGATTCTCGAGTAAATTCTCCTGAATTGCTGGTTAGAGTGCAAGCTGGTATATCCCCTTTGGATGCCAGTGTGGCAATTTATCAGAATACTAGAAAAAACATTTTCTCAAGATTCAGCAATAACACTTTTGGGTGTGTACTCAAAGGATGATCAGTCATACCACAAGGACATCAGCTAAACTATGTGCAAAGCAGCATTGTTTGTCATTACCAGAACCTGGAACAACCTAAATGCCCCTTGACCAAAGAAAGAATGGATAAGGAAAATGTGGGCCTTCCCCTGTAATTAGATTATTACCTTAATTGTCATCATAATCTTCATCCAGTAATTAATGGTAGTAGGTACAGAGATCCACAGAGAAGCACTAGGCTGTGATTCTGGAGAACAGTCAGAGGGATGAGTGGAAGTATGAGCAAAAAGGTGAAGACCCTGTTGGCGATACCCACAGAATGGCTAACCTGAGCTAGTGAGAGTTCACTGACTCAAGACTGATAGCGATGGAACCTGCATAGGACCAAACTAGGCCCACTGAATGTGGGGGACAGTTGTGAGGCTTGGGCAGTTTATGGGGCAAATGGCAGTGGGCAGGATTCGTCCCTAGTTCTTAAACTGGTTTCTTGGAGCAAATTATCTTTGAAGGGATATTTTTTTCTCAGTGTAGATATGGGGGGAGGGCCTTGGCCCTTCCTGGAAGTGATGTGTCAGACTCCACATAGGAAGCCTTACCCTTTCTGAGGAGTGGATGGGCGGTGGGGTGGGGCAGAGGATAGGATGAAGAGAGGGAGGAGACATATGGGGATCAGGGATGGCTATGTAAAATGAGAAAAGCTTGTATTAAAATTTTTTCTATCCAAGAAAACAAATTAAAAAGGAAAAAGAAAGAAATAACTAGAAAGAATCTAAGTAGAGAGCAAAAGAGAAAAGGGAAAAATTCATGTAACAAAATAAAAAAATCTAGAGTTTTGTTTTTCAAACAAGACTGCTGATAGCATGCACGTTGTCAGCACAGGTCTAAGCCAGATGGGGGTCTCAGTTCTGAGGGGAGAAGTAGACAGAAGACCCCGTCCCTAGCTCAGAATCTATCTACAATCAATAATTGCTCACAAAAAAAGTATTTTTCTCCCATGGGGTCTAAATGAATATACAAAGTTGTCTTAAGAGCAGGCCCCATGCCCTGTTTCAGATGGCCAACACAAAATAAACTCACTGACATTTTTGAAAGATTTTAAAAAATTTTGTTTTGTTTTGTTTCTTACAATGAGGTTGCACATTTTCCCTTATAAGGCTTTACTGATACATAATGCTTTCTGATTTTGCATTGTTAATCAGTATCTCTCTTTGTGAATGTGTGTGTCTTCACATCTATATCTAATATCTATTTCTTTTTATTGTTTTTATTAGGCTATATATTTTTCTCCACAACTCTCTCTTCTACCCTCTATTTGAAGTTCACACTCCCAATTTACGCAGGAGATCTTACCCTTTTCTACTTCCCATGTAGATTAGATCCATATGTCTCTTTTGGGTCCTCTTTGTTGCCTAGGTTCTCTGGGATTGTGAATTGTAGCCTGGTTTTTCTTTGCTTTATGTCTAAAAGCCACTTATGAGTGAGTACATATGATATTTGTCTTTCTGAGTCTTGGTTACATCACTCAATATGATGTTTTCTACTTCCATCCATTTGCCTGTAAATTTCATAATGTCATTATTCTTTTTCACTGTGTAGTACTCCACTTTGTAAATATCCCATATTTTCCTTAACCATTCTTTGGTCAAGGGGCATTTAGGTTGTTTCCAAATTCTGGCTATGACAAACATTGCTGCTATAAATATAGTTGAGCACATGTCCTTATGGTAGGATTGAGCATTCTTTGAGTACATATCCAAAAGTGTTATAGCTGATTATTGAGTAAGGTTGTTTCCTAAATTTCGGAGAAATCACCATACTGACATCCAAAGGGGTTATACCAGCTTGCACTCCCACCAGCAATGCAGGAGTCTTCCCTTTACCCCACAACCTCTCCAGCATAAGTTGTCATCAGTGTTTTTGATCTTGGCCATTCTTACAAGTGTAAGATGAAATCTCAGAGTTGTGTTGATTTGCATTTCTATAATGGATTGTGCTTTTTAGGCTCTTTGTTTTCTGTTCATTCATTTGTTTTATTCGTTTCATGTATGGTTATTTTTATTTTACCATTACTTTCTTTTTCTTTCCTTTTTTTTTCTTTTTTTGATGACTGTTTTCTTTCTAATGATAAAGATAATAAATGTATGAGGAAAATGTAGAGGCCCTGGAAGGAGTTTGTGTAGTGGGAACCAGAATCAGAATATATTACGTAAAAATTATTTCTATTAAAAATCAGTCATATTTAAACAATTGCTATATCCTGTGGAAAGTTACAATCTTGAGAAAGTTGTAGAGATGCATTGCCTGTGAAAAAGCAAAAGTATCTATGATACTCAGAAATAAGATCAGTTGCCAGCAAGTGGGTTTCAAAGTTTTCTAAGAATATAATACACAGTGTTTTTTTTTTCTTTTTCTCTACTGTGTAAATATATGGCTTCCATTCAGATGCATGAGTGCATAAAAACTCAAAGGCAGTGCATTAAATCCCCAACTTTAAGATACCATTATTTTTGAGATTATATAATACCAAGCTCCTACAGCCTTTTTTATTTTAAAGAAAAAGATAACTTTATTATTTAAACTCAACAAAAGAATAACGAACTTGTGAAGCCACCAAACAATCCCACACCAGTTAAGAATTAGGGATAATAAAAAGGGCTATTTATTTGAGAGGAAAAACTTACAGATCACCGTCCCAAACAACATTCCTCTCATCTCAAACAGATAAACAGACCGTCTATTCCTGGGAAGCAAGAGAAAGAGCACCGTTCCCGCTGCTTTTTAAAGTATAAAAGACCACGCCCCAGTGGGCTGTTATCTTAAAGGCTATTGGCTGAAGGAGAGGAAGGAACTCCAGCAGCAAACTTGGGCAAATTTTTGTATACAACATATGCAGAAAAGTACTCTAAAATATTCTGGAAAATATAATTTAAAAGGTTTTCTACAGGAAACACATTTGAAATAAGCACTGGAGTATTGTCATCTGCATCGTTATTTTTACTAGTAGGAATAAAAATTACTAGATCACTCAGCAAAAGTTCCAGAAAGATCTCGCTGATTTGGAACTGTTGTTTCCCGACAGAGAGAAAATAGTAGTGATTGTACAGAAAAACAGCTTTAACATTTCCATTATTTCTGTGACTCTTTACTTCAGGGTGAAGTTTCCTGATTATTCACAAATGCCTGGAAGGGTTAGCAGTGGAGGCCCCTTTCCTGCTATTTCCTGGTCACTTGCTCTTCAAAAATTCCTATTGTAAAATCACCTTTTCAAGTTGATTAATGGTATTTCATAGAGACAGATTTTGGGCATTATTTTCAGGTTCCTTAACATGATCTTATAATTGGCACTATTTAAATAGTAGGCTTGGTATCTCAGAATGTTTAAATATCCAGCCTTCTGGGCAAGTTCATTATCTGGAGGCTGTACCTCTGCTGCTCAGACACTTTAGGATCATCCTGAGTAAAGGTAACATGTTTGAATGCCGTCTCTTCCTATCTTGGCTAAATTGGTTGTTTGTTAAAACTGATCAAATTTTCACTCCACAGTAGCCAATATTCACTTTCTCAATAATGATTTTTAGACTAATCTTAAATGTTATCCTAAATACCATAGGTAAACTGCACACATTTCACTGTGGAAAGGTTTATGTTTGTATAAGTCCAAGGCAGAAGGCATTGAGTAACGTTTCTGAGAGACACCAAAACACAGATTACAGAGAAAAGGAGAGAATCCTCATTAGCCTCTTTGGTACAGAAATGAACTAACTAGAATTGCATACAGGAGCTTTTGTGGGCATTTTCACAGGAGCATGGAGGTAAATACCATCTCTGCACGGCTGAGCACCCACCACATCGGCGTTTCTGTAGCCCTCTGTTCAGCTTCAATGAATATCCCCAAGGAGCATCACATTTTCTGGAACTTGCTTGTTGCTTCTGTACACTCAGGGAGTTTCTGGTCCTTGTGTCTTTCTGAGATTCCAGAGTCTTAATGTGTATTAGTTCCTGAGATCTGCAAAAAAGGCTTCTTCATCCATCCGGAGGGATGTTTTCAATCTGGATGAAATTGTTACACAATCAGCAATTTTCTTAAGTTATTCTATTTCAACAATCAACTTCCTTTTTGTTGTTGCTATTTTGCCAACTTTTCATACTTTTTTATCATGGACAACACATCTTTCATTCTTCAGGACTTACATTATTAATGATGCACAGAATTTTCTATATCACCTCTTCATTGTCTTTAACTGATTCCCATTTGCCTAATAACTTTTCATAAAAGAAAATATTTTGGTATTTAAAAAATTATGTTTCTGTTTGGTAAGTATTTTAACAAGCAATATATCAATTAATGTACATGTTGTTATCAACATTTTTGTGTTCATGTGTCTTTCTTTGTGACTGCATAAGCTGTCTTTTATTTATTTATTTATTTTTTTTTTGGCGTTTTAATACAGGGTTCCTTTGTAGCTTTGGAGCCTGTCGTGGAACCAGCTCTTATAGACCAGGCTGGCCTTGAACTCACAAAGATTAGCCTGCATCTGCCTCCCAAGTGCTGGGATTAAAGGGGTGCACCAACACAGTCCGGCTTGTCTATCTGCCTTCTGTCCTATCTTTGAAAACCTTTTATTTTATCTTACTTCAATGGTAGTCTCATTTCATAATTTATGTAAATAAATGATTAAAAGTGGCTATCTCCGTGTAACTATGAACATATTTTCTTCTCACTTCTATCCAAGCTTTCATTATAAACTATCAATATCAAAATTCTAAGTAAAGACCCTTGAATCATTTTCATTAACTTCTATAAAACTATATCCAATATTCTTATTTTAATATTTAAACATTCCTAAATATCCATTATGTTGTCACCCAGTTGTCTATACTTAACTGAGAGTTCTCTTTTCAGTTCACTTTTAATTGATCTATTTCCCATTGAGTTATTATTAACTTAGACCAATTGACTAAGAGTCCAGCATAGTCATCAATGACTTTGTGTGGAAGCTGAAAAGAAGATGCTTATTAAATGTTGTGTGCTTTACAGGGTTCAGTAAGCATGAGGTTCCTTGTCTTTGCCTTGATCATGGCTCTCATGGTCTCCATGCTTGTAAGTACATCCAGAAATTGTAAAGAATTGGTTTTTAGCAATTTTTAGCCAACAACTTGCTCTGGTTCCAAACACTCTGAGTAATGTTTACTTACGTTTGAATGAAACATTACTACTTTGAATGTTTTCAGGTGTTCAATTTTCTGAATCAATCTATGTAACTTTACACATTATTTAGAAGTTCTTTGTAGCTAGTGGCAGAAACAGAAGTGAGCTTTCATATACAAAAAAAATGGATTATAAATACAAAAGAAATAACAGAGAAAAGCAGATTAAATTATAGCCTTTTTTTTTCTTCCATCTGAATGAATTAAATTTAACAACACTCCATGTTTTCAGGATATATGGACCAAAGTAAATAATTACTGAATAGGATAACTTCTTCATAGAGCAGTCTAATTTTAATACATTCAAACATTACTATATAAAAATGCAAATTTAGATTCAATATAAAGAAAGTGAAGTGTGCTAAATAACTCCTCTTTCTCTGTTTTCCCCCTAGACTGCTGATGGTTCTAGAAGGGTAAGATTGTCTCATTCACTGGAAACTTCATAATCATACATGAACTAAATTTTTGTGTGGATATTTGAGATAATATTTCTCTGTGCAACAATCTTAGCTGTTTAAGCATCTGCTTTGTAGACCAGGCTGGCCTCAAACTCACAGAGATCCATCTGCCTTTGCTTTGTGCTGGTATTAAAGTTGTGGGCCACCACTGCCTGGTCACTAACTGTATGTTTCACTTTTCTTTTTCATTCTGCAGAGACATTCTGATAATGATAGGAGACGTCATGTAAGTACTGTTTTGATTATGTTGTTCAGTTCATATATGACTCTCAAGTATGTACTCCCTAGGAACAAGCAATACTACTATGTGAAAATGCCTGTGAATGACCAATGAACAATGTCTCCAAAGATTTGACTGGTTTGGTTCACTATAAAATTTCTCGCCTAGGAATTAATTTAGGGGAGAATTCTGTAATGTCACTGGAAGGAAGGCAATTTACTCTTAAAATTGACTTTCTCTTGGTTTGGACCATTAGGTTGTTTTATAGTTAAAGATTCCAGATACAGAGTAGACTTAGGAGAAGAAACAGAAATTAGACAATAGAGACAATATCTTCTATCTATGGGATCATGAGGCCTTCCACAGACTGTGTCTTATGGCAAGTAAGTTTTAATGAAGTTCAGATTGAAGCATGATTAATGAAAACTCAGAGAGAGAAATTGGGGTTCAACTTGAAGGTCCTACAAGCAAAGCATCCAGCTACTGGTTCTTAACTTGACCTCATTCTGAAATGGTGATACTGCCTCCAGGGATCTCAAAATGAGACAATGTCTGAGAGCTGTCTCCATCTGGTTTTATACTCATCGTTAGGGCTGGGCTTAAGAGCATGTCCTTACTGGCTGATTTGTATGCAAACTAGTGTGTCTACTGGGATCAAAGGTGCGTGTTATTGCTGCCTGGTCTATAAACATAGTCAGTGTGGCTGTTTTACTTTCCCAATCCCCAGCAAAGCCTCGTTTATTAAAATACAATTGAAATGCCTCTACACAGAATCTTCTATCTGCAGAAGGACACATCCAAATTTAGCAGAGAAGCACTAAATCCAGTCTCAGACTATCCTTGCCAAGACTTCTCCTGGACCAGGACACAGATTTAAAGTTCCTTTAGTCCTTCCATTGGGACCTCTAAAAATCATGGAATATTCTTGTTCTGCACTTTCTCTCATCATTATTATTTTCCTTCTTCTAAATAGTTGTATTTCTAATTGAGTTTACAGTTCATTGTTGAAATTAAGAGAAGAGAAAGGAAGCCATGAGCATTTCTCTTCAGAAAGCTGTTATGTATCTCCATGATCTCAATCTGACATAATTTCTTGTGCTCTTGATTCTCTTCCCCACTCTCCTGTTGGGAGAATGGAGCTGCTTGTTGGTTCCCAGCTGCCCAGCTAGCTTAGATCCGAAATAATCACATAGAAACTGTATTCATTAAATCACTCCGTAGCCCATTAGCTCTAGCTTCTTATTGGCTAATTCTTACATATTAGTTTAACCCATTTCTATTAATCTGTATATCACCATGTGGCAGTGGCTTGCCGGCAAAGCTTCAGCACATGTATCTCTGGCGACGGGTCCATGGCATCTCTTTCTCCACCTTCCTTCTCCCAGCATTCAGCCCAGTTTTCCTGACCTACCTAAATACTGCCCTATGAACAGGCCAAGGCAGTTTCTTTATTCATTAAACAATAAAGGCAACACATAGACAGAATGTCCTCCCACACTACTCTCCTGAAGGACACATAATTTTCTCTATTGAAGGACAAGCTATTTTCTCTTTTTCCAGTCCCTTACTTAGAGTGACATATGCCTGTTAAGACTAGCTTGTCTTTTCTTATGCCGAATTAGATTGTGTCCTATCAATGTGATATCTCCAAAATTTCTTCTCTAATAAACAACATACAAAACCTAAAATGATTCAAGATAACTTACAGAAGAGGGGTAGAATGCATTAGTTTCATTTGAATAATAAGAAGTTAGGAAGCATAAGAGACTACCAGCTGATAGAACTCCAGGGTTGAGGAGAAGCTCCATTTAGGTTTGAAAACACTTCCCTGTAGATTCAAGGATTGGGAGGTGGTCAGGTGAAGAAAATGTATTAAGGAGATTTAAGGTCCATTTTCTATGTTTATTTCTCACCAGTAGTCTAACATGTAAATAAAAAACCTGATAAGATGTAAATACACATCTTTCATCCTTCCTTGAAACTCTATTTTCTGTGTACAATTTAAAATCTCATAAAGCTAGACAGATACCATCATCATGTAATTCACAGAAAAATCTACAGTAATTCATTAATAACAGATATAGTAGTTAAAGTCATGCGGTCTCAAACCTTTCTTTCTCTTTCTGTCTTTACAGAGACAGCGTGATCGCCGAGATGTGTCAAGTGAAAGCGAAGAGACAAAAAATTATCTTCGACCATATAATATAAGAATACAACCTTATCCTTATCCTAATGGTTATCCTTCTCCTTACCCTGATGGTTATCCTTATCCTACTGATTACTAACCACAGGAAATGATTAAAAGGTAAGGTGAAACTGGATATTTTCAAAAACTTACTGGTAACATCAGTTGAGAATAGAAAAGAGAAACAAACCCATCAGATCAAATTCAAGTTCAATTTAAAATTTCTAGAAGTATAATTGCTTGTTGAAATGCCTATAACCAAAAGAATCTGATTAATCCCAACCAAGAAGTATGTCTGAGAAGGGTATATCAGTTTTCTCTTCTGGCCTGACAACCATTATTCCTGATACTCAGCTAATCTCATCTCGGCAGTATCAAATGTTACACAATCAATAATATGTCTAAAGCATTTACTGTATTCCTTAAACATTTTTGAGCATGTCAGAGGGCTCAAAGTATGAATGTTTATGACTGAAGACTCCAGAGGCACTAGAGCTGCCTAGGGTCCTGTTGAAAGTTATTCCTCCCAAAACACAATCTTATAGGAGCTAAGCACACGCCTTCTGAAGAAGAGGGAGAACTTGAGAGAAGGAAGTTATATGTAAGTCATGGTGTCTGGATATGCGTTTCCATAACTTTTCAATGTGATTTGTAAGACAAGGAAGTTGAGATATCTGATCATAACAAATTACATGGACAATATAATTTCAAAACATAATTGCAACATAAAGATGCATAAATATTAGAAAATTAAATTTAAGAGAGTCAAGTGTTAGCTGAGCAGTGGTGGTGCACACCTTTAGCACTCAGGAGGTAGAGGCAGATGGATCTCTGTGAGTTCAAGGCCAGCCTGGTCTAGAAGAGCTAGTTCCAGGACAGGAACCAAAAGCTGCAGAGAAACCCTGTCTCGAAAATCCAAAGAGAGANAGAGAGAGAGAGAGAGAGAGAGAGAGAGAGAGAGAGAGAGAATCAAGTGTTAAGGCACAACATTAAATATAAATTTTATGATATAGCAGATTTTTATCTACTATAAAGTATTAGATTACCATACAGGTAAAAGAGGAGTTGCCATTGTATCAAATAAAAACTATAAGCTAACTTCACTTTTTAAAATACATTTGGGCATTAATTAAAATTAATTATCTGGTTATCATAGGTAAGTAATAACATCAGGTAATCAACTTGAATAATTGGAATACAACTAAGATTCTTTTTAATATTTAATATATCTTGAAATATTTTTGAAAGCAGCACATGAGAATGAAAAGAAAAGCTAGACTCAGCAGATTAATCATAGATGAATTTGGTAGAATTTTAAGTTGTAGAAGACAGATGGTTTGTTATGTTTCTATCGTTTAATTCTTATTTAATTTTGTATGCAATGCTCATTCAGACACTTGGTCATATTCTTTCATATTATCTACATGAAGTTGTTCTTTATCCAATAAATATTTGTAGCAATTTAAGTTTTTATGGTAACTTCTTTTCTTTCTTTTTCAGGATGCTATCCAGTTACTTCTTTGGTTTTCCCATCACCCATGATTGTCCATCATTCCTCGATGCTTTCATAAAGATAATATATGCTATAGCAAATGAAAAAAGACCTTCCCTTAAAATTTCTGTATGATTTTAGATCTTCCTTTTAATACTTTTAGACACCATATCACAAATGATTCTGATAGAAATACACTTAATTTCTCAAGGGAATAAATTCCAACTGCATTATCTTTATGTGGTCTGTTTTTTTTTAATTCAGATCAGTAATAAAAATTGACACTATTATTCAGTCACTGCACAGTCTCAATTGGACTAAGGCAAATTCTTTAACAGATTTTGATGTCAGTTAATTAACATCTGCTGTCATATTCATATAATTCCTTATATAGTGTCCTTATTAGCTATAAATTTGGGTTATTTAATAAACCATTCTTATGCTCCAGCATTTTTTTTCCTGTGAAGGAGAGATCCTGGAGAGGAGCTATGTCTACAGAGATTGTTTGGCTGACTCGAAAGTTAGAGCAACAGAAATGTTGGTATGTTGCAGATCCAAGGTCTGGTTACCTTATCTTGGCTTGTTTTTGTCCAAGAAGTACCATTCTTTGCCTGTCTCTGTGTCAGACTAATATCTTGTGACTAATGGATAAAAATCCTTTAGAATCTATTAACTTAGCTTACTTGTTTCCACCAACTCTAAAGCTCAGATAGCATCTTGGGCCCAGAAAAGCTTTATATCAGTGTAACTGATCAGTGAACCCAGTAATGTATTTCAGGTTTGCATTGATTTGTGACTTTCTTTGTTCTATAAAAACCATAAAACACCATGAAATTGCTTCCACACTGAAATATGGAATTTGGGATTAATAAACTCTGTGTTCTTGGCCATGGTGACTCAGAAAGATTTCAGAATAAGAAACGCGTTTTTCTCTTTAGGATGAAAGCTGTGGTTTTTGTTAAATATCCAGTTTTCTATTTTTCCCTATCCATGTCCACTCCTTTTAGGTAAGAAAGTAACAGTCCTTGTTACTCCACAGTAAGAGAATCAAAGTGACTTGGAAAAGTGGTTTCTGATCTTTATTTGAGTGCCACAGCACTCATACAGCCATAGATACACAGATATCATACATACACACAAAGGAATTGATCAAAACTTACACTTACAATCTTTACAGAGCTAGAAATAAAAAAAAAAGAAAGACAGAAAATTCATTTGGACTCATCAGGCCCAAGCAAAGTAATTTTGATAAATAACTCTGATGGAATTATGAAACTTTACCTCAAATTATATGTCAGAACTGTAGTGATGAAGGCATAATTATAGTGGAACAAAAGAGGACATAGAGATCTTTAGAACAAACTAGGAATTCAAAATAAATCAGCATTCTATGACCACCTAATTTTTGACAAATGCATCAACATATACTCTGGAGAAAAGACAATCTTGTCAGCACATGGTTTTCACAATACTAAATATTGGCTACCAGAAGAGTAAAATAAGATCTGATACACAGCCTGCTCAAAAACAGATTTAAAATGGATGCGTGGCATTATTTTTTCCTTTCTTCCTTCCTTAGTTCCTTCCTTCCTTCCTCCCTCCCTCCCTCCCTTTCTTTCTTTCTTTCCTTCCTTCTTTTTTTCTTTCTTTCTTTTTGTTTTTTGGTTTTTTCAAGACAGGGTTTCTCTGTGGCTTTGGAGCCTGTCCTGGAACAAGCTCTTGTAGACCAGGAAATGTTCAGCTGAGCATTTTGATGCTAGCTCTTAATATCAGCACTTGGGAGGCAAAGGTAGGTTGATCTCTCACTTCAGGGACAGTCTAGAGCAAATTCAGGATAGCTAGGGTTACTCAGAAAATTCCTGTCTCAAAATAAATAAATAAATAAATAAATAAATAAATAAAATAAAAACCCCAAAATCTGGAGTGCTGGAGCTTCGAGAGGAATATTGAGAATGTACTATAAGGCAATAGTGGACAAGACTCTAAATAAATGGGAAACAGTTTTAAAAATCAACAAATGAGACTATATTAGACATAAATATTTTATATAACAAAAATATCAACTAGACAGAGTATAGAATGTGAGTAATTCTATTTTTTTTTGGTTTGGTTTGTTTTTTGTTTTTTTTTGTTTGTTTGTTTTGTTTTGTTTTGTTGTGAAATGGCTTGTCTGCTGCTTTTGAGACAGTCCTAGGACTTGCTCTGTAGACCAGGCTGGCCTCAGACTCACAGAGATCCGTCTGCCTCTGCTTTTCCATGCTCAGATTAAGGGCACTTGCCACTACCACCTGGCTGGGAAAATTTGTTATATTTTTTGTTATATTGCTTTTATTTTATGAATTATTATATAGGATATATAAGACAGATATTTGGGAAAATGCTGTCTAGTTATAAAAAAGTTCTATTTTTTGGTTTTATTGATTATACATTTTCTCCATCCTCTCCTTTTCTCCCCGTCTCCTTTTACCCTTCTTGTGACCTCCATGTTCACAATTTACTAAGGAGATCTTGTCCTTTTCCCCTTCCTCTTTAGATCTATGTATGTCACCTTTAGGGTCCTCTTTGTGTCTGGGATTGTGGACTATAGGCTGTTTATATTTATTTATGTCTAGAAGTCACTTATAAGTAAGTACATGTTATATTTGTCTTTCTGGATCTTGGTTACCTCACTCAATATGACTTTTTCTAGATCCATACATTTACATGCAATTTTCAAGGTATAT
>NW_026067949.1:40242773-40287268 GCF_014885135.2 Alexandromys fortis
GGTTTTATTGACCATGTCCTTTGCTTTACAGAAGCTTCTCAGTTTCAGGAGGTCCCATTTATTAATTGTTGCTCTCAGTGTTTGTGCTACTAGGGTTATATTGACAAAGTGGTTTCCTGTACCAGTGCGTTCAAGTGTACTTCCTAATTTCACTTCTATGAGGTACAGTCTGGGTGGTTTTATGTTAAGATCTCCGATCCACTTGAATTTGAGTTTTGTGCATGACCATAGATATGGATCTATTTGCATTTTTCTACTTGTTAATATCCAGTTATGCCAGTGTTGTAGGGAGGCTGCTTGTTTGTTTTCCCGGCTACCCAGTCTCCTGAAGTAATCACACAGAAAATGTAGTATTTAAGTCACTGCTTAGAAAATCACTTAAGCATATTGCTAGCTAGTGCCTACATCTTAATTTAACCCATTTCCATTATTTTATATTTTACTACGGGGCTCGTGGCATACCAGCAATGTTCCAGCAAGCAGCTTGCATCTTGCCCCTCTGGAAGCTCCACAGTGTCTCTCTCACTCTGTCTTCTTTCTCCCAGCATTCATTTTAGTTTTCTCCACTTAGCTCTGCTCTACCCGATCACAGGCCAAGACAGATTCCTTATTAATTAACTAATGGTATTCACAGCATACAGAGGGGATTCCCACATCTTGCCAGCACCATTTGTTGAATATGCTTTCTTTTTTCCATTTTATATTTTTACATTCTTTGTCAAAATTTAGGTATTCTTAGGTGTATGGATTGGTATTCAGGTCTTCAGTTTAATTTAATTGGTTCTCCTCTCTATTTTCATGTCAATGCCAAGCTGTTTTCAGTACTGTAGCTCTATAGTAGAGTTTGAACTCAGGAATTGTGATGCCTTCAGAAGTTCCTTTGTTGCACAGGATTGTTTTTGGATTCTTATGAAGTTGAATATTGTTCTTTTGAGATCTCTGAAGAATTTTGCTGGAATTTTGATGGGCATTGCATTGAATCTGTAAATTAATTTTGGTAAAATTGCCATTTTTAAGATGTTATTTCTACCCTCCTAAGAACTGGGAGATCTTTTCATTTTCTAGTGTATTCTTTCTTTCTTCAAAATTTTAAAGTTCTTGTCATATAGGTCTTTCATTTGTTTGGTTTGAGTTATCCCAAGATATTTTATCTTATTTGTGGCTATTGTGAATGGTGATGTTTCTCTGATTTTTTTCTCAGCCTACTTATCATCTGTATAAAGAAGGGCTACCGATTATTTTTTAGTCCATCTTCTATCCTGCTACATTACTGAAGTTGTTTATGAGTTGTAGGAGTTTCCTGATAGAGTTTTTGGGGTCACATATGTATCCTATCAAATTGTTAGCAAATAGTGAAGATTTGAGCTCATTTCTGATTTATATCCCCTTGGTGTTTCACTAGAACTTCAAGTTCTATATTGAATAGAGAAGGAGAGAATGGAAACCTTGTCTTGTTCCTGATTTCAATGGGAACACTTTGACTTTCTCTCCATTTATTCAGAAAAAAATCCATTAAAAGGATACCTCAATTCTGAACATCTATGCCTGAAATAAAAGGACACCCTCATATGTAAAGAAATATTACTAAAATTTAAATTACACATTAAGCCCCACACACTAAGAGTGGGAGAACTCAATAGCCCACTTTCACCACTGGATAGGTTTGCAAGCCATAAACTTAACAGAGAAATAAGGGAACTAACAGATGTTATGATTCAAATGACTTAACAGACATCTACAGAACATTCCATCCAAACATAAAAGAATATACCTTCTTCTCAGCACCCCATAAATCCTTCTCAACAATTGATCCCATACTCAGTAACAAATCAAACCTTAACAAATACAAAAAAACTGGAATAACCACATGTATCTTATCAGATAACCATCGCTTAAAGTTAGAATTCAACACCAACATGAATTTCAGAAAGCCCACAAAAACATGAAAATTGAACAATGCTCACCTGACTCACCAACAAGTCAAGGAAGAAATAAAGAAAGAAATTAAAGACTTCCTAAAATCAACAAAAATGACCATACAACATACCCAAACTTATGAAGCACAATGAAAGCAGTGTTAAGAGGAAAGTTCATATCACTTAACGCCTTCATAAAGAAACTAGAACAATCCCATACTGGCATGTTAGCAGATCACCTGAAAACTCTAGAACAAAAAGAAACAAACTCACCCAGGAGTGAGTTTGAGACCAGCCTGATCTACAGAGTTCCAGGAGAAGCAGAGCAGTTACACAGAGAGACCATGTCTTAAAAGAAAAGAAGAAGAAAGAAGATGAAGAAGAAATAATTTTAGAGAGAGATTTGTGAGAAATTAAGAAATCGATAGCTTAAACATTCTTACAGACATATCATGTAAGAATCTATATTTGAACAGCATTCCAACATGGTTTATAAAACAATATGTTTAAGGAACTTGGTCTTGTGGGACGGACAAAGTAATTTACATATTAATAAAATAATTTCTATATGAAAATACAGGATATTGGCAACTTATACTTTAGCATGCCAGTTTTACTTATTTAGGTCTATGTAGTTGCCAGTCTACAAATTGTAGAAATGATCTATTTTCCTTTGACGTATCAGCTTGAACAGAAACAAATCATTATATGTTTGCCTCATGCGTCAGCTATACCACCTACAACTATGCTTGACAGAGTAACCAAACACAATCTGTTTGAAAGGAAGAAGTGGCTTAGTATACCCTCACTAGATTTTATGTTGCTGCTTAACTAATGCTCTATTAATTAATATTTCAGAGTTAAAGTGATACCATTTTTCCAGTAAATTAATATATTTTAAAATACTCTTTTGTATATAGTGTATTTCTCTTTATATTTTTAATATATTTTCATATTGATTGTGTTAAACACATTCTCTCTCAATATGAACAACACTGCAATAAGTTTATATGACAGTTCTTTCAAAATAAAATCAAGTTTAGTCACACATTACTTTTTGTATCAAGGTTATTCAAAATTAATCCTAACATTAATTTGAAACTTAAAATTTACTGTTTTAACCATAATTATCTTAATGTGCGAATAAGCTGAGAGTTCAGCTTTCCTATCCTACTGTTCCCTGATTTTGGAAAGGAAATATTTACTCTATGTAATTGTATATTTATGTAGTAATTTTTTTTCATTTTACAAGTGCTCAATTTAAACCATTACCTCCACAGAGATACCTGTACTTAATCTGTGAACAATCCAGCAACTACAAAGAGATTTTGGATACTTAAAGTATGAATATATCCATTTTTCATTATGAAATAAGCATTAGTCTTTAGGAGTCAAGAACAAAAGTAGACCAGAATTGGCCATGTAATGGGTTAATTTGAATGTTGATTTGATTGTGTTATGAGACACCTTTGACAGTAATGATGTACACCTTTGTGTGTGTTTGTGAGAGCATTTCTGGAAAATTTTAACTGGGAAAGGAGGACATACCCTGATGTAGGTGGCACATTCAATATACTTGGGATCTTGTTTGAATAAGAGCATGTACCTCAGTTTGAGATTGTATTTATATAATATAAATACAGCTGCTTATGTGTATGTAATGATGTGTGCATATATACATAATAAAGAAATAAAACCAGACAAAGTGGGGGCCAAGGACTCTTCCTTCTTGGTGGCCAAGTGCTCACATAAGAGGTACTCCTCTGATAGGGGCAGGTGATGAGAATATTGGTAGGTGTCCTATTGCACATTGATCCCGGACCTTGGGGAAAGGATGTTTAGTATACAGACGTCCTACACATAGGGCTGAGAATTCTGCAGTCTCTTATCCACTGCACTTTGGTAAGTTATGGGTCTCTGTGCTAATTTCTTTCTACTTTAATAGTAGGTTCTCTGATTAGAGCTGAGAGATGCATTAATCTATGGATATAATAAATCAGTAAGTGTCTGTAAAATGTCATGTCCAACTAATCGAACAATAGTAGTAAGTTCTTCCCTTGGGCCTATGACCTGTCGTCACACAGATTCATGGCAAACAATCGACCATCGACTCCCTATTGACCAAGCATTATTCTTGCTTTTTTTTCTCTAGCATGATTGTCACAGATATATTACTATGTCTATTACTATGTTCAAGAGAATTAGTGAAAGAAATGATGGAAGAAAGCAAAGGAAGAAACAAAGAAGGAAAGTAGGCACTGGACGCATTCAGGATAACTAGACAAGGCTCATCTTAAAAGTCAGAGGAATTAGTACTTACAGAACTGTACATATCTCCACATCTTTCATCCAGTATATAAAAGCGTGGTGAATGTGGCAAATATTTGCATCTACCTGAAGTCTTACAGTATTCTAAAATAAATGGAATTAGAGTAAATTGTATTGAATTGCAACCTGTAAGAATTCATTTGAAGTAAATAGTGACAGAAATTTTCTGTTCTCTATCACTACTTACTATAAAACAGCTTCAATTAAATTTTGGCACTGCATTTTTAATGTTGAATGTCATTTTGTGGAACAATGAAGATGCTAATCTGCAGAAACACAGTTTTTGTATTTTAATTAATTGATTTTTGTGGTTCCCTCAGAACAGTTTTTCTCTTCACTAGAATGCCCCACCAGTATTAATTAACAGTTAATAAACACATGGAAGGAGAGGTAGCAGTGCTGAGTTTTCAGCAGAGGAACCAACACTTATGTGTCCTTTTCTATTTGCCACATGATCTACCATAACTTTCTTTCATTGTGAAAAATCTCCTCTTCATTATCCATAGTTTTTCTTCCTGTGGTTTCCACGACTGTAAGTACACAAGACAAGTGAAGAGTGTCTTCTCAGAGGCTATCCCAAGGTTTTTTCTGAATGCAAGTGACCTGGCCTTTATTTCCATTTATATGGCAATGTCTGTTATATGTTAACATTTTCACATGTTCATTTTCCTTGAATTAACAAGTCTGTGAACGGTTTAGAATATTCAGTCCTGGTCCCTGGCAGCCAGTTATAGTTGTTATTTTAAAGTAAAAACAGTTAACAATACCAAAACTGATGAAACTGAGAGTTTATGAAATACACTTGTTTAAGTCTAACATAGAAACTGCTAGCTCCTCACATCATGATGATGACAGGGCCAATCCTGAGAAAGTTTTATGCAGGAAAACAGTGTGTTCATGGGTGCAGTAGCTATGTCATGTCCAGAGGACCCCGTTTTGCTGTGCTCCCCATGAAACTTACATAAAACTTACATCCTTTCGGATTACTCCTTAGGGATGCTCCTTCAGTCTTGACAGGGGAGATATAGACGACTCATTTAGGGATGAGAGATCCACAGCTACTTGTAATCGGCACCTTGATGAGACATGGACCTCTGCATTATCCATAGCAAAAGTAAGCTTCACTGATGAAGGCTAATGACAGCACTAATGTATGGATATAGTCCATACAGCAAAACAATAGCTATGGTTATTCTCTAAGGCCCATGATCCACACCCTCACTCCCAGTCACAGGCTTTTAATTAGATTTATAGAATAGGGCATGAGTTATTTTTGGACTCTAGGCCTCGAAGATCATCAGAAAGACAGTTATCTCCTCTGTAACAATCTTGTTACTCTTGGGCCTGTGCGTTTATCTGTCATCTTATCAGCATTGTGGCTGATTGGGTCAACAGCTGATCAGCCTTTACAGTAAGTGTGTGAGGATGATTTTCATTACTTGAGTACAAAGTTGAAAGAGATGATCAATGCAGATGTATCACTCACCTCAAACATGTATGCTTTCTTTGGGTTACATTCAAATTTTGTTCTTAGTGCTAGATATACCTAGTGACACCCCATCAAAAAATAAAATAGCCAAAAAACAATTTTCCCTTTCCCAGAATGTGTCCATTGTAAGTAGCTTCTTGGTTTCAGATAGCACGTTGTGTCTACACCCTCTTTTCCATGCTGAGATTTCAACTAGTTTTACCTAATGTGTGTCTTGTATGTGTTGTCGGTCTCTGTGAATTCATATGTGTAGCAGTCCTATTGTGTGTGGATGATGTTCTTTTCATGGAGCCATCTGGAAAGAGTAGAGGAAGAAAAAAAGAATGATTTTAAAATATTAATTATTTTACCAACTAAACCTTACTCAGATATCCATGAGCGTCTTGTCTCCATGCATCCATCACACACACACAGTAGCACACACACACACACACACACACACAGTAGCACACACACACAGTAGCACACACACACACACACAGTAGCACACACACTCAGAGAGAGAAAGAGAGAGAGAGAGAGGGAGGGAGGGAGGAAGGGGGCAGAGGGAGGAGAGGGGGGGAGAGGGAAAGAGGGAGAGAGAGACAGAGGGGGGAGAGAAAGAGAGAGAGAGAGAGAGAGAGAGAGAGAGAGAGAGAGAGAGAGAGAGAGAGATCCGTGGTTGTCACCTAAAGGTGGGAGTGGCTAGTGCACATCTGGTAAATTTCTTAATGGAGAAGGTTATTTAAGAAAGGAATTAAGTCGTCAGGGACTTCTAGAAGGGAAAATTAGTGTGCTACACTAAATTTTTAGGTGGTTAGAAAGAGTTAAATGGTTTATTTTCAATAAAATTATGAATTGGGTATGATTTTTTTTTTGAATCAGCACACCACTTCTTTTTTGTCAGTATGGATGAAGGATGGTCTGTAGCTAACTAGACAACCTACTTAAACAGTCGCGGGGAGCTAATGGCTCCTGCTTTCATTCACGAGACACTGGAGTTTTTACAGGCCTAAGACTGGAGTTTATGCTTATTGCTCTAGGCAGTAGAAACAAAGAGGAGACCCAGGCCTCTAAATTATAGGTTCCGGGGAAATGCTACTATCAGCCATTCTGATCATAGGTGTAGGGGGGGGTCTGTGGCTGGGTAGAAGTTAATTATCTCTTCTGCTGTCCCTGAGAGTAAAACACAAGCAGTCAGTTTCCTGAACTAAAACCATCGGTAAACGCAGGTAAAGGTGAGTGTAAGGAGTTTAGAATCTTTTAATGAAGGTTAGTTTTGGGTCATTATATTCCTTACCTATATGTAAGGTAAAGTCAGGATATGCTTACTCTATCTATCTAAGCAGATATGAATCTGTGGCTTGAGCAAGTAGTAATTCTCTGTCCTTGGATACCTGTGAATATTTGAAATGAAATAGTCTTGTCTGAACACCGAACACTGACCAAATGCCTGCCAAGGCCCACGAGCAGTTGGTCCATGCACTGAGACAGTGTGCCTGTTCTAATGGGAGCTCATTAAATCCAGCTGGACTGGGCCTGAAGGCGTATGTGATCAAACCGGACTTTCTGGTTGCTGCTGACAATGGGGGCTGACTGAGAAGCTTTTGATAATGGCACCTGGACTTGTTTTTACTGCATGTACTGGCTTTTGGGGACCCTAGTCTATTTGGATGCACAGCTTCCTAGGCCTGGATATGGGGGGGGGGGACACTTGGACTTCCCACAGGGCAGGGTTCCCTGCCCTCTCTCAAGCAAGGAGGGAGAGAGAGGAGGGTGAGTAGGGAAGCTGGAGAGGAATGGGAGAAGGGGAGGAAGTGTAAATTTTTGAATGGGAAAATAAAAATAAAGATAATAGCAAGAAGGCAGATCTCTGTGTTTCTCTTGGAGAGAGGAATGAAGGCCTGGCAGTGGGAAACTGCTTTTCACACATAGCTGGGGAAATGTGATCAGTGAGCCCCAAAAGCATGGGAAACAGTTCTGAATTGTGAGAATTAATCCCCAAATATATAACAGAAAGAGAGTTAGCAACAGAAAAAATCTACATCAATAAACAGATACCTTATTCACAAAGCAAGAACATCAAAATTTCCTTGAATTATGATTTAACCTCCCCCGGGCCTTGCAAGTCGCTCTTGATAAGGTGGCTGCGCAATTGCTGTATAATGTTGTGACTTGTAGCAAGAAGGATCTATGGTCTACTTCTCTTTATCAGGACTTCTTCATTCATCTCCCTGATTTAAAATAGTTCTAGCACATTCCCTGTAATGTGATCCTCTGCTTCAAACACTCCATTGAATATATGCTTTTTCTATTTCTTTTTAGTTAATTGTCATGGAGTAAATTGTGTAGGCAGAAGCTGCTCATTCGTTCCGGGCACTTTGTCCAGAAATAATCACTCAGAAACTATATTATTTGCAATATTGTTTGGCCAATAGCTTAAGTGTATCGTTTGCTAGCTCTTACATCTAAAATTAACCCATTTCCATTATTTTATATTTTACTATGAGGCTCGTGGCCTACCTGCCAGTTCCAACTGGCAGCTCACGTCTTTTCTCTGGTGGCTACATGGCATCTCCCTGACTCTGCCTACTCTTTCTGTATATGTATATCTCTTCTGGCCTGGCTATATTCTGTTAAACCATACCTGAAACAGATTTATTCAATAACCAATAAAAGCAACACATAGACAGAAGGGCTTTCCACACCCATTTCTCCTTTTCTGTCCAAATAAAGGAATGCTTTAAATTTAACATAGTTAAATTATATATAACAAAACAGGTATGAAGCAAGAATCACAGTTACAATATTTATATCTACTTTATCTTATATCGTAACTAAGGAAAATTATAACTATCTATCCAACTCCATCAAAGGCTCCAGAAGGATATAATATTACCTAAGTTAAAAGGAAGTGCCTTGCAAGCAACTTCCAAAACTCTAGCATTGACAGAGACATCTTGCTGCCTGGACAGTGACCCAGTTCTTCTGTAATGTAGCAGGTATCCATCTTCAGCCTACTAGCCCATAGTATCTGGCAGACTTTTCCATGAAGCAAGAAATTTCAAAGACAGTTCCACCTATTTTGAAGTTTATTAGTCACTTTCTTCTGTGTCCTACAGAATGTTTGGCAGATTCTTTCATGAACCAAAAACCCTCAAGGACCCTCTCACCTTTTTGAAATAGTTTCAGCAGTCATTTTTTTCTGTGGGTCCTGCAAGTCCAGTCAAGCAGTTCAGGCAAATCAGTTTCTTCCCCAAATGGCTAACAAACTTTATAAGGAGCCTCTTCTATGCCTTTATTCCTCTTAAAGTATTTGGTACTGTCAGGAGCAGAAGGGTCTCATTGTCATGAAAAGTAGACGTTCTTTTCTTTTTTTTTCTTTTCTTTCTTTTTTTTTTTTTTTTTTTTTTTTTTTTNCTGCCTCTGCCTTCTGAGTGCTGGGATTAAAGGCGTGCGCCACCACCTCCTGACAAAAGTAGACGTTCTTAAAACATTTTAAATTCCATATTCTGTAGGTCTTTGAAGAGTTTGAAGATTACCTATTTAACTGACTATATCTCTATATATCTTGAAAACCTAGCATGACTGCATACTTGACTATTGTAGATTATCTATTAATCTATATTTCTTAATTATACATTACACTTTTAACGACTTGCCCAAACACAATACCTTAATCAAGAGCAGAAATATAGATATAACAAAATTGACCTTAAATTTGTATAAACTGAAATCCATACCAATGAAAATCTCTATAGCATATTCCCCTTTAAATGTAAACAAACATTTATAAACAATATTTGGGAATATGGGGTTAGTTGTCTCCTAACTTCCTCCTGCTTTTTGTTAGGCAAAGTATTTTGGGGGTGTTCATGGTGACATTTTACTGGGTCTTGGTCCATCAAACCACATTAGTCTGGAAGGATCTCATCCTCTGTGGAAACAAAAGAAGAAGCTCATTTCCAAAATCACTTATCTTTAGACCCAAATTCTGAAGTCATGACACCTTTAAAATATAAAGGTTGGTTTAGCTTAGCAACCCATACAATGAAATGTCTCTCTGTACTTAGTTCCCTCAAAGCCAAAAATTCAAAGAAAACCAATAATATAGGTAATCCCGACTCTTTATGTGGCTTATTTTTCTTATTCTATCCTTTTTCTACAAGTTTAATATTTATTTTATTAACTTTACTCTTTTAATCTACGACTGTCTGTAATCTTTTATATTACATTTACTGTCTCTTTACTCTTTTTCTTTTTTCTCCCAAGCCTATGTACATTTTTTAAACACACTGTGTCTAGTTTAGAGGTCTTTTATGTCTGAATCTGTCCTATTGTATATCTGAAATCCTTTTCTGTCCAAAAGCATTTCTTTAAAATCTCACCAGTGGTATAACTAGGACTAAGACTGCTTTGCCTTTTGGCTCCGCCCAGTCGAACAAGGTCAGTAATGATGCACACCTTGAGTGTGTTTCTGAGAGCATTTCTAGAAAGTATAATTGTGTGCAAAAGACTTACCCTGAATGTAGGTGGGACTGTTCCATATGTCTGGGTGCTGGGTTGGATGAGAATAGGTATCTGAGTGCAAGATTCGTTTATGAGATATTTGCTCTGCTCTGCTCTGTAATGACAACATCCTACTCCTAAGCATGAAAGAACCTGCCATCATGCCTTCCCTGACACGACAGACCATGCTCTCAAACTGTGAGTCAACAGAATTTCTTTTGTCATTTAGCTCTCATTATCTATTTAGTCGTCCCGTGATGCCAATAAAATAACTAATCCATGTACTTTAAGTATCCCCTTCCTTCTTTTCACAATGTGGTTGGTCCCCATTGTGCTTGGAATCCTTTCACTTAGGCAGGACAAAGAGAACCTATTCACATCTATCTGCCAAAAGGAACTGAACACTTCCTTCAGTATCTAATAATGTTGTTGGACTGTGCCAGGAATTCATACCAGGAAAATAATTTAAACTTTCTATTATGAAAAGCGTCTATTATGTATAATATGGAAAGAAGACAAAGGTTAAGAAAACACACTTTCACATTACAGAAAGAGTTATGAACTTAGATCTCCACACACTTAATTGCATTCTATGAAAAAAATTCACTCTTTTTGAATTCAAGGCTTTATTTCTATCACTGTGTACATATATAAAACATATGAAATTAACCCAATGAACCTCAGGATTTAAGTAACTCTAGAAATACATACATATTTTATTTCCTCAACCAAAATTTAAAACTTCAAGAATAATTTTTTTTTTCAAGACAGGGTTTTGCTACATAGTTCCAGCTATTCTGGAATTCACTATATAGATCACCTGGCTACAGTCTCACAGAGTTCACCTGCCTCTGACCTCCATATGCTACAAATAAAGGTATGATCCACTACCCCTGGGATTTTCATGTTTTCAAAAGTAGAGCGAAACATTACTATCTACATTTTTCCTGTTACTTTTTCTTCTATATTTTTCTACTAAATGCTAATTAGCTACCTTCATACATGCTTAAATATATGAAATGTTTAATTCAGCTACCCAACAGTCAATTCCAGAAGAAACGAATGAGTACACTCAGCTCATTTATTACAGCAGTGTTAAACGTCCCAGTCTCAACATTCTGTAAAGGAATCTACATCTAATCTAATTTCTAACTTTCTCCCAGCTTTGAGACTTGATATAAAGCACTTGCCATCTGTAAACATTAACCCCCTCATTCATGTCTTCTATTCCTCCATGGAAAATTGTTTCCATAAGCATTGCTTTGAAAGAAGCCTATGTGACATCAAAATAATACTAACCATTTAGGTTTGCATACATGTTGCCTGAAACATAATGTAAGGTCATTCTTATACAGACTGTATTAAAATTTTAAATTCCTCCCATTAAGGATTATCCAAAGTCAATGTAATATTGCTTTACAGACATCAGCTTTCCTTCTTGAAACTTCATTTCTGTTGCTTCCAAAACATTTACTTTTTTTCCTCTGTTCTCAGATTCTTCTCCATCATATTACATCAAGGTTATGTATGAGCTCTGTCTCCAACTACTTCACTCATGACTCCATGAAGGATTTTCTCATAGCCTCTTATATTTGAATGGTTTTATCTGTAGTCAATAGATTCATAAAGGCCCAAATACAATCAAAAGTTTAAACATGTTGCTCCAAAATGAAAACATGTGCAATTGACTTTGTGATACCTTTAAACTGATTGTTGTAATAGGCATATATCATCAATTGTCTAATAAGACACTAAAACCAAGAACAGAGTTTATCATCAAGTGTCCTTAATACCAGAGAGACTATATAATATTTATCACATAATGCTGTATATTTGTCAGAATTTTCTACTTCATGCTTTCTAACAAGAAAATAATATATTTGAGGTTAGTAAGCATCCCAAGTATTCAATACTTCCTGTAACATGCATCAGTTCTCAGGATAAATGAAAAGAGATGAGGAAAAGGAAGAAGTACAACTTGTTTAAATATCACCGATAATATCAATTCCTGTGCTGTAATCTGAAGCTACCACCTTAATGTCAAACCTGTGTTATTCCTGTGCCCTTTTATTGATATATCTAATAAAAGATGATCTGGCATTTTCAAGGAGTATGCTGTGTAGTGACAAGAAAATGATGCATATAGGCTTTATTAATTATAAACATCAAAATATGTTCAATGTCATCAATGTACTCAAATGACCTTTTATTATGAATTATGAATTGATAGCTAACAAAAGGTTAGTACTATTTAGAACCCACTATTTCCGTTTCCTGTGTTATGAATAATCTCTGATCTTCTTCGCTGTTAAAAGAGAAAATGGGTGTTAGAATAATAACATTTTGTTCTTCCTGGATAAATACAAAGTGATTCAAGTATAACCAAAGTGCATAACTGTGTGTATGAACTTTCTCTTGACAATTTCTTTGGATCATTAATTTGCTATTGTTCACTATGTTGTACATATCATATATCTGTTACAACCATACCAAATTAGACTGGCTAAAATTATTATAAAATATAATTGAAATTACAGAAATTAAGACTAAAACAATATAAAAAAGGAGAGAAACATCATTGACAGTTTCAAAATAACGTAAGTAATTCTTAGATTTTATCATTAGTTTTATTTTAACAGGTATGAAACACTATCAGTCTTTTGCACATTGACAATATTCTATCAATTTGATTTATTTTATACAGTTTGTTTTAGCTTCAAATTATATTAGAAAATCATAAGAATGATAAAGTCAAATGTTATTGAATTAAAAAGCTATTTTTTATGGATTTGAACATGTATGTGTGTGTGTGTATACGAGGTCAGACTAAATCATCAGATGTTGTGTTGTCCCTCAGATACTGGCAGTTTGTTTTGCTTTCATGGCAAATATATATATTTACATATATATAAAACATATATATGTTATAGATAACAAGTATATAATGATTATATAATATATAAGTAATATATAAAAACTATGATTTCTTTTTAAATATAAGTACATAATTTTCCTCTTCTTCTCTTCCCCTTAACCTCGTTTATGTACCCACCTTTGTGCTATCTCAAATTCTTTTCATGCCTTTTCTATTGTATTATATACATATATGTGTGTGAATATATATATACACTCCTAAATACATTAATACAGCCTGATAATTCCATATAATTTCACTTTTATGTTTATGATTCAGGGATGACCACCTGACTTTAGGTAACTGGGAGGCTCATCCCTGGGAAAGACTATTTCTTCCCCTCTCAGCCTTTCTTTGCAGGCAGTTCTTTTTTACAAATATAGCGTTGAAGCCTGCTTAGCTTTCCCACTTCCAACCTAGCGTGGCTACTCTCCCCTCCTTGTTCACATTTTGCATCTTGAATTCAATTCTAAGCATGTAGCTGCAGTGATATTTCTAGGAAAAACAGTCTCACTGCCAACTTCCTGTTCCTCTATTCTGATCCCCTCCCCCCTCTTCCTCAGGATCCACTAGTTGAGGTACAGGTGCTGTGGTGAGACAGGGTCTCCCACTTTCCTAGGGGTCCTCTATTAGACTAGGCAGGCTCACTGGCAGTCACTGGTAATTTTCCTGCCCTTGTCGTTTCAGAGCTGGCCAGGAAAGTGTACACAGACACATCCAACATTTATATGTTGTTTGGGGGAAACACAAATCTTCATGCTTTCAAGGCAAGTGCTTTCCAAAATGAGCCGTCTCTGAACCATTGCTTTATTTATTTATTTATTTATTTATTTATTTATTTATTTACTTATTTATTGGTTTTTTTGAGACAGGGTTTCTCTGTGGCTTTGGAACCTGTCCTGGCACTAACTCTGTAGACCAGGCTGGTCTCGAACTCATAGAGATCCGCCTGCCTCTGCCTCCCGAGTGCTGGGATTAAAGGCGTGAAATGCAATCAGACACCAGCCAGAAAGTAAGCAAGATTTTCTTGAAAACAAATCAGAGAAGATCTGCTTCTTACTCATTTTTTTGCAACACTTAGCATCAAATTAGATTTGTGTTTATTTATGACATCCATGTTAAATATTGAAATGTTTGTGCTAGCTTTCATTCAGAGAGATACCTGGAAATGTTATTGAAATGGAGATTCTGTTTACACTCCCAAGTTCTCCATATCACATTAAGAAAATAGGCTAAAGTTTTCACTCGCCACAGGGTACAAGGTTGTTCTGAGTACAATGGATTCATATGCCGCACTCAGAAACAAATGTAGAAACCATAAATTTTAACCTAAATTTGAAATAATCACATAACATTCAGTTATGAGACTGGAAACTGATGTACTGTTTACTTTTTGAATGTGTAAGGATTAGGTTAAAATTCTTTGTCTACTATAACTTTGTCAAAAAGTACTACCTTTAAGAACCGGATTTCCTTAAAGACTAAAATAAATTAATTTAATTATTAAACTAAGAACTCCAACACAACCACTACAACATGAGATTTACCATACAAACTTCCTAGAATATCTAGAGTCATTTCGTATTAAGAACCATCTTAGATAAAATATTATCTATTACTAATTTTTTTTAAATGTAGGCATTTTACTTATACTGGAAGATGTTCTGAAGCCATTGTACAAAGTTAAAATAAGAATTTCATGATAGCATCTAGAAAGTACTTTGTAATAACTGGGGTCAGGGAGATGTCTCAGTGTATAAAAAAAAATTTGTGCAAGCAAAGGAAGCAGAATTTGTATTCCAGCAGCCATGCTAGATGTAGATAGGTATGACAGGCTTCCTGTATCCAGTGCATAGAAGTAGGGGCCAGGGATGCCCAGGGCAACCTGATGAGCTGCATTAGCTGAATTGTCAAGATCTTGGTTCAAGTCAGAGACCATATAAAGTGTAATGCAATTTAAAAAGTTATCCAAAGTTAACCTCTGATTTCCATGCACCTACATATACAAATGTGCTCATACACGTGGCAACACCCATAAACACATACACGTGCAGACACACACACTATACACACACACACATACACACACACACACTGCACAGACATACACATTAAAAGAACCATTAAAGTTTTCTTCCTTTATAAATTTAGTTACCGAAATTTATGTCATGAAACAATCTATGAATATTCTAGGTCATCAATTACTAATAAAACCCAGTTTACAACATTTTGCTGCATTGTTATAGAAAAAAACTTGATTTTTGCAATATGTATGCACAATCATAGACTAATTCAAATAAACATTTGTAAATATCAACATATTTTGAGAAACTTACAATATATCTTTAAAATGTGCAAAGCTTTAACCTTGATTTTTATATGGTGATGAAATTTAATTTTGTTTCACCATTTAAAAAAAGAACTGTAAGTAATATAGTTTTTAAAAGTTTGTTTTACACTCTTTCCAAAATGTTATTAAACAAAAATGATAATGTAGCATAATCTCTTTCATATATTTTTTGTTTATTTTTCTTGTTAACTGTAATTTTAGGAATTAGTGCAATTTTACATCCATCTTTAAGTAAAACATGAGCATAAAGAAATTCTTACATTCTGGTGTTTTTCTTTTCACCCAGAGTGCTGACCATTCTGGAGAGGTAAGATACCCACATTTACTTGGCAACTTCATAGTTAACATCATCAAACAAGCACTAACTTTGAATCTTTTTCTTCTTTATGCAGAAACGTTGGAAGAAAAAAATTCCGTGAGGTAACTATATTATACAGTACATGTTTTACTGAGTATTTATTTACAGGAATGACCAATACCACTCTATAAGTGACATCATTGCCATACATGACTAACATGTATGTTGAATTCTATAATTTTTAATGCTATGAAAAATGTTCTGAAGAATTATTTAGATAAAAACATATGCTGGATTACAAAAGGCCAAATATTCTTAGAACTAAACCAATTACTTCATCATTCCTTGTGACTAATCAAATAAATTATATTAACTTGATAATATTAAATGAAAAAATTCCTTTTAGATTTTACATCTTACTAATATGTATTTTCAATTTTTTATTGTGATTTTGTTTAACATTTCATACATGTATATGCTGAGTCATGAGTGTTCTTAACCCCATTCTATACTCTCTTTCTCTCCTATCTTCTACCAAAATCCTCTTTCCCACTCAGAAACCTATTTTGTTGGTGGTGTTTTTTCCCCCTTTCTGACACAATGAGTTTAATTGTCCTTGCTTTTATGAGCATGAGTGAGGGTTATTACTAGAACATGAGCAGCTTATCAGAGGCAACACCACTGAAGAAAATGGTATACTCTCTCACAATACCAAGTAACTGCCAGGGTTTCTCACTGAAGGGATAGTTGATAGCTCAGGCTCATCACTCTTAAATTGACCCATATTTCTATTCCTGTCTGACTACTAGTCTTTCATCCTGTTATTAACCAATGAGAGCAATACATATTCACAGTGTACAGAAGGATTATTCCACAAAAGAGAGACAACCTTTTATCACTTATTTTCCCAGTTTGGAAGGTAATGAAAAAAATTTATGGCAGGTATATGAAGTCATTTCATTCCAATGTAGTCTTGTCTAAATATTTTCATAAAGTTCTCCCAATCTGCTTGACTTATTGGCTTGTTTATTTTATGACCTTAAGTGTCTTATATTTGAACAGAGAAGTAATATATTTTCCTAAATAAATAAACTTGTATTTTTTTCTAATGGAGTAGCAATTTTTAGATGTTATGAGAAATTGAAGGATACATACTTAAAGATGAAGAACCAAGTCCTGTTTAATTACTAATTAGATATTATTAATCCACCTTGTTGATGCCACGCTGATAGCAAATCCATGTCCCTTTAGTGATGTTTCACTTATAAAGAAAGACTATGAGATACAAGTACCATGTTGTGGATCAAAGACAATAAAAGCCACCTGTAGTGCTGAACTCCTTGTTGTGCTCAGCCATCATCTTCTACAAGGATCTTCCTTGCTTCTGGATGGTGGTATTAAAATACATTTAATAATTAATTAATTATAATAAATAATAATAATGAGTATTAATTATTAACTAAAAAATTAACTATATTTATAGTTCCATACTCTTGGACTTCAAATACCTTGAATATTCCATGACCTTCCATCTTTTAAAAAAAATAAGTGAAATATTGTATTGTCCCAATGGATCGAGCTAAATATGAATGAGTAAAATTTAACTGCTGATTTTAACTACAACTTTTCTCTGGAAGGATGTGATTATTTCTCAGTGTTTTGTGAGCTTCAGCTTAGTTGTTGGTCTCTAGGTCAAAAAGAATCATAAATAGATTATAAAAGTGAATAATGATGTTGCCTGGGTAAATCAAAAAGAAGGAAATGGGGATGGAGAGATGGCTCAGAGGTTAAGAGCACTGGTTGCTCTTCTAGAGGTCCTGAGTTCAATTCCCAGCAACCACATGGTGGCTCACAAGCATGTAAAATGAGATCTGGTGCACACTTCTGGACTGAAGGCATACATTCAGGCAGAACACTGTATTCATAATAAGTAAATAAACCTTATAAAAAGAAAAAGTTAATATCATATGTGCATTATATTTTAAAAAAAGAAAAGAAGGGAGTGAGGTGAAAATTAGAAGAGAAAGAACAAAGCAAAATAGATATCATTTGGTATTTTAAAATAACTAATGTAAGACATTACTGGTAAAATTCGACAGTTTGGAGCTGGAGATGGCTTGTTATTTAAAGTGCATGCAAAACCAGGATGAGGATTAAGCACCCACATAAAATAACATAGATTACTAAAGGCCTGCACTAGCAATCTCGGAGATAGGAAGGTAGGTACAGATATCAGAAGCTCACCACTCAGCCATCTTTCCTCAAAATTGCAAATTTCACTTGCCAGTAAGATACCATATAAAATTATAAATTGTTTGGATAGGAGAGAAGGTTCAGTGCATAAGACCACTGGCTGCTCTTGAAGAGGGCCCAGTTATAGTTACCACCACACACATCATTCTTCAAAACTATATATATATATATATATATATATATAGAGAGAGAGAGAGAGAGAGAGAGAGAGAGAGAGAGTTCATTTTGCTTTTGCTGATTTTGAACCAGTCTTATAAGGTACACTGTTTTATACTATACCTCTGATCTATCCCAAGTTCTCAGAAGATTTCTAATAACTTTATTTGTGGTTTACCTGTCAGAATAATTTCAGTGATGTGTAATGACTCTCATAGGGACGTGAAGCATCTAGACATACAGGTGCATCTGTAAAGACAAGCGTTTAATCTGCTTGATCACTGATTCTATGATTTGTCTGATTCTGGGTCTGCTTATATCAACTTTCTTCATCATAAGCCATTTTTTTCTAATTTTATCCCATAGGCTGATTTTACAATGGATGAAAGACAATGTAAATTTATCATTTATGGGATGTCATGTATTTTTCACTTCAAATATACTTTGAGTCCAGTTCTGAATCATAAATGAAGGTCTTTGAAACTATTCTCCCTGTACAGTCTTGCTTCCAGCCTTGTTAAGCAATACAGAACAAGGAATTATTTTGTTTTTGAGGGAAATTTGTTCTATTAATGAAGCAATACTTTTCTAAGAATCCTAACAATGTCCTGTGCATTAGACGTACTTGTTACCCTGGGTGGTGGCACCATAGTCGAGTCCAAGTCTTCCATGGGCTCTGGGCATTATCCCACCTGTTTTTTCCCAAACTCCACGGACATTCCCCACATTCCATCCTTGCCATGAAGCCTTGGAAAGATCCCACAGTACCGCATCGACATTCAGAAGTCCTTCTCAAGGGCTCATGTGGAATCAACATTTTTCCCCTTGCAGCATTCAATGTCAATTTGTGATGCTGGTCTTTTCCTGTACCACGAATGTCTACCTTAGACAATCAACCTTTGTCTTGGGGCCTTTTCTCTTTCTCTTGGCATTCGTAAACACTTTCCACATAATAAACAGAGAGAACCACTGTACTTAGCTTGGTTTCTTCCTGATCGTTTTACTGTTCTTAGTAGGTGATATCTCAAAACCATGTCTCATGTGTTTTGACCTTTTTTTAGTAATTTAGTTGAGGGATTTTTATTCTCTGATATGTTCTCAGTTACAGAAGTTTGACTTCATAGTGAAAGGCTTGAGAAGTCCTACGAATGTTCTAATACTATTGTATTTTTTGATCCTGTTTGTTCTTTTGAGTTCAGGTTCAGGACTTTTACTCACCTCTATCACAACTATTCTGTGAGCTGTTTTAAAAGGTCAAGGTATGGACTTATTTCAGGGTCTGGACTAGAATCTTTTGTCAGCTGTCTACCTGTTTCACTCTCCTGCATCTTTCAGTTGTTATTATGCTCGGGAAGGCCTTTCTGGGCATATTACCTCAAGGAATTACATCTCTACAAAAAACTTCCTATCTCTTCTTCCGAGTCAGTTTTCTGCTTAGAACATATCATGACCAAAGCAAATAGAGATAGACTGTATGAAATATGACTTAACGTCTCCCAGTTATCGTATCCACCTTATAAATCCTGGAATTTGTGTTTATGACTCCATTCAAAGTGTGCAGAACTCCCAGAATATATCTGACATCCTAAACATTTGTTCAATCAAATACGCATGTATCAACCTACACTAGACATAATTTTGTACATTCTTTTTTTTTTTAATTTTTATTTTTTTTTTAATTTATTTATTTATTTATTATACTTTTCTGTCTCTTCCCCACCGCCGCCTCCCCTTTCCCTCCCCCTCCCCCAACCAAGCCCCCCTCCCTCGTCAGCCCAAAAAGCAATCAGGGTTCTCTGCCCTGTGGGAAGTCCAAGGACCACCCACCTCCATCCAGGTCTAGTAAGGTGAGCATCCAAACTGCCTAGGCTCCCACAAAACCACTAGGTCCAGTAGAATCAAAAACCCATTGCCATTGTTCTTGAGGTCTCAGTAGTCCTCCTTGTCCGCTATGTTCAGCGAGACCAGTTTTGACCCAGGCTTTTTCAGACCCAGGCCAGCTCCCAGTCCTAAGTTCCCATACAATTTTGTACATTCTTGTAGCTAAGAATATGAAGAAACAGACTAAAGTAAAACAAGGAATTATTATCATATGAGATTTTCAGGCTTTTTTAGCGCTGTTTGAAAATTTCAACTGATCTTAAGTGATACGTGGCTATTTATCATTCATTCCCTGAGAGTACGCCAAGGTAGGGACTTCATAGTCAGAAAAAAGATGAGGAGTCCCCAAAACATGGAATTTCAAGGTGCTCTCAAGAAAGTGTATGACTGTGTCAAACAGTACCAAGGAATGAGACTGTGAGACTGGGGGATGGCTGTGCAGTTTAGAGTTCTGATTGTTTCTACATAGGATCTTCGTCTGGTTCACAGGAGCCACCATTACCTGTAACTGTAGCTCAATTGAATCCAACTGCTTCTTCTGGACTCTGAGAGATCCTGCCTGTACATGGTTACACAAACATATACTAGGGCCTACACACACATATGTGAAATAAAATTATAAAATGAGCTTCAAGATGGAAATGAGATCACAAATATCTACTGCTCACAATATGATAATAATGGAAGGAATGCTTTCTCAACACTAGAATCAGAAAATTAGTTCATAGAAAAGGTGAGGTTGCACTCACATACAATTAACCATTACACATCACAAGTTTTCCTCCCTGTTATCATGGTCTCAATCAAACTGTTTAAGGACTCCTTGGAATCTGGGAAACACAAGTCAGAAGGACAATTTCTGATCATAGTGCTTTCTTAGAATTTGAATGTCTTTTTAGGTATTGGAAACCACAGAATTAGCATATCATGACGGGATGAGGTTTAAATAGTGTGAGAATGATTCACTGCAGATCATCATCTACCTGTTCCTCTGGTCGTCCACTTGGGAAACAAGGTAACAGCTCAGAAATTCTTTCTCTTATAGAATGTCTAGCAAAAAAAGTTTGAAACTCTGTCTGTTCTCTCCTACACAATAAAAATTAAGATAGAGGTAAAAATGAAATTATCAGTACAGTATACATTGCTTGAGGTATTTTAAATTTATACAAATTTTAATTTTACACAAGTTTTAAATTTATACAAATTATACATTTATCTCCTTTCAATTTTTAGTAGTTAAAATGTATACATTAAAAACTTTATTATGATACTGTATCTTGAGTTTGTATTCTAAAGCCAGGAGTAGGCTTCTTAAAAATCTACCAACTGTTTACTTTGCTTGTGGGTTTTGAGCCAGTTTCTTCAACTAGAAATTGGAGGATAAAATTCCATGCCTGCCAACATTATAAAATTATTCTAAAGATTGCAAATGATAAAATGTCTAGCTAGCACGGTGATTGTCACATAGGCGTCACTTAGTAAACATAGTTATGTAAAATGTACTTTCCTGTCAAGCTAAGAAAATACCTAATTAAGAACTAACATTCAAAATACATTTTAAAAGTAAACTTTAAAAATATGGATCTCACTGGGAAGGGAAAACAGGAGAGATCTCCTGCGTGGACTGGTGGTAGGTGGGGATGGAAACTTGAGGGACAGGTTGGGGATGGAGGGGGGAAGTACTGAAAGAGAAGACTGGAAAGGCTGGGGTCATTTCATGGTCAGGTAGAAACCTGATGTGAGGGAAACTTGCATGGATCTATAAGAATGAGCCCAGCTAAGACTGCTAGCAATCGTGTATGCATAGCCTGAAGAGGTCATCTTCTGTGTATAGACTACCCGGATTGTCATCATAGAGGCTTCATCTAGTAACTATTGGAAACAGAGGAAGGGATCCACAGTCAGACATTAGGCCAACAATGGGGAGTCCTGCTGAAGAGAGAAGGAACGGATTGTAGGAGCCAGAGAAATCAAGGACACCACGGGAAAAGCCACAGAAACAACTGAGCTAGCTCATAGGAACACACAGAGTATGAACCAACAACCAGGGAGCCTGCATGGGAAACACCTAAAACCTGTGTCAGCTGTGTAGCTTGGTCATTTGTGAGACTCTCAACAATAAGGTCAGGGTCTCTCTCTCTAATGTTTTGGATGGTTCTTGGACCCCAGTCCTTATATTGGCTCACCTTAACCAGCTTAAATATAAGAGGTACTTCGTCTCACTGCAGCTTGATATGCCATGTTTTGTTGATAACCATGGGAGGTCTGCCCCATTTCAAACAGAAATAAAGGAGGAGCAATTTGAGGGGAAGCAAATGGGGGTGGGGGTTGGGACGGGAGGAGGAAGAGGAAACTGCAGTCAGAATGTAAAACAAATGCATTAATTAACTTAATGAATTCCTACAGAGCAAAATGTGAAAAGATGTTAGAATAACTTTATTTCAGTTTTAATTTGGTTCAATGGAGAGACGGAACTGGTTCACAGGTTGTCAGGGCACCTTGTAGACTTACTTCTTGGCAGCTATAGTAGTGGACGTGTCTCTAGCTAGGTGCAGTCTCGGAGACTGTGGACTCAGGTTCCACACATCAGGCATGTTGTTACATGAAGACGGATGATACTGAGTAGCTTGTTTCGGCTTCAGTCTCTAGCCAGAGTTGACCCAGAATGTTCAGGATCCCCGACTCTCAACCCGGTCTCACTTCATCTACTTCTTCTCTTTGTTAGAAAGCAAGGCTTTATGCCTGAGTTCCCCCTAAAATCCAATTTCAAAAGGAATTTCTGTTATACTTCATCCTTCTAACAATCATTCTTCACAAAATGTCCTTCTGTTGAGTTTACCTCTAGGAATTTATGATGTCTCTGAATGAACCGTTCATATTTTAGTAAACATGGTTTTAAGTATCACCTGTTAGGGAAAGAAAGTCTCAAAATCAATTGTGATATTTCTATTTATATTCATAAAATTCCCAAACATATTCTATTTTATTCAATTCATTACCTTTATTATTACATGTATAATAACAGATAAATGATTATTTCACGATAAGATTAATAGTAACTTTCTATACATGATTCTACAGGACCAAGCAACCATGAAGTTCTTCATCTTTACCTGCCTTCTGGCTGTTGCTCTGGCGAAGCATGTAAGTGAACAGGGATACATGACGCTCTGGCTTCATTTTTGAATTATGAGAAGAATGAACCTTTTACTATATGCGAAAGATGCAGGCATTGTCAACAATAAATAGAGATCGAGCCTGTTACCTTGGAATCTATATCAGTGGTAGTATTGATCGTATTTCTTACTATATTGATTTTATTTTGTACAAGGGAGGACAATCATGATACAAAGTGTCAACAATGAAAAGATGCAGAAGTGTAGACAATAAGAGAAAAGTGTTGTTTCCCTTCCAGAATATGTTGTAATTTTTGTTAGAGCTTTCTGGAGAAGCCATTTCTGCTTTCCATGTGTTGAGGAAGTATAAGAAAACACCACCATTATAATTTGAAATTCCAAAGTCAGTTGTCAATAAATTGATAGAATTTTGTCACTCTTAATTAAAAGAATAGTTTAGAATTCATGGTGACAAAATACACGAGGACATATAGATCAGGCAAATGGCTCTATAGGTAAAGCACTTGGAACACAAGCACAAAGATGGACTTTGAAGTCCCTGAATCCATATAAACTTCCAGTGGGCATTACAGCTGCCAGCCTGGAATTCAAGCATTTGGAAAACGAAGTCCATAAGACAGTGAATTCCAGAACAAGCAGACTTGCAAGATTAGTTCATATCAGGGAACTCTGAATTCAACAGAGAGATATTGTCTCAGTGAATAAGATAAGATAATATCAGGGGAAATGCCTCAGGTTATGCAGGCACTGATTATGCAGGCACTGACACTCAGATCACATATGAATGCATGCCCCTGTCTGCATATAAGCACATGAATACATGCACACACACACACACACACACACATACACCATAACTATAACAAAAAAATGACTTGAAGGGAAATAAGTATTAGTAAGCTTGGATTTGAATATAATTTATTTGCCAAAAATTTGAAAAAAAGATGATAATAATAATTATTATTATAATGACGATGTGATGATGCCATAAAATGAAGAGCACGTAGTAGGAAATACATTTTTAAAAGACTTTATTAGCACAGTTTGGAGTTCAGTCTACATACATGGTAGGACCAATAATTTTTGTTTACAACATTGTCTCAATCCTCATTCTGAACATAGACTTAACTCTCTAGGACACAGAAGTTAATGTATACACATAAAATCATAAGATGCTTTGAAACTGTTATACGGGAGCAATAGCTTTTTCATAATGAGCTTAAACAGTTTCTTTTAAAAAAATAACAAAAAAAACCTCATTCAGCTAACAGTGTATCAGTGTAACTATCAAATGAAAGCTAAAGTTCGTCAAAAGTGTTTGTGTTGAAGTAGTTCTGTACTAATATTTGAGACTTAGATAACTTTTCAAAGAGAGTTCTTTTTTACTAAATTTGTCTAAGAAGCTTTTTCTTTTATCTAAGCCATTTTTATTTAATTGTGTGTGTGTGTGTGTGTGTGTGTGTGTGTGTGTGTGTGGTGTGCATGCCACAACATCATAAGGAAGTCACAAGACAGCTTAAGGGAGTTGGAAAACAGTTCTTGCCTTCTGTGAGGTCCTGGAGATAGACTCAGGTCGTCATGGTTGGTAGTAAGGACCTATGCCTGCTGAGTCACTTCACTTGCCTCAACTTCTGTTTTAAATTTTCCTGCCTTTTATCAATAAAAAAAGATACACCTTGCCATTTTAAATAAGCTATAAAAAATTAAATCATTTTTTTAATTTACATAGGTGGTAAAGGATCAATCCAGAGAGGTAAGGTATTTTATTATGAATACTAGTTCTGGCACCTAATAGTAAATTATATGTCTTTGCTCATTCGGATTTTTATGAGTAACAATAACACCCTACAAATCCATAGGAAAATTAAAGTTTATCCATTGAAATAAAAAAAATGGGGAAAATAAGCCCAAATATACAACAGCATCAAACTTGCATACTTTCCTTCCCTATGCTATCGTCCCATCGTTCAGTAACTCTGACATCAGTTGAGGACTCCCATTGTTGCGAATGATTACGGTGATTTGTTGCATCTACATCTGGAGTACTGAATGCAGGCACATCTGCACCTGGGTAGGGCTCCAGTCGATGGGTGCCTTCTTCACATGCTCCACTAACAGATTCTAGTTCAATGGCACCAACAAATAGCTGTGCTTTCTGCCAAGATTTTACTTAAAAATCAAAAAAAAAAAAATTAAAAGATTAAAAAGAAAAAGAAAAACTGTTCCTTCTCTCTTTGCTGCTGTCATCTCAAAAATAATTACTATAAACTCTTGGATTCAATAGTCAGTGCTCATCAATACTTTGGGAAGTATGGGTAAAGAATTAGAAAGTAATCAAAATGCATTTTCATTTTTTCCCCTAAGGAACCTACCAGAATCTACCAAGGAGTAAGTCATAGTTTCTTATATTAAATATATTTTAAAGTATTTTTTCAAGTAATATGGCTATAAAATTAATGCCATTTATTTCTTTTCAGAAGTATAAGCAGGCCAATGATGCATTCTTCCAAACAGCTCAGGTAAAATTCATTTTTTAATGAATGTGCTACACATTTGACTGTTATTTGTTCAACTTTGAACTCCAAAAGGTCAATGTATTTACAATCATAGGCAGCCATTGTGCACTAAGGTGAGAAGATCCCACAAGGATATCTATGTCTCATTTCAAAACCATGTTTTAATGGATTATTTTGATATAACCCCATAAAGTGGAGATTGTTAGTATACTTCTTCCTTAGGAAAATGGGTTTTCTCTTACTTCATAATATTGTAGGGGCAATGTGCCTAATTCTTTTAGAAAACCCCAAATAAAAACAGGTGAGAAAGTGGAGGATTTTTGTTCATCTTAACTATACTTGATTAACAATGCTTCTATGTGATTATCGCTACTATCCCCCAGACCTTCCACAGCACCCCTCCTGACATACGCCAGAAGGTGGGATCTGGAGGCATCTGAGCATTAGTTTGACTCTATCTGCACTGGAGTCGTGTCCCTCTATGTTCACCAAAACCTATTTACTTGCCTGATAAGGTGGATCCTTGCCATCCATTTTCCCAAACGTGGTTAATCATCGGTGCCTATAAACCATGATTTAATGTGTAAATGGACACTTATCTTTCATTTCCCAGCTGTCCAGACCCAAATAATCACACAGAAACTATATTAATTACAACACCCTTTTGGCTCACACATATTTCTAGCTAGCTCTCACATCTTATAGTAACCCATTTCTAGTCATCTATGTCTCACTATGAGACTGTGGCATATGGGTAAGTTTCCAGCACCTTTCTCCTTTGGCAGTTACATGGCACCTCCCTGACTCCGCCTTCTTTCTCCCTGCATTCAGTTTAATTTCTCTGCTTAGCTCTGCCCTGCCATAGGTCAAAGCAGCTTCTTTATTGACAAGTGGTACTAAAACATATTCATAGAATACACAGAGGAATATCACACAATTAGTGTTTTATCTCTATCCTCTTTCTCATTTTGCTTATTAGTAATGCGGGGGAATCAATATGGTATGATGTTAAGGTAGTTCCTGCTTCTGGAGGAATATTGTTGATAAACCTATCTTCATGTCACTAATTCCTTTTTGGTTTACTTTGAATTTATTTATCAAGGTCTCTGCTAGCAGTTCATCCAGTGAGGTAAGATAGTATTTCTTTTGTGCTATTTTTGAGAAATAGTGACTTAACCATAGTGTTCTACAATAACTTGATATTTCCAAGAAGGGAGATAGACATATAAATATTCAATGGAAGAACAGGGTCTCAAAATATTCCATCCTACCTTAAATTGATTAAATTCATAAGATCATATTTACTATACCCTGTTCTTTGCTATACATGCGACTACATAAGAAGCTGAATCAGGAACTCTGGGTTGGACTAAAAACTCCACATTTTTACTAAATCTTCAATATTATACTATCATATTAAATGTTGAGAACCATTTCATAGAGTCAGAAAAAGGTTTGGGTTGCCAATACCTTTGGTTGATAACAATGCTGACAGAGTGAAGTATGTTTGAAAAGGGCTGGCAGCACTAAACTGGGTCACAATCTGGAGCCTTATCACCTTGGATGGTGCGTAAACTCTTCACAGCCAAAGTCTCAGGAAAGAGGTCTCAGCCTTTCTCAGAATTTAAGTTTACAGGCTATGCTGGATTACAAGCATAAGTTAACTTCCTGGCTGTTCTTATTTATTTATTTTGAACACTTGCCTGCATTTCATGTGCAGAAATTTAAAAAAAAATTCTGAATAATGTAGGACTAAAAAAAGTATTGAATTAAATATTTTCTAATTGTGCTATTACTTTTGAAGAGTAAAAAAAGGAAATTTAGAAAGTTCTGATAAATATTTATCTTATTTAATTCTTAAGTGGCTTAATATCTTAGTCCTGGGTGGTTGGATTCTGAATATTTAAATAATTGCCCCTGACAGCCTACTAAAATCATTTATATTTAACTATTGCCAAATAATTAAAGTAAAGCTACTTTCTTTTTTTTTTAGGAATCTGCTGAGGAAATCAATGATGTGAGCAATTATAATCCAACTAAGTTATTTTATTAACAACATTTCTGTCTGTATCTCTCTGATATATGTAATGTTTTCAATAGAAAATTGTGCAGACTGAAGAACAAAAGGTCAACCTGAATGAGCAGGTAAGTTTATCATGATCATATCATTTCTTCCCAATAAAATCTTTAATATCAAATTTTAACAAAACTGTTACCCTATATGTGAATAATATCTTCAAATATGGAATTTTAACAAAAAAAACAGGCAATCTTACTAAATTTTAAAACTCAGAAAAAGTGTTTTAACTGTTTTCCTTCAGATATTTGTGTAACATATCATTCACCTAATTAGTCAAAGTGCTTCTCTTTGAACGAACAAAAAGATAGATGATTTAAGGTCAAATGCTACTAAATGTTCTCATTCTGAGGAACAAATAGTGATGAAGCCCATTGCCACGAGACATCAGAATGTGCAGAGCAAGAAATAATGAGAGGACTTAAACCAGGCAAATTCCTTTTCAACTTTAACTCCCTGAGCAGTTAATGAACTCCTCCAGGCTACATCTTCCTTAACCCAAACTGAACTATGGTCACCACAGCAGCAGGTTTTTAAAATGATGTCAGAGGATAACTGCTAGCTGTGTCATAGAAACTTACAAAAACAAATAAACAAAAGCCCAATCATTGTTTTTATACAAGAAGAAAAATCCTTTCTAAGACTATTGTAGCAAAATAGCACATTGTACTATTAAAAATAAGGTAAAATAATCTATTCTAAACAAACAGTTATCTAAAAACTCTTTTTCACACCGTGTCTATACCTTGATAGCACTGTGCCCTTATACCATTTTCATGTATCAGCACATCTGACATGACAACGAATCAAAGATACATCAATGTTCTTCTACACATACACTCTATTATTATCCGTATGGACTGAAAAGTCTCTAAAAATAAATGTGGTTTTTATGTGGTCTCATCTTTAAAACAAACATTTGTAGGCAACTAGCAACAGCCAAATAAAATTGGATCAATCCAGGAGGGGCATTTAGATAGTTAGTATATAAGCCACTGCATCCATCAGCTCACGTGATTACTGAAACAGTGATGCTGTAAGATATTCAGAAGTTACACTATATCAAAGAAAATATAAACATCACTATTTCACGGAGCAGACATCAAACTTCTCGAGACAAATGTGAAGAGAAAAAGAAATAGCAATGCCAAACATTCCCTAGACAACTCTCCTACTTTTACGTAGCATTTTGCCCTTTACGTAAAAATTTCCTTCTAGAACCCTAATCTAATAATGACTTCTATTCTAAAACTCACTAAAATTCACTTTTACATTGCATTACAAAACAAAATGTCTTTTGCTTAGTAAACCTTAGTAAACAAAAGTAAAGACTTGATATTTATATAAATTTGACATCACACAGATACACTGTGACCCATAGAGAACAGGCACTACATAAATACTGGTACATTTACTCCCTTCTAGAAAAAAATCAAGCAGTTTTCCCAGGACCTTTCCTGCTCCCAGTTTTGCACACCTGTGCCCCAACAGCAGATCAATTTGAACCAGTGGGCCCAGGGTAAGGCCATCCGGAACATTCCTGACCAGGTGAGTGGTGCATCTTTATTTGTGTTGTTTTTGCTATACTCTTCACTTTAAAACTAATTATCTGACGTACAAAGTTCCAATCAGTTTAAATACAGAAAGTAAAAGCCAAATGAATTTTTATAACATTTTCTGGAATGTAAATTAAAACAAACCATAGAGACAAATTACTATTTAAAAATCACTATTAATAAATTTTTAAAAAGGTAAATTATATATAAATCTCATAAATATGCATTTATGTGTGATATGATGTGGCTATGACAGTAAATCTGTGAAGCTGAAAATATTACCTTTGTTTTGAAAAGTAATCTGAAGTCTAAAGAAGTCCATCCAGTTGTTAAAGTTCTATTTGATGTTTCCACTTCAACAAGGCTTTTGGCTTAGAGAGGTTTTTGAAGCAGGAGTAGTAAGTGTCACGTAGCAAACAATGCAGGGGTAGGATCTTATCTATAGCTTGTGGTATGAAATCTGGTGTTCAGGGAGCCAGCTGTTGAACTACCAAAAATAAGCTCTGTGGTATACGACCTTGCAGACATGACCACCCTTCTCTGTTTCTTGTGTTTGGGGTGTGCATTACTTTTCTAACTCTCCCCTAGGAAGTAAGAAGCCATCACTATCATTAAACCAAATAAGCATTAATGTATTGTATTGAATGCCGGATGATTATGAAACATCTTAAACAATAAAATCCTGTGCATCTGAAATAGAAAGGCTTTGGGGTTTTATTATGTCCATGAGATGGGAGCATTGGGAAGCAAAGATTGTAGATTAGTTAGTAGATATGAGCTGTTAGCCAACAATTGAATGGACATTTTTTCCTCCCTAGAGCAGAACAAGAAATTAGTTAGTGCATAAATCCTTCTCACTATAATAATATTTCATGTTTATGTGTTTGAATATCTCATATATGAGTAATGAGTCTGCATCTTTCCCTTCCTCCTCAGTCCCATTCCTCAAATTAATGACTTTTAATTTTTAATAGATTGTTACTTACAAAGCACAAACATATATATATATATATATATATATATATATGTACATATGTAACCTCCTGAGTTTTTCTACCCCATTGGGTTTTTTTTCTTGTATATATAAAACTTTAAAAAGAGGGTACTTTATGATATTTTATAGGTAGTACATTAGTTTCTTCTCTCTTGGTTAAAACTAGTCTTAATAACTGTCTTTTTATCATTTTGTTTGATATTTGTCTTCTTAAAAACTGCTTTTCTTGATTGGAGTAAATATAAGTTTATAAGCAAATGGTAAATATTCCATTGTCACATTTTAATTCTTAAACTATTTATACCAATAAAATGTTTGGTCGTTTCTTCTAGACTCAAGAATGTAGGTGATACCTGCTTCATATCATTATTTTCAACATTTATTTAACTAAGTATATATTTCCTCAACTGTGAAATATATAAGAATGTTAAAATATTACAGCATTCTTTATCACATTTCCATAGACAGGATTCTACAATTTTAAATATGACAATGCTATCATACATAACCACACCCTAAAAGAACTCTCAAAATAAGAAATACATTTGGAAAAAGTATTTTTTTTCAAATGTAGAATCATTTGTATGCAGCTATTACACTTGGCAATGAGTTTCTTTTTTTAAAGAAAGCACCAGTTGAAGTAAGTTACCCCAAGAAAGGGATATTCTACGTTTGTATCTAAGTAGGTCACACACTGAAAACAGTTATGTGTTTTCAGAGCAAGAATAAGACACCACCTCTGAGTTAAATTTTTCCCAGTTAAATTCAATACCAGATAAACCCACAGAAGAATATTTATTAAAATGATTTTTATGTAAAAGGTTAGATTTATAGAAACATACAATTTTATATAGCATTGGTAAAAAATCTTTATGGGGACAGAAGAAAGAAGTAACATTTAAATTTAGCAAGAGATATTTACATAGTACTGCATCAGAATGAAAATAATCAATGCTGCCTCTTTTGTTGCCAGTCACTGGACAGAGTTATGACATCCATCCCCAGCTTTGTGAGCTGTCCTTCTCAAGTATGGAATCAAGTTCCCATATCAGTGCTGGTTTCAAAAGCTCTCCCTAGTGATGTCATTTGCCCCTTGCCTAAAGACACCTGGAGTGCCATCCAACAACTGATCTAGTTTTAGTTTCTTGTACCTTACTTATGATGACTGAGAAGAACACTAGAATAAGTAATATTTTACTACAGAAATCATTTTGTGTATTATTTTTATTTCTTTTTTAAGGAATCCATCACCATTGCTGTGCAGGTGAGTCATGACTATCAAACTTGCATAAACTTTTAAAGTTTGGCTTTTAATTTTGTAGTTGTTTATTAGAAAAGAGTTGTTTACTTAGCACAAAGGCCTGAAGAATTAAGTTGATAAACCAAGTTATTTCCCATGAGAAATGAAGATCTCCTTATTTAGTGGTTTTGATAGTTATAAAACCCTGTTTTAAATGTATTGTTAGTAGAGTTTCTTAACCAAGCAAAGATTTACCAACTTTTTCTGAAAATGTCTCTCATACAATTTGTACATAAAATCACTCAAGGCAAAGATATGAATATTTCATATGCAAATACTTATTTAAAATAATTACAACAACAGGGTGCTATTTAAAATGGTTTAGTATGCTAATAAAATTAAACACATGTATTTATCCATTTATTTAAAGCACAAACAAGCATTATCTTAACTAAAAGATTCCAGACATCAGAAAAAAATGAGTAACATGTGCAAACTCAATTTAGAGTGATTATTCAAATCAAGAAATGTGCTTCTATTATCTGAGAAACTCAGACGTAATTCAGTGAACAAATCATTATGAGTGTGTATGTCAGATGGACAAGTGTTGCTATATCTAAGAATAAATTTGGTCAAACATAAAGTGTTCAATTCAGTATGTATGTCATATATGTGTTTTCTTTCTTTAAGGAACTCCTGAAGAAGATTATTGATTTTGTAAGTTTTTTTTTCTTTTTATTTTAGTTTTATGCAGTCACACGTGACTTAAAATGTTTATAATATAAGAATGAGCATGCTTAGAAACGTCATTTATTGATAAGATTATTTTAGATGTGTGAAAGTAAATTGTTACTGGCTTATTATTCAAAATCTTACCTTTAGTTGCCTGTGATTCTGTCAATAAAATTTTTAAATTATTTGTACTTGTATATATTTGAATTTTCTGTATTTTACATTGGTTTTATTACGTTCTTTGTTGCTGGCTTCATTTCACCTGTCACAATAATGATTGTGTTGGTATAAGAACTTTCCTGTCAGTTGAAAGTTTATAATTCTGAGTCATTACAAATTTAATTATCCCTTACCCTCAAACTTTTATGTCCAATTTATTTCTGAAGGACATTTCTACTAATTCATCTAGTGAAATGATTACATTTTCTGATAAATCAAAAACTAACCAACAGATTTAAAAGATCACATTTTTCTGCAGCTACAATTTCTAATAAATTTCTCATCTTACTAATATATTTGGTATCATATATCAAAATATATATGATATAACTATTCCTGATAATAAGAATTCCTTGTATAATTCAATTAGTATATACATAATCATAAATCTCTTATTCAAATTATTGCACCATTCAATTCCATGTAAATATTTAAAACCAAATTAAAGACAATAAATTACATTTTTATTTTTAGTGCTTATGTAGCTGGAGTTAGAATTTACTAACTTCTGTTCATCTCTGTTTGATGCAAAAAGGAGAGTATTGAATAATTTTTTTAATATTTTTATTCCTTTTAGATCAAGAATAACCAATTTCATCAGTTCACCATCCCCCAGTTCCCCCAGGCTGTTCATCAACAGCAGGTGCCTGTGACCTACTGGAATAGGCCATACACCTACCCATATGCTCCCTATGTGGTATGTGCACTGTGACGATATGATAAAATATATTAGTATATAAATAATATAATTAAATATAATAAAAATGTAATCATTGGATTTGCAAGACAAGTCATGTAATAACATGAAATATGTTTTACACAAAAATAATATAGTTTAAATTTAAATTTTCAAGGACATCTAAAAATCATATTATTTAATCAAAGTACTTAGAATTGTGTCAAGAATACTAATTGTTGATTGTAACAATCACCAATAGCAAAGACCTGCACTGATATTGTATTTAATTTCTTACATAGAGCATTTTCCAGGAAAATTAAAGACTAAGAAGTAGACAAAAATTGTCCCTTTTAATTTGTATTATTTTAATGATATGTAGCTTGTATGTCTGTGTGGACATGTGCATGTGACTGCATGTGCCCACAATGGGTAGAGGTGCTGGATCTCCCTAGTGCTGGAACTATAGGCAGTTATAAATTGGTTCTTGGAAAAAAAATACAAAGTCTTAATTGTTGAGCCTTCTCTATATCTTGAGTTTTTTGAGAATTAATATCCTCTAGGTTACTCTAGCTATTTATTGAGGTAGAAACATTGAGTATTATTAATTTTAATTTTATAAAAGAATTCAAACGTTAAATGACCAGAGTGAACATGAAGCAGTACTCAGTGGTTCTACCTCCAACCACTTAATAAAAGCCCTAGGCTTAGGATGCTTTTCCTCCAGTGCCGAACAGAGTAGACTATGGAACAAGACACTAAAATTTTGTATAAATAGTAGTGATATGACATTAAAACCTTTATATTTGAGTCCCATATGTGACAGTTATTCTCAGCATACTCCCAACTTTTGCTTCTTAGATTGTGTCTCTGGGCATGAAGCAATCATTAGACAAGCTTCAGTACAGAAAGTAAAATTCATGCTTTAGGTTCAATGTGAGATGCTTAAAGAATATATGAGGTCCATGAGGTGAAATGCAAATATCCTCAGGGAGTTAAAATGCATTGTACTTCCTTCTTCTTTCAGAGATACTGCTAAGATTCTTGAATTAACTGCTGCATCCTAGCCATAGGTAATACATTTTGGCCCTGGACATAAGCAATGCTTTTAGCCACACTTAAAAAGCTTTGCATTCAAAGCCTGAGAAAAATCACACTTCAACTGTTTACCAAAGCTTCACTGATGTATTTTAAGTTTTGTTCTAAATTCTTGAGTTGCCAATTAGTTATCTGTGTAACTTGGATACATGTGCTAATTATGGGTACTTAAAAATAAATTATACAAAAATTCCTTTGTCGAACAAAATTGGTTCAAACAGAAGTAATAACATCGGGCAGAAATTGTCAAAAGCATAAGTGGCCATATTGGTATACACTTGATATTTTCATTTTACATTTCACACAAAATGTCTTCCTTGAAGAAGATATATCTGTCCAGCTTTTGTACAGAGAGATTGATAGGTAGTTGTGAAGATTTATTTCTATGTAGTTTCTTTCTTCAAAATTTTAAGCCGTTTATAATAATATTTTCTTCTTAGCATCTAAGTGGTGGATCTGGTAGTGTAAATATTTCTCAATTACTGGAAAAATTACATATAATAACTTTTATAAAATGTATTGAAGAATTTAGACCCTAAGTATCATTTAGACAATCAATAATTAATGACAGCTACTTTGGCAGCATTAGTATATCAAATCACTTTATCATCTATTAGTGTTAATTATGAAGAATTATATCTGGCCACTCAGTATGTTTGAATGTTCATATAAATCAGACATATCTATACATATTGTGTATATTTTGATAGTACATATATTTTAATAAGTTGTTATTTTCTCTTTGTTCATAGGTTTGAGTAGAAATTGATTTCTGCATGGTTTCCCCATCCGTCATATCGTCTCCGACTATCAACATTCCCTTATATGCTTCTTGAAAAGACAACAATATTGAGCCAAAATAAAGTGCGAGAGTGTGATATTTTCTGTGGTGTTAATACTCTTTCTTTGTGCATTGCATTGGATGTGCCAGTTTTAGATTATGGAACTATGTTGACTGTATTGCCTAACTGAGGTTCTTTCAGTACCAATTCTGAGATAAGAACCAAAATATCTCTTGCCAAAACATTAAAATTTTAAATGCATTTCACTGTGTGATCTTTTCACTCAGTTTCGTCATACACTGAGACCAGGCTACTCTTACTGAAACAACCAGTTCTATGAAAATAAAACTTAACCAACCATGAAGAGAGGGCACTGAAATAATTCTGTAATATTGAGGCCAATAATTATATATAAGTGGTGCTATTTTACCTTTAAATGCTTGCAAATTTATTGGCTTCAATAAATTCCATGTCCTTACCAGTGAGCACCGATTCTTTAATTTTCCTTCCTTCTGCATCTATACATACCACCATACCCCATGTTTTTATCATAGTTCTCACAGTGGCCATACCCAATAGTTGAGCAGGTATGAGCCTGGAGAAGTCAGTATCTAAGAACTGAAACATTAAAAGAACTTCTCTCAAGAGTTTAGACTATAATATGGTGAGCAACTCTGCAGATGTTTTACAGCAAAAGCAAAGACTCCATCACTTCATACTCACATTTTAATCACTGAAATATAATAAGAAAGAAGAAAAGGAGCTAGAGGTGATGTGGTACACGGTGCTGGAATCACTAAGGAAGAATACACAGAGCAACGGGAGGCACTTTTAGAAAATGTAAGCAAGTAAAATGCTTACAGAAGCTAGAAGAACTTTGAGAAGTGAGGTGAGAATTATATCTGAAGAAGCTAGAGGAATATAAGTCTAACAGGAGAAATAGTGAAATTCCTACGACAAGTAAATGAAGTACATAATGTTACTAAGCCCATTATCAGAACATCAGAGAATGAGCGGAAAGAAATTCATAAAAATACATCAGTTAGGCAGAGGTGCAAATTATCATGGAATTGAAACTGGCTTATTTAATGTGGTGGCTCATTAAAAATCATACGCAAAAGAAAGTCATTATATAATATTTATTTTTTTTTATTTATTTTGGAAAGCCACTAATTAAAGTAGGCTACAAATAAAGCTGAAGTTTGAATAAAATCTTGGCAAATATTGATACTATGAAACCAATTTTAAAAATCAAAATAGCTCTTTGCTGAGTATTTGTCTTTAAATGAAACACTTCTTCTTTTTTATTTTCAAGCCATGGAATTGGATCATCAAGGTAAAACTCTTTCTTTTATTGCAAAATAGGAAAACATGGTTAACCATAATCCTCGCTCCTGAAGCCATCTGTTTATGGAAGATAAAATCTCAAACAAAGGAAATGACACTTTGTACTGACTGTCCATTTTTTTCTGGCCATCACATTTCCTGTAATGCTGAAATTCAAAGACGGAATACCAGGAAATTAGAAAGGGGTTATGGGGGACAAAAAGGGCTATCAAGGAGTAAGGCGAGAGTAGAATACATATGATGTGCAAATAGAATGGAAACTTCTGAAGGTTAATGGTTCGAGTAAGAACGGGGATGGAAGTAAGGGAAAAGAAAGGTTGTATATGGGGTAAACAAAATGAATGATATATGAGAAACACTATGGAAGTCCACTACTCTGCAAGGTACGTTTTAAAAAATAATTAGAAAGGAGTTTTAACATTGGCACTTTGCATGAGTAAACAATGATTCCACCTGAAGATTTATTATTTAATGAAAATCCTAGTGCCGGCTTGTTGTATACCTCCCAGTAAATTACTTGTCAAGGAGGCTCCAAAGATTTCTAAGAACACCAGCTATTGCCATTGCTATTGGTTGGCCTCCAGAACCTGATGGTAAAACCCTATTCTAAAGACAGTTGGTAGGACATAGAGAAATCAGACTGAAACTGGCCTGAAATCTTCTTCACTGTTGACCAGCTTTTATCATGCCAGAATGTGCTATGCAGGCCATTGAGAAAGAACTGGCTATCAGCTAACATAAACCCCAGATGCTACAATAACAATTTTCCAGGCAAAACATCCTTATAGGTACATCGGTGGCATGAAGTTTATGTAGGTAACTGTTAACATTTTTGTTTTGTTTTATTTTGTTTATTTGATTTGTCAACTTGGCACAAACTAGAGGCCTTGGTTAAAAAAAAAAAAAAGGAAACCTCAGTTTAGAAGTTGCCTCCATCTGACTGACCTGTAGCAAGTCTGTGTGTCATTTACATGATTAATATTTGGTATAGGAGATCCCAGCCACTGTGGGAAGGTGGTTCTAGTAGATATAGGAAAGGTTGCTAACCATGAGACTAAGGAGCAAGCCAGTAAGCCACATTCCCCCAGGATCTCTGCTTTAGCTTCTGCCTTCACGTTTCTTGTCTGCTTGAGTTCTTATCTTGACTTCCCTCAGTAACGGACTTGATCTGGGCATATAAATTAAATGAACCCTTTCTCCACGAACTTTTTTAGTTATGTGGTGTTTATCACAGCAATGAAAAGCAAACTAAGACAGTGACCAATCATGTTTGGACTTGATTTGAACCTGCTCCAGAGAAGAGAATTTATGCCAACACTGTAAACCTGGTCAAAAGCCCATAAATGAGAGGTAATGGATCCCAGGGAGCAGCCTACTGCTGGTGCTGCGTGGCCATGCTGTCAAACTGAGTTTAAAATTCTTTAAAATTTATTTATGTTTAGACTCATAGATTAGTGCTGTCCTCACCTGGGCATTGAAGCCCCTCCTGCAGTGTTTAGTGTTGAGCATCATAACTGGTCAGAACGCTGAGCATACATGATTATTGAGCGCTCAGCAGTAAATGGGGTATCTATCAACACCCTCACCATCCAAGATTTAGGAATAATCACAGAATAGGGGATGGAAAGAATGTAAGAGCCAGAGTATGGGAGGAGTTCTATAAAATATTGCCTTTTGGACATTTTATGATTATTGCACTAATGAACTTACTGCAGTCATTATTACCTGCACATGCCATATACAAAATCAAGCCAGCAAGATCAGTCAGCATTACAACAGGAAGTAGTAATTAATTCATTAGTTACATAAAAAGGAAAAAAATGAAGCAGGGAAGAAGATATATCATGCGTGTATGGGGGTAGTAAAGAACTAAATTATACGTGGAGGCGATCAAAATACATTGCTTACATACATGAAAATGAAATTGCCAGAGAATTAACAAAAGGTATTTTATTTGTAAATGGTTAAGCAGAGTCACGGTCTTAATGCTCAAAATTAAATAGAAATTTAGGTGCTTTTCAAATCAGTTAGGAAAGGTTTTCCTTCATAGCAAAAGAAGTTTACTTTGGAGCATCACATCCAAATGCCTTTTAGAATCTTAACTTTTATATTACCCATATAACTACTGCCTTGAAGAATGCTTTATACATATGTCAAGAATAAGTAAACATACAAAGGATGGTTAAAAAAATAGAAACATGGGCAAGAAAGGAAGACATACTCAACTAACCATTGTTACTCAATAAAAATGATTAATTCAAAGTGTGGTTTTAGAACAGTTATTTCGGGATACAAAGGATGTAAAAGAAATTACATACATACCCAATGCTAAAATGCTTAGAGATGAATTCCTAAAATTAAGGAATTGAACTATTGTTTTCTTTGGGCATACACTAGTCTGTATGTTTTCTTGAAACTAGATGAGAGCAAACATCCCAGAGAGTTCATTGGTTCAATGGTTGGTCTAGCTAGAGGCCTCTGGCTTCTGCTATACTATTGATACTGGTCCCTCAAAGGAACCCATCTTGGATACTCTTTTGTTGCCTTATGTTATTAAGATCCTGCATCTTTGGATCTGCACAACCAGCCCCTTCACATGCTCCAGAAGGTCACAGATGGGTGGATGTTGAGGTGGGCCAAATCATAGCCCTGGAACTATGCCTGGGTGGATAGGTTGATAAATCCACCAGTTCTCCCTCATCCTCACCACCAGGGCAAGCACTCTAGCTCAGGCTAGGCTACCTCATCCTTTGCAACAGGCACTAAGGAGTGGGGCCAGTTCTCTTGCTCTCATCCCTTGCATTTGCACCCACACCAGCAGGGCCAACTCTACTATGTTGCCCAGGTGAGGCTCAGGATCCATTCTTCCGAGGGCTGGTAAGGGGCAGGGCCAGTTCTCTGGCTCTTATGGCTGACCCCACCCCAGACCAGTTCTCTGCCTGCAGCAGGTGCTAGTGAGATCAGAGAGAATGAGATGGCTCAGACAGCAAAAGCACTTGCAGGACTGGTCTAACAACTTGAGTTCTATCCCTGGACCCCGTGGTGGAAGAAGAAAACCAACTCCTAAATAGTTGTGCTCTGACTTTCACAAACATGCTGTGACACGGGTGCACATACACACACACACACACACACACACACACACACACACACATCCTACCCTCATCACGTAATAAATAAAATTTATTGAAGTTCAAAGAGCAGTCAGAATCTGATGATTTCACTGTTGATTTCTAACATTGTAAGAATTAATCCAATCCTGCTCAGACTCTCCCCAGAGCAGAGATGGGAAGACTCACAAGGTCATTCTTCAAGGCCCACCTCACCCTGTTGTTAAACCCACTCTCAAATCCACCCCTGAAGCACCGCCTCATGAAATTGTCTCTTCCTGCCCTTTTAGAGTGGTCGTCTGGTCTCAGGCACACAGCGCTACCATTCTACATGGTTCTGACTTCAGCACACTTACATTTTGACTCTGCCCTTTTTCTGTCTCATATCAGCCACATGAACAACTTTAATTACTATCTGTATCCTATAATGCCCATATGTACTCATCTGCTCATAGCCTTTGTCTTCGTCTGTTTCACAAGATAATCAACAAGAACTTTCAAGGTAATGGTAGTGTCTTGTCATTGAGATTCCGGGATATAAAATTATAACTTCCTCACATTTGCATTCAAAGGCTGTCCCAGAAAATGAAACAGTAATACAACATGCATCAAATTTGAAGGCAGGGTGATCAAAATGAATTTTTTAATTTTTCAAGAGAATTTCACAATAAGAATTTGACAAAAGAATGTAAGAATTGTCTTTGAGTATCTCCCAGTACAGTTTGATGACTATAGACTGTCCCTAAAGATTTACAAGAATAAATCGGAAATCTCAGAATAAAAGATGTCATGGTTTATAACTATGATAGTGCTAACATCAATATCTTTTTGTTGAGATGCGCTAGGGAAGTGAAAACCTTGCCCTTTAAAGAGCATAGCATTCAGTCCGGGGTGCAAACATATGTTCTTCCTTTACTGAGCAATGACAGCATATGTTCTGGTATGGTAATTTTCTATAGTTGATCACTGCTTTAGCGAACAACCATTAGATAAAAGTACAGTGCCAATTTTTGTATTAAACTTAGAAGATCTTATCCTTTATAAAGTTTATTAAATTGTAAGTTTCAATATAATGAGCTTCGATATGTAAAATTTAGTAATCAAAAACAGCACAGGGTATAAGTTTCTGCAAGCTTTAAAACATCTTTGTTTGTATAAAACCAGTACCACTTGAATTTTAGCTTTTGTGTTTATATATTTTTTAGAAATTCATAAATTAATAGTCCATAGCATATTTATATTATGTGTGACTTTATGAAATGTTCTGGGAAATGAATCTAACAACCTGGCATATCAATTATTTTAAACTATCAAGGACACTTAGAATCCTTCTATAATTTTAACTAGCTGGTTATTAATTATAACTAGCTTGTTATACAATAGATTTTTTATAACTTATTCCTTTTAATTAATGGAAATTTTGTACATTTTGACCAACAGTTCCTCAAAAAAACCTCCCTTTGTTCTACCCCTTGATAACCACCATTCAATTCTTGGGTCCATATGTTTGTTTGTTTTTAATACTCTTATAGAGCAATATCATGCTATTTGTCTTGTGATTGATCATATTGCTCATAATGCTGTTCCCTGTGTTTATTAGTGTAGTCAAAAGTAACAAGAATTATTTATTAAGGTCTGTGCTATTCCTTTTGTCTTTGTATACAGCATTTTCTTTACCCAGTCTTGAACTGATGGACACTTCTGTTGATATCTATAGATTTGTTTTCCTCCCAAGCACGGTCAGAGCAGCTTCTTATTGTAGAGGACAGTGGTTAATGAAGAGACTCATCACTGGTAAAAGTGTTGAAAGACATTGTGAGTGTTCAGTCTTAGATGGAACTAATGTATAACCCACCACCCCTCACTCCTCAACTCAGGGAACGTCTCATGTAAGGGGGATGAAAACACTCTTAACATCTGTAACCTGAGGAGGAAGGGTATAAATTGTCCTCTGGAAATGACAAGATTATTGGATACATTAGCCCACAACATCTATGGTGACTGGCAATTTATATCTGTTGGAGGAGTAAAAAGTCGGTTTTTTTCCAGTGGAGTGAACCGGTTGCATAAACTATCCTCCAGGGCTAGACTCATGATCAGGAGTAGCTGGTCAAAGCAAAATGGACTCCATGATTTTTGGTTTCATTTTTCTGTTTGTTGGTGTGTGTTTTTCTTCAGGGGACACTAAACCCTAGTACTTTTCTTCTTCAGGGGAGACTAAGCCTCTAGTACCATGAGACAGAGGATTACATATATTTGTTTCCTTCGCATGGCAACATATAATTTCATTGACTTGTTCTAAAGACATAGGATGCAGGCCTGAAAATGGCTAGAATGCCAGGGGAGAGGGAAGGGAGGAAGATGCTACAGGGGAGATAGAGAGGAGTGACCTATCTTCCCTGCTCTTTTCCTGTTCTTATGGGCCTCTGTCCCACAGTGCTTGCATAGCAAGACCCTGTCTAACAATATCTATCTAACTATCTATTTATCTATCTATCTAGTATCTATCCATCATATATATATATATATATATCTTTTATTATCTATCCATTATCTATCTATCATCTATCTACCATCTATTTGTACATCTACCATCTAATTTATATATGTATTTAAAAAAGCTGCTTGAAATCAGGAAATGTAGCTCAATTCTCCTACCCACACTACTAAATCACTACTTTAGCTCACAATAAAACTAGAGCTTCTTTTATTTTATCAACCTCATTAGAATTCAAATAAAAATCAATTTTCTGTCCATTGCTGTAACCCATGTAAAAATGAAGGAGAAAATTCCTACTCATTTGATTAACAAAATGTGATAAATTTTTCTGTACTTTCAGATTGATTGTCAAATTATATTCATTACACATGAGTAATTTCTTCATATTAGCTTTTAAAATAGCCTGAAGATAACCAAACATATTTTTGTACAGATTAGACATTCGCAAACATTTTTTCCTCAGATGTATTTGGCTCATAATGAAATTCAAGAAGAGTTGCTCAATAAAGAAATGGGCTGATAAAAGAGCACAGTGCTCTTAGTGGAAAAAAGGACGGGAATAAAACTGTAGTTTCCTGACTGGAGTCCAGGTGCAGCTACACACCCATCGCATGACTTCCCTAATCTCCTTCTATTGAAATCAGAAGATCTTTCTCCCTGATGTTCTCTCAGTATAATTACCAGAAAAGTCATGTGTGTTTAGTGGAATGCTCTACTATCAGAAAATATTGTTCTCTGAGGTTAAAATGGCATGCAAGTGCTGAGAGATATGGAAAAGAGAATAAAACCACAGAAACACAAAAAGACAGGAACCTGGACAATATCAGCCAAGCAAGCAGTTAATTAAGATAATCTTAATCATAGGCATTGGAACAGATTCTCATCCAAACTGCTATTCATTATCAGCTTTGTACAACTTTTTAAAATAAAAGTAACAACAAAGAAATTACCTGATAATATTTTTACACAAGCCCTGTGTTCAATGGTAATAGTGACACTAGTCAGAATCTATTCCCAAGCATGTAATAAGATTAAGATTTTTGCTTTTCTTTTTCTATGAAAATGAACATTCCCCCATTCTGGTGCAAGATATTTTTATTCACACAAACTACCAATGCTCTATCTTAGAAATATTTATTCTCTATTTCAACAGAAGTATTATTAGAAGAAACAACTATATAAGTGTTCTCTTAGAGACCATATAATTCTGTTAATACAGTTTTTTCTCTTTACTTTTGCTTTGTCTTTGAACTGAGCATTCATCAAAATCCTGATTCTCTGTTCTTGTTTTTTTTTGTTTGTTTGTTTTGGTTTGGTTTTTTGGTCTTTAAAAACAGGGTTTCTCTGTAGCTTTGGAGCCTGCCCTGGAACTCACTCTGTAGACCAGGGCAGCCTCAAATTTACAGAGATCTGACTGTCTCTGCCTCCTGAGTGCTAGGATTAGAGGCATGAGCTAACACTGGTTGTTACAGGGGAAGGATATAAATAGAACAACATTTTTAATTTTTCAAATTTAGATTGCATTTGTAGGCCTCAGAATGTATCAAAACTTAAACTTACGATTCCCTTTATAGAATAATGCAATTACAATGTCAGAATTATGTCATATAACTTATTCTCTATAACATACATTAATTAATTCAGTATAGTGTTCTTCCTACAAAAGACTACTTCCACTAAGACTGAGAACCTAACGATAATTTTCAGTGGGTCCATATTCAACAATCAATTACCAATCTTCCTAATGTAATCAGCACATTTGTTTCTAGCTCGACTGATGAGCATCTTGCTTACATTTTTGTGAAGAGGTTTTGGCTATAACTTCCTCAATGAAATGCAAACATCATCATCATGGTTACATGTTAAATGTTAATGTACTTGAAGACTTGTGGCGGGTCTGTACACACCCACTTTAATAACACTGATGTTCCCATATATTAAGAATTCATTTTCACATCGTATTTATGTGATAATGAATTTAACTCCTTCAATCCCTTTCTTTATAACTGCTAGTATTTTCTTTTTATTAGTATATTAACTATATCCTGTCTTGGTGCAGTTTTTAAAATCACATTTTATTCAAGATGACCAGCATATTTCCTGGCATTTACTGAGCAGTAAAACAATTACCAAATCTATAAAGTAAATAATTTCAATCTTATTTTCAAGTTAGTTGGTGATAGCAGTTATGTGATTGCAAACATGAAAAACTAGGCTCCTTGTTATCAAGCTTCTGGGAAATCTTTTCAGATATGGGTTCAAATCTGAGTACAAAGTTCTTGAGAACATGGAATTCTGGGATATAGAATTTGAATAAAATGTATTCTGAAATGAAGGAACCATGGTGTTCATGACATTCTCTGGAAACACTGTGGATATGAGTGTGTGTGTGTGTGTGTGTGTGTGTGTGTGTGTGTGTGTAAGAGAGAGAGAGAGAG
>NW_026067949.1:40287335-40451559 GCF_014885135.2 Alexandromys fortis
GGGAGGGAGGGAGGGAGGGAGAGAGAGAATGGCAAGTCCACAGGGAAAATCAAACTACTAGGAAGATTCTTGGAGACTTTGGAATCTATGAAAAATATTACGAGTCTCCGATAATACAAAACCCACAAAAATATTTTAGTTCAGCACAATTCACTGTTACATCTGTTTTGGAAAGAAATATTAAGAAGCTATTGGAGAAGTAGATTTTACAAACAGAATAACAGGTAAAGGGATCTAAGACCTTTTGGTGATCTTCATATTTGGAAAAACTCACTTTTGTCTATTATAAATTCCTTAGAGATTTCCACACAAAGGCGCCAGAATTTTAAAAATCCTGGTACTTAACTTTTCAGCTAATCAAAATAATCCATTTTCCAATTACTATAGATGAATGAAAGTTGGCACTTTATTTCAAATTTTCATCATCTAGGCAAAAGCCTACTATAGTTGTAATTATAAGCAGAAATGATATTTTAATACTTTTAATTTATTACAAATATAGAAAATGTTTTAAATGATGTCAAATGTTGACAAGATGGAAGTAGCAAAATGAGTCAAACAATTTAGAGCTAACCAATATTTCAGAATGTAGAATTTAGGATTTTAAAGAAAATAAATGTACATGAACAATTTGGACTAGAGAGAAATCAAAGCACCCTTGGGTGAAATCCTTACATTGGATGGGGCAGCCAGGGCAAGGCAAATGTGAGTGGTCAAAGAGAGAACAGATGAGCCTCATCATCAGCACATCCGCATTTTGCGTTATCATGTTCTAGATCAGCCCAAGTGAAGGAACTCCCAGGAACATGGGAAACAAAATGTACTGATTTCTAATCATCCTGACTTCTTGGAAGTCTAGTCTCTCTTGGGTTACTTCGAACCCTCCAATTATCATATCTTAGAGAGACAGGATTTAAATAGTGCTGTGATAACTCGTCTTGGGTCTCTCCTTGCCTGACAGCCTGTCTCCAATTTAGGAAGCAAGGTAATGTTTCCATTTCTTTTACTAATCTATATATTATTGTAAAACGGAATGGCATTGTGCCCCCCCCCAAATTAAGGCAACTAATACACATTACCTTAAGGTGTTTTGAGAATATGTATTTTAACTAATATATATACATATTATATTTAATTGTTATTAATAAATATAATTAATTTAATATATTAACTATATTACATATTATATATTAGTTAAAATACATATTCCCAAAACACCTTAAGGTAGTGTGTATTATTTTAATATAATATATATATTTATATATATAATGATTTGTCTTTTTTCAGTCTTTCAGTGTTGGTAGAATGAACTATTGTATGCTCACTAGAAACAACTGACTACACTATTCTACATAAGGATGAGTGTTCTAAGTCCTAGTTTAAAGGCAAGGTCACCAAAATAAAAGTTTTAGAAATCTAGGTGTATTTGATGTTTGGTACCCAGACATCATCTTTAACTACTCATTTCTTATACTTGGCTCTGTCCTTGGATAGAACTGCTGCTTATTAATTGCATCTATTTCTGTTTCTGTTACCAACATATTAAAAAAAATTAACTAGAAAACATTTCTTTAACTCTCAATACTTGTCCAATTACAGTTTATTTTTCTGTTTCTTTTTCTCCCTGAGCTTGAAAATTAACTGTAAATTGAAAATGAATGGTGAAAAATTATGTCCCGAGGCTGGAGAGATGACACAGATATTAAGAGCACTTGTACTTTCCTCATTCCTGGCTGTTGGCTCATACTAGCTCCCTCTACTGGCTTCTGTCAGAACTGGCACTTATGAGTGCACACTCAACTGACATCACAATCATATGTAATTAAAAAATCAATATATCTTAAAAATAATGTGTTCTAATATATTTATATTATATATGTATATATAATATTACATTTATAATAGATAATCTGTATCTCTGGATCTATGAAGGTTCCTGGGATATGGTAGGTAACAAATATGAATAAATTGCTAAATAAATTACTTATAACATAAGCAATGGACTTCTTAATTTACTATGGCTGGAGGGAGTTTCTGTATCTCATAAGTAAAAATTTCATATTATACTCTCCTTATGAATAGCTTGTCACATGCATACATGTGACTCCTAACTTAATCTGTTTTTGTCAATCTCCATTCTCCTTTCATTAGAGGAGAAAAACATGAAGTCATATACAACCAGTGAAGACATAAACGATGTTAAAGAAAGAAAAAGCTATTGGCTTTCTGTCTATTTTACAGGACTCAGTAACCATGAAGTTCCTCATTTTTACTTGCCTTTTGGCTGTTGCTCTTGCAGAGCAGGTAAGTGTCCTGAGAAAATTAAGACCATCTAGTCTCATTTACAGAAATGAAGAGTGAGCCTCTTGTACAGACTGAAAGGAGAGACTGGTCTTTTGAACCTGTAGTCAAGGACATATTATCCTTGTTCTATATAAGACATGGATATAGGCATGATTACTTTAGAACTCTACTTGCAAGGAAAGTTAGGGATATTTTCTTCTACACCTGCTTGAATTTAACAATGAATTCTTTTCATTCCTCTGATGAGTTTCTCTGACACCACGAGAAAGACGCAGAAAAAAATGAAGATTTCATTTGAAGCAGAGACAAGTCACTATTCCTGACTATCATGACTCAGAATATGAACGTTTTAGGCAAGCAATGGGGGAGCTTCGCACGTTACTTTCTAAATATCCTAATACAAAGCAATCCCTCCACTCGAGTGGAGATATCTCAGCAATATTCATCCCATAAATGATACACTCAGGCCTGGATACTTCATGTGTATATTTTTGAAGATGCATATATGCTCTGTTACTTCCTCAAAGGGCACTGTTCAGTATTGTTCTATGTAGACATGGCAGTCCACACTGTTGAATCCTCTCGCTAACTTACTTCCCCACTTCTCACAGGGACATCATTTCTTTCTTTGTGTCTACAATATCCTATTCACAGATACTAACTAGAGTTTGTTACTTCTTAAATTTGAAGATAATGAAGGGAGATACTAGGTAAGAATTCCGGTTAAGGGACTAGAAAAATGCTTCAGTGTCTTCACCCTTTAGTCTTGACTACACTTTCCCTTCTCTCTTGTCAGTAATAGTTCTCAACACTCCTTTTAAACATAGTAACTTCCTTCAAGTAAAACTGGAGAGGCTGTTTAGCAAGCTACAAATTTAAGCTTACTAAATTAAATACTATTGGGTTACTCTTAGAAATAGAGGCATACAGTTGAGCTTCCGTGACAGTTCTTCACAAGATTTAAATGTCGTATTTTATGCTACTTGACAAAAACATTTGTTCTGTGTTAGCTTTAGTTGTTAATATAAACTAAATGAGGTAACATGGAATGTCATGATGGTAAGACATTTAAAGATTCTGTGAGGTAGATAGGCATGTATCATATTTTAAGCTGTTACTGGATTAACACTTAAAAGCCAACCACCTTATAAAACTGAGAATTATCTTAAGCTATCCCAATAACTCATCTGAAAAAGTGATTTAGTTATGAACAGTGTAAGAACCAGAAGAATAGTCTAAAAATAATTATTCAACTAAAGTTACTTTAAACAGAAAGAAAAGAACCCAAGAGCAGTCACAAAAATCAAAATCAGACACTCATTCACACACTCAGGTGTCCCATGAAAAGCACTAAACTGAAAGCCATAATTATACACACACACACACACACACACACACACAAACACACAGAGGACCTGGTACAGATCCGGGCAGGTCGTTTGTTTGCTTCTTTGGTCTCTGAGTTCATAACCTTGCTCAGCTGATTTGGAGACCTTGTTCTCCTGTTGTTCTCTATCCCCCTATCTCTTAGATTCTTTCTCTCTCCTCTTCCACATGGTTTCCTGAGCTCTGAGGGTAGGGATTTGATGGAGACATGCCATATAGAACTGAGTATTCCAATTCTGCCCTCTCTATCTATAGATATAGATAGCTAGATACACACACATACATACATATGTATACACACACATATATATACATATATACATATATATATATACATATTACTTCTTTCTTTTCTCTCTCTTTCCTTCTGCATAATATGTGTGTCTTTCTATTTGTTCTCATCTGCCACAGGAGAAGTTTCTCTGATGATGGCTGAATAAGACATTGATCTATGAGTATAGCAGAATATCATTAGGAGTCATTTTATTCATACTTTTAAAAAGTCCAGTGGTATTTGATTTGACCCTAAGTCTGTAGTCTATCTGGTCTCTGGTTCATGGTCACTCAGGCAGTGTCAGGTATGGGTTCCATCTCGTAGACCAGGCCTTAAATCAAGTCAGATATTGATTTGCTGCCCCCACAAGTTCTGTGCCGTCCTTGCTCTAGCATATCTTGCATGGAGGAGAGATTGTAGGTTAAAGGTTTAGTTTCTGGATTGCTGTTTACATTTCTCCTTTGGTAGCATGCAGAGTATTTTCCCACACCAAAGATACTAGAATGTAGGGTTGAAGGCTGCATGTACAAAGTGGCATACATACATACGTATGTACATGCAAACTCAGACAAATTCTCAAAGTAAATAAATATATACTTTTGCTTTTGTTTTCTGTTTGTTTGGTTTTGGTTAAGAAAAAATATTATTGCCTCCTGGAGCTGCCACTTTGGGTATTTGGAAGGTGATCTACTAAATATTTGACTATTACATTCCAAACTAAGTGCTTTAAATGTGGTGTTCTAAACAGAAAACAAATGTACTGTGATATATCAATTTCTGAGGCTTTTTATTGTAGACTCTACAGTTTTGGTAAAACAATGAAAGTATTTCTTTTCTCCATTATAAATAAAATGCTCATTTTTATTAAGAGAAAATAAAACAGCTTCAATAAACAAGTATTTATCAAATTTAAAAGGTTAAAATGATCAAGTTTTACTGGACTATGAAAATGGCTATATCCATCTCTTGATTAAACTTTTAATAAATAAAATTTTACTTTATAATTTTGATAAAATGTAAGGTGAAAAAAAAACTATACCTTGCAAATTCCTGGGAGATGGATGTTATGGACTAGAGGAAGAGAGAGAGAGACAGAGACAGAGAGAGAGACAGAGAGAGAGACAGAGAGAGAGACAGAGAGATTGAGGAAGAGAGAGACAGAGAGGAAGAGAGAGAGACAGAGACAGAGAGGAAGAGAGAGAGAGATTGAGGAAGAGAGAGAGAGAGAGAGACAGAGAGAGAGAGAGAGAGAGAGAGAGAGAGAGAGAGAGAGAGAGAGAGATAAAAGAAACCCACATTATTATGAGTACAAAAGACCAGACTTTATATACCACTTATTTATATTCAGTTCATACACATCAGTCAATGGGAAGATAACACATTTGCCTGAATTTTAGAGCAAAGTGATGAAAGTTTCACTCTCTAAATAATGAATTTATAGCCCAGATAATCAATTTATTCTTTACTTACTGAAGCAACGAGCTTTCAAGCAACAAAAAAACATACAAAAAATAAAATATATTCTTTTTCTCCTGTACAATTTTCAATTTCTTCCTAATTATGTATTTTGTTTCCTTCTGACATCTCTATTCTGTCTTATTTTTTTAATGTTTCCCTCTCTCTAGAACAAATGCTACCAATCTAGTCAGAAGTTCAAAGCACCTCAAGCCCTCAAGGATCTTTACCAATATCACATTGCTAGGAATCCATGGGGTTACGTTGTGAATACTGCCTTCCCCTTCCCTCACGCTCTGGTAAGTTCTGTGTTGGGGAAGCAAAAAGTAAAGTATTAAAATGCATAAAGTAATTGGTGTTGAAAGGTAGGTCCCAAATTGTATTTTAGCAAGAAAGACAATGATGAAAATGAGAGGAGAAGAGGGAGAGAAACCAGAATCTGGATATGTTATTTAAGGGGGGAAATTGATTTGCAATAAAAGAAAAAAGAAATTAAGTTGTAAACAAACTTACTGTATAGTCTTAATAAAACAATAATGTCAGTAATAGCAATAATGAGAAATTTCACTTAAATTTTCTGTGTGTGCCCTCAGAATTTTGTCATATTTCCTTGTAATTGGTTTCCTAAACATTCTTTACAGTAGGGGAAATTAGAAGCCATTGTCCTCATTTAGTAGGAGAATCATGATTTGAGGAACTATAAGGCAGTGGTAGCCCAGTTTCTTGTTTCATTAAGAATAAAGGATGAGTCTTTGTTGTCCTTCAAACAGAACATAAAATTAAAACCTTTTCCTTTATTTTCCATGGAGAATAGAGAATAGGTCTCAGCTAGAGAGGTAAAGCATTTTATTATAGAAAACGTTATACTGTAACTTTTTATTGTTTTATTGATGAGATACACCTTAAACGAATGTACATTTTATCTATTTTATAGTCAATAAGCATGTGTATAGCAATATGTCACATACAGTAGTAGATGCTCTCATCCTCATTTATAAATACTATATACAAATTAAAGAATCCACAGAATTTAAATAACAGGCTTGTAAGAAACATAGGATAATATCAGGCCACCAATGTAAACTTTTAGGAGATCAAAAAGTAGACTTGAACTAGCAGACACTGCCAAACTCCTAATATCATTTCTTCTTTTATAAAGACATGTATCAAAATACTTCGACTATAACAAGGAATATAGCACACATATGGGATGTCAAACCCGGGTGAGAGGAGGCCAGCGGCTTACCCTGGATTTGAACTCTAGCTCATTTTTTTGGGGTGGGGGGTTGGTTTATCGAGACAGGGTTTCTTCTGTGGCTTTGGAGCCTGTCCTGGCACTAGCTCTGTAGACCAGGCTGGTCTTGAACTCACAGAGATCCGCCTGCCTCTGCCTCCCGAGTGCTGGGATTAAAGGCGTGCGCCACCACCGCCCAGCTTGAAGTCTAGCTCATTTATATCCACAGAAAGTGCTGTCATTCAAATGCTCGCCACATATCACAGATGATAGAGACATTTTAGTGCCAGGCAACAAATAGCTAAACTTTAACACTCAAAAAAAATAATTAAAAAGCCGGGCGGTGGTGGTGCACGCCTTTAATCCCAGCACTTGGGAGGCAGAGGCAGGCAGATCTCTGTGAGTTCGAGACCAGCCTGGTCTACAAGAGCTAGTTCCAGGACAGGCTCCAAAACCACAGAGAAACCTTGTCTCGAAAAACCAAAACCAAAAAAACAAGACAAAAAAAAATAATTAAAAACTATTCTTTCATTTTAAAGGAATCTGACATCCTTTCTCAGCAAGTAAGTCAAAATCATCATATCCATTATAATTAGAAAATTCTGTCTATTTTGTTTTCACGGCTCACATTTTTATAAATAATGTTATTTACTTTGTAGCAATATAACCAGAAAATGGACATGAATATGCAAGCCAGAGAGGTAATATTTATTTTTTATTGCTTCATTGAAATAATATACAATGTAAATGCATGTGTGTTTTAACAGTTTCACAGTTTTGAAAACCTAAGATTATGAAAAATGGTGGTTCATCTATTTACATATTATGAATACATGTGAAGGTCTCAGTGAGACACAGTTGTAATCTTCTGTGAACCACACCATAAAGTTAGGCATAACTGGAATAATTTCTTGTGATTAGTCCATGACTTTCTATAGTCATTTGTTTGCAAGATTATCAAAACGGGTACTCGTAGTTAGGGTTTCTTTAAAGAAATAAATAAGGATTAAACACATTATTCTCATTGTGCTGATTGTACATAATTTCATATGTATACATAAATTTCCAATAATGACTAGTTTTATGTCATTATTACATTTTTATACAGAAAATATTATTTATTTTGTAGCAACACAACCAGAAAATGGACATGCGTATGCAAGCCAGAGAGGTAATATTTATCTCCTATTGTTTCATTGGTAATGTACAACTTAGAGTCATTCTAAGAGAGCCTCAACTGAAAAAATAATGTCCCATTAGGTTCGCAATCTTTTGAACATTTTCTTAATTACTGATTGATGGAGAAGGCCTAGACTACTGTGAGTCATGCCATCCCTGGACTGGAGGTCCTGGCTTCTATAAGAGAGAGGCTGAGTAAGACATAAAGAACAAACTAGTAAGCAACATTCTTGCATAATCTCTAAGTCAGTTCCTGCCTCTAGGTTCCTTCCCTGAATTCCTGCCTGACTTCTCCCAGGAAAGGATTTATAAGCTAGAAGATGAAATGAACCCTTTCCTTCCCTATTTGGTTTTGCTCCTGGTGTTTTTCAGTAGCGATAGCAAGTCTAATTAAGACAGGATATAAATTCTAAAGGATAGAGTAACCTTAATTTGAGACCAACATTTTTTAAATGTTTGTATTCTTCAGGAATATCATACATGTATAGAGTGTACATTGATAAATCTATTCCTCAATCCTCTCCCTTCTACTCTCAGACCCTTCCTTCATATCTACAAATTTCACATCCTTATGTTTTGCATGTATGCTGATAACCCAATGAGTCTGATTAGGGCTTCCTTGTGTACACGGTGTAAGACCATTTGCAGAAACATAGTAAGCACCAGTGACTACATGACTAAAGAAAACTGACTTCTCCCAACAGCCACCTTAACTGTTCAGCTTGGGGTGTGGCCTTCTTCCCTTCCTGCTCAGGTGTTGGTAACCTTGATCTTGCGCAAGCCTTGTGCAAGTAGCCACAGCTGCTGTTGGTTTGTGGTTATAGCATCCCTGTCGTATCTAGAAGACATCGTTTTACAGAAATTCTCCCTGGCCTCTGGATCTTACAAAATTTCTGCTCCCTCTTCTGCAATGTTCCCTGAACTACTTGGAGATGGAGATAATATAGATGTTTTATTTAGGGCTGAACACCCTACAGTCCCTTACTTTCTGCTTTCTGACAAATTCTGGGGATTTCACTCCGCTCTACAATTTAGGTATATGTTTCTACACGCAACATAAACATATAAATATTTAGTTTATTAAATAAATTACTTTCTTTATTACTTAAATTAACCCTAGGGAATCATTCACTCATTTATTATTATCTATTTGTCTTAAAATACATATCTAGCAAATATTCTGCCCCTTACATACTTTCATATTTGGAGGACATATACAACTGTGACTTTAAAAGTACTACAAATTAATTTACATTTCTCTTTATTAAGTCATTATTGGAAATTTCTATATAGAGAGAAAGGAAATTACGTACAGTCAGCACAGTGAGAATAATGTGTTTAATTTTTATTTATTTCTCTAAAGAAACCCTAAAGATGACTGTTGATAGGTTAATGCATTGGTTTAATTTGATCTGCATTTGGTGCATGTTTCCAACAGATAACTAAAACATTCATGAAATTTTTCTAAGCCCCTTAATTCTGAATATTTCAACTGAGCTGAAGTCTTCCTGGTTAAGACCTCTCATGTAAGCTTCCTATCCCAGACACTAAGTTTTACAGTTTCCTCAGTTTCTTTCTCTTTTTCTTTGTTTAAATCAAAATTTTGCTCCTTTTCCAAGCTTTACTGGAATTAGTCTCTGTCATTCTTAAACTGTTGCCCGTGTCATGTGAAAAAGATCTTTAATTCCACAAATACTGAGAACATACCTAAAAGAATTCAGTAGCCCTCAGTGATTCCTTAATATTATGATTACTATTTTTACTTCTCAGGAAATCTTCTCGTTTTTCAACTAGAAAGTCAATCAGTACCTTTAAATACCAAATAACCAGATACTTGTTGAGAAATACTGCTTTTTCTTGCTATTGGATGACTATTCTATTCAAATGAGGTGTTGTTAATTTTAACAAAATATCCAACAAAATGTATGTGTCTATGTCTGTGTCTGTGCGTCTGTTTGTGTGTGTATTAGGCAAGTGTGCTACAACTAAATTAACCTCTCTCCTTCCCTCATGGAATCCAGTAGAAATAAATAAACTCTTGTAAGAATTAGGCACATGCAACGAAATGAATTGCTGGCCTAGGCCATTCATCCTCCCCACTCTCTCAAATGCGTATAGCTGAATTTTTGGGTCCACGGAACTAGGCACTTTTAAAATGAACCAAAGCAAGACTGGGATTTTCACTCCCCTTGACTATAATTAACAAAGGGCCTTCTCTTCTGACTTTATAATCCTGTTTTCTGAACTGAACCAAAGATGATATAAACCAGACATGAAAGAAATGCCTGATCGTGCAGAATTAGACAAACAGGTGAGCACGCCTGGGGACAGGGTGTCCAGGGAGAAGATGCAGCTGGATGTGAGCCTAGTGGCTTGAGACATAGCCTGCAGTCTTCCTCTTCAGTGCCTGGCAAGTGTACTTCCTCTGCACATTGCTAACCTAGATCTCAAGGCTTCTAATAAAACAGTGGTCTTCCAAGAAAAGGCCTGAGGACTGCCAGACACCTCAGCAGAGCCAGTGGTGTCCTCTTCACCCTTTGTGAAAATGGGAAGAACAAGGAAGATAAATTCAGAATCTGAAGTTGGAGTAGTACATATTTTCAGTTCACTATTTCACTGAGAGACCATAGTCTGATAAGATTTGAAGTCATACATTCCTGGAAAATGTGCCTTTTCAAAGTAGGAATATGGCCTTGAATTGTTTGAAATGATATAGACAAATTTGTCAGTAGATTATCCAAGTGTAGCACATCCCAGCCCCTAAGGAATCAACTGAGGTGAAGTATTTTTGATTCAGTTAGCTATATACCTTTCCAGAACATTTTCTTTTGCATTTCAAACAACTATCTTTCTTCTTCACAGAAAACTGTGATGACTGACGAAGAACAGACCATTCAAGACTGCATGGTAAACTTTCCATACAATCATTTTAACACACTCTCACTCCTGGACACTGCTGAAATTCTAGTGACTAAAAGAAACTTCTAGGGAAAGCTGAGTTTTTTTTGTTGGTGGTGAATTTTGAGGGGAGTTTTGTTTGTTTTTGAGAAGGAGACAAAGGAGTCTTGGAATTTACTAGGTACCCCAAGCTAGAGTCGAGCTCAAGTCAATCCTCCTGCTCCAGTCCTCCCCCACCCCTGCAACTCCACTCCTCACACTCAGGATAACGTCTATAAAAGTCTTCCTCGTGTCCTGTGAAGGCTGCTACAGAGCTGGCTCTCAGGATATCGATTCGTTTCCAAACAGCACCCAGCCAACAAGCAGTTCGTGGTAATTCTCAACATCACATTGATGTCTTTATAAAACCTGAAGGGCTAGAAAGATGGTTCGGCAGGTAAAGGCTCTCACCACATAGTCTTTCACTCCCTAGAAATCTTGTGATAGAAATGAAAACCAGTTCCCACAAGCTGTCTTCTGATTTTTGCAAGCACACACACACAGAGACACACACACAAATAAATCCATAACTAAATAAGTGCGTTTTGTTAAGGGGAACTCATCCTAGAGGAAGATGCTACTGAGCTTAATGGGAGCTTTAATCCCTATAAAAGAATCAGTCCATGGCCAGATCCAGAGACGATTCCAAACAGAGCATGCAAACACTGTCATGAGTTGTGTGGATGCCCCGTGCAGCCTGTTTCCTCCGTGTTAACTCATCTACGTCTGCCAGACAGCTAATATACAGAGACAAAGGAGCTTGGTTAAGGGTTTTCCTACACACCTGGGAAAGACACTGGGCTAAAACACCTACCTTAGTAATTAACAAATTGTTTTCCTGCTCTTGTACCTGCTTCCTTTTCACTTCTTTTTGGCTCTTTCCCTTCAGTTTCTTAGCATTTGGGTCTGAATTGACCACAGGCTGTCTACACTCTACGGTTCCTCTGAGAGTGCACTCTCTGAGATACTTTTGTTTGAGTAAACAGTCTTTCTCCTGCCATCAAGAATTTATCCACATGAGATCTTTATTCCTTCGGTAAGTCCAGGTCTTTTCTGAAACATGAGATACTGGGATAATAATCACCTGTGTTCTTCTTAGAACAAAGTGAAACCATGCAGCACGATCACCTGGCCTCAGTTTGTGCAGCTGCTTCATCAGTATCAGAAAACTATGAACCTACGGAGCTATTATCCATATACCCCCAGCCTGGTGAGAATGCATGCTCATTTTCAATATGAAGCTTAGTTAAATTTTTAGCAAAAGTAAGATAAAGGAGTGAAAGAGAACATTTCATATTTTTTTTCAAGTAAAGAACCTGAAATGAACTGAAATGAAATTTCACTAATGCAAAAAAAAAACTATAAATCATATAAAGAAGCTAATTTTCTGGAATTAAAATTATCCTTTTTTTGGTCTCTAATAAATGTTAACCAACACCTTTTTAATTGTTGAATCAACAGGTTTGTGCATTTTAAAGCACCTGAAATCCTAACAGTAGCTTAAATGAGCTTTGGTTGACTTGATTAAAAAAAAAAAAAAAACTCCACAATAGAAATACATTCACTAACATAAGGAATAAACAGGGCACTGAAACCAGCAAACAGGCTTAAAATTAACAACATGTGATTTCTGTCTGAAGATCGGATACAAATGGCTGACCACATTAGATATGAACAGTGACATCATTTTATTGCGGTCTTTGTCATATATGTAGCATTTAAAGATATTTTACTTAGATAAAAGTTTTATATGTGATGTTTGTATAGAAGATGGCAAAAACTAGAATATTGCAAATATTTCCATGGAGATGAGAATAAATTTGCTTCATTTATTTTCAAAAATATGGCAATATAATGTGTTATGCCTTTATATTCTGAATTTTATTTTTAAGACACTTGAATTAAGTGCATCTATCTTATTTTTATAAGTGTGCCTATAACTTAAGTGGTAATTTAAATAAGATTTTTTTGAAATGAATATGTCCTTAGTAATTTTAAGTAATGTATGTTCAACTTCAATGAAAAATTAGATTGAATATTACTGGTAAAATTTCATATGCCTAGTACTATGAAATAATTAAAACATTGCTTCAAAATTTAATCCAAAGGCAAATTGCATCATTTAATAAGTGCATGCTAGATTGAACAAATTAATTATTAACTATCAATCATTAATTTTTTCAAAGTTATAAAAAAGCCTCTCTGTACTTTCCATTAAGCATAAATGCAAATAATTCTTAAATATTGATGTATTAGACATCATTTGGGATGTAGGCAAATACTAATATTAGTTATAAATACTAAAATCCTCCTAAACTAGAATTGTGACATATATCTGTATCTTATATAGAAATAAGCATTATCTTTTGGATAATAAGCATAAATCCATTTTTGTCTTTTTTAACAGGTTTGAGTGGAAAATCCACATCTCCACCCTCTTTTCTATTATAATTACTTCTCAAAACCAGTATATTGGGACAAATGTATGAATGAGACAGAAATGCTGAGCTGAAGGAAGACTGCAAAGCCATTTCTGAATGGCTTCTATTCTTGTTTGCTTATGTTGGGTCTATAAGTGAGTTTCATCTCAGCAGAGTTGGAGACGATTAACCATGCTTTCACCACTGTCCCTAAACCACCGAACTACATTGCCTTTCAAAAAATAAAACTTCAAGTGCATTCTTTTGTGTGTGATTGTTATTTGTGTTACTTATATTGATCCAGAAGATTAGTGGCAGGAATATAAAGTTCTTCAACAATTAGATCATAACTCCAAAGACCACAGGATCATGGTTCTATTAAACCATTACTTTACCCTCTCTCTGCCTATTTCTGCTTACAGTTTGCCACAGCATTAATCCCAAAGCCTCACCAAATCCCTACATGTTCCCTCCAATTCAACAGTCACAGAAAAGAAATCAGACACTGAGAACCTAATTCAGCTTGTGAAATAATCTATATGAGAAAGGGACAAACAATTATGTTGGTTAAGAGTTTATAAAATTTTTATCGTTGGCTAGTGATGAAGAGCAGGCAAAGGCATCAGCTCAGGTATTAGCCCTGAGTTAAAGCTCAGGGACATTGCATTTTTAAAAGACAAAACACAATTACATAAATGCTAAATGAAGGTCAGAGTAGAGAAACCTTGCAACATTTATTTTTGACAGAACAAAGTAGTAACTTCAGACATAATACGATGATTATATTTTACTTGTACCTTCTTATACTTAATTAATCGTGTTAACACATCTGAATCATGGTCAGGGTTTGAAAATTTCAATTGTGTTGCCAAGGCCAACGTGATTGTTGGGGGTATAAAAGGCTGAGAGCTGTCTACACAATCATGAAATAGTTAGGACAAGGTGGCGATACCTTGGCACTTCAGCTAAAACATAGTCCCTCTACATGTGTTCTCAAATGACAGAATGACAAGAATACAGCCAGTGCCTGTGTGAGCTGCAGTGAGCAACTGCGTGCATCAGTATTTCCAGAGATGGTAGAGGAATGGGAAAAGGATTAAGAAGTAGACAAAGGGAAAGAAGGATGGTGTTTATTTCAGTTTGGAAATCTGTTTTTCATATTTAGTTATAGGGGAAGCGTTAGATGGGTTTTGTAGGTAACACTGCAGGGTGTTTTTGATTCAAAGACCAGGGGCAAAGTCTGTTTCTTTGACACCATAAACTTTACTTGTTTAGCTGTCCAGTCTATCATGCTCTCTTAGCCCAAGCTCCTCTCCTATACAGTCTAAAGGTTCAACAGTTTTGCTGAAAAGGGTGACTTGACCTGTATTTAAAAAAAAAATAGAGCAGTTAGAATCTATGAGAACTCTTCTTTGTCCTCCTAGAACTTTCATTCCTTAGCAATCTGATGATGCTACATTCTGCCCGCGACACTCTCTGGTGGCCTCACTTCTCCCAGACTTCATCCTTGATAATTGAAAATATCCTCATAGTTGATACAAATCTTCTGCCTTTCTACACTGGAGCAACTCTTCCTGGACAATATCTGGCCATGTAAAACTAAAACGAATGCTTACTTCCGTTCACTCTGAGCAGCTGAGTCTCAAAGTAAGTTCATTTTCTTAACTTTGTTGGTTACCAAGAACATCTCGTTATATCATTTTCTTGCCAGAATTCAAGGTAGCAGTCTTACTGTAATTACCTTAAACTTCAAAAATACTTCAGTTTCTGTTTGTCAATATTGAATCCATGGAATATAAACACAACGCACTTCTTGATACATTGATAACTGTATTTTAACCTTGGTGTAATATGCTGATAACTTGATTTCAATCTGAAAATAATTTCAACTCTCCCCTCAGGTTTCTAAGGGTATATGATCTTTCTTTACTTTAAAGCTAGTAATTCTCTTCATTTTTTTATTCCCCAAATTTTCTATACATGTGAAGGAATGTTTTATCAAAAGTAATAACTTTCTTACCCAAAATTAGCCAGACATTATTAGTTTTTAAGTTACTTTATATATTCTCTGAACTAATCTTAAAATTATTAAATTTTTTTTTAGATCTTATTTATTTATTGTGTACATAGTGTTCTACTTGCATGTTTGCCTGCATGCCAGAAGAGGGCACCAGATCTCATTACAGATGGTTGTGAGCCACCATGTGGTTGCTGGGAATTGAACTCAGGACCTCTAGAAGAACAGTCAGTGTTCTTAACCTCTGAGCCATCTCTCCAGCCCCCAAAATTATTAAAATTTATTACTAATTTATTAGTAATATAGCTACTGATATTTGTAGCTCAATGGTGATAAATTCGTATCAGAAATGAAATGCTTCTTGCAAGAGCACTACGCCACATAGTTCTTGTCATAATATACTGTCTAATAATTTTTCACCAAGGTATATTTTGTTTATTCCTATTATCTACACAAGATTAGTGTTTTCTAGGGCTTTCAGCTCAGCTACATATTTCCTAACTTTACATGCATGTTTTCCTTACAATCTGCTTCACTCAATCATTTAAATTTACACTGATGATTTGCTGATTAAAATGTAGGTTCCAATTCTCTAAATTCATTTCAAATGTGCTGCCAACACTCCAACTATACACATAATTGTCTCCTGAATATCTTCCTACAATTTCTGATATATATATATATATAGCAGATATATATATATATATTAGTATATAACTATAATATAAAATTAAGGAATAAGCATCATTTCTTTCCATTACTTCAGACATTTTGAAACCAATATTTTACTATAACAGGCCAAACTGTAACAAAGCAACCACTTATGTCTCCCTTTGTCATTTTAAGTAGCTTTAAGAGTTTTCAGAGTCCAGATTCACGATGACCTCTGTGACATAGTCGGATTGATATAATTTTTCCTTACTTGTTCTTTCTTCATTTGGTGACACCACTGGAGATTTAGAAAATAATTAAAACATAAAACATATTACAAACATGCAGCCATGTATTTCACATTCATAAAATCTGATACCTTTTCAGAGCATTTACCTTTTAATGAAACCTTCTGACATTTTCAAAATTTAGCAGTAACTCACAGGTAAAAAGGAACCATATTTCTATGACTAGAAGTAACAAGATATGTCCCGGTTCATCAGTCTTCTAGAATCCACCGTTTGTGGAAAATGAGCTTGTACCAAAAGGAAGAGTTTGTCTCCCATGCTTTCTTATACGTTTTCTCCAGTGTTGAGTCTCATAGCAATGGGTTCAGTATTGCACATTTTTAACATTCCACTTTGAAATAACAGAAACCAAGTTTAAATACAGCTTTTCTGTATTGATAAGCAGTGGTTGGAACAGTGAATGCCAAGTGACCCCACATAACTTTTTTTCCTGTATTTTTTATGTACATTATTGTATTTATCATATAAATCTCCAGGACCTATAATAATGCTGGATAATCATTGAATGACTAACGAAATAAAAGGCAGAAGGGGAGATGAGAATAAAGATGAAAAGGAAAGTTGGGAGATGGAAATAAAAAAGAGTATGACAAAAATGAAAGGAAAAGAACCAAAAATATGAGTTTGAAAAGTTATTGAGTGGTTGCTAAATATTATGGGAAAGGAAAAGAGCTGAGTGCACAGAACCCACTCAAAGAAAGTTTTAGGACAATGGAATTTATGTATCCTAGTGGGCCTAAGAATGCAATGTTTAACCATTAACAGTGATTATTATTAATTGTAAATAGAATTTACACTGAATTAAGATGACAATTTACAAAGAATTAAGATGACATGGAAATCTAAGATAAAGTGAATCTAACAGAATAAAAAATGCAAAGCCTGGCTTTCCTGAAAAAGGGAGTTGAATTACTAACATACCTTTAGAATTAAGCCTGCCAAAAAATTATTTACCATCAGTCAGTATTTTTAACTGAAAATTAATTAAAACATGATGTTGGTGGGGGAGACCTCTAAAAATATGTTCTTGCCATTCCACTCGGTTACCCCAAAACTAGATGATAAGACCTATTGTTGTTGATATCACACACCTCAGAATTGCAAGACAGAGGAAGTGAGCTGGAACTCAGCAAGAAAATTGTTCTCTACAGGGCAGTTTTTATGATCCCAGAAAATTCTATTCAGGCTGCTGGGGAGACAGGCTATCAATGGTCTGTATATCCTGTGTGCCCACTCGTGCTATGGTGGCACTACTGATATGGAGACACCCACCTCTCCTGAAAGGAAGGGCATGAGATTAGGACATGAGATCAGGGCTTTATTCTGTTGTTTATTTAAATTGCATGGTGTCCAACTGCCTGCCAAATATATTTGCTTAAAGTCATAAACAATTGCCACTATAGGCCTTAATAAAAAAAAATCCCTCTTCCCATAAACAAAAATGTATGCAAAGATGCAAAGGATTGTGGCCGAACAAGATACAGAGAATGGGGGACATATGACTGACTATTCAGCTGTAAACAATCACCCTCTGCAAAGCTCTGGGGACATTGCAGAAGAGGAGGCATAAAGAATGTAAGAGCCAGAAAATAAGGAGAATGGCTGCAAAATAAGATCCGGGCAAGGGAGAGACTTCCCTTTACAGCCCAGAGGGGAGTTTCAAAAAGAGTCAGAGGAAGGGAGGAAGGGAGGACTGGAGACAGAAAAAAAAAAAAAAAAAAAAAAAAGCCTCCATAGAGGGACTGAGCAAAGAAGCCAGAGGAGTCTTTTCAGACATCAGCTTTCAGAGCAACCAATACAGCAAATCCTCCCAGGGAGTCTCAAAGCATCACCAGGACAGTGTGGATTTCTATAACCATTTAGGGAAACAAGAAGTTTTCCATCAGTGATTAAGTTTGGCATAGCATGCATGACAAGAAGCATGGAGGTGCAAGGAACCCTAGCCTGGGAGCTGTTAAGTAGACAGCATCTAACTGTGTCCCAGACAGAATTGCAGTGAGGAGTGGACCTGTCTCAAGCTGTGGATTTAAGCTAAAAGTTCCAAGTCTCAGCTCTAATACTTGGCTCTTTAAGAACTATAATTACATCTTAGCACAATTTCTTTGGTTCTTTTGGGGGTTTCGTTTCTCTTTTCTTCTTTTTTACATTATGTCTAACAAGTCTGTGATCAAATATCTTTGTTTTGTGTTCTGTTTTCTCTCTCTCTCTCTCTCTCTCTTTCTCTCTCTCTCTCTCTCTGTGTGTGTGTGTGTGTGTGTGTATGTGTGTGTGCGCATGTGTATATATGTGTTCACGTGTGTTTGCTGTTCTGTATTCTGTGCATCCTTACTTTCAGTGTCTGTCAATTTTGGAAGACTCGTGGTCATTTTTTTATTTAACTGCACTGTCTTGGTTTCTCTTTGATTCTCCTGTGGTTGCAACTACAAATGTGTTTAGACATTTACTGTTTAGGCAGGGTTTCATGTTGGTAATTTCTCTATGGAATATCTTTAGGTTTTTGGATATTTTCCTGGGAAGCTTTGCAACAACTATTTAAAAACATTCCATTTATCCATTACTGAATCTTTGATTCCTGGCATCTACATTTTGTTCTTTCAAATAGCTTTTAGCTCTTTGCCAAAATTTCCCCTGTGAGCATTCATCTTTTCTGCCTTTACCACCAAAATCTTGAAGCTATTACAGTTAAGCACTGGATTTGAGAGTTCAAAAATCTATGCTGACAACTGATTGCAGTATTTTTATAATTTTCCGACATTTTTCTTGATTTTATGCAGTTTTAATTTTTTGTGTGTCTAATATATGTTATAGTCCACTGGTGAAATAAATATGTTTATGCTGGTACATAGCCATATATTTTCTTCTGGGAGATCATTACAGTAGAGAGTTGTATTATTCTCATATATGAGCAGCCACGTGATACTTACAAAATGACTTTCACTCACTCCTGAAAAATACTACAGCTATTTTAAGGATCCAAACAAGCATCCAACAGCTGACTCATATTGCTCAGATGTATGACTAAAGAGCGTCTAGACAGTATGATGTATTATATCATTTGTTATTTTACATAACACTTTATAAGAGATAGTATATTGTCAATAAGTTTATACTATAGTAGAGTTCTTTCTGTTTCTAATGTTTGTTCACAGTAGGAAATCCACATTGCCTAAGCATATTTTAAGTCTGTGAGACTTTCATGTATGCATACAATTTATTTTCATTATATTCACCCTCCAGTCACTTCCCTAACTTCTCCCAGATTCACCCCAACCGTCTATGTCCTCTCTCAGCAAATTGGACTCTGGTTTATAAACAGAATTCTGTTTATGTTGTCCATATATCCATGAGTGTGGGGCCATCCATGGGACTGTGATCTACCTGGCAAAGGCCATACACTTATAAAAATAAAACTGGCTCTCCTCCCAGAGGTAATCACTTGTCAATATCTCTTAAGAATGGGAGCTTGTTAACCTACCCTCTGGCATGCTAGAAGGCTAATTTGTTTACTCTTTTGGAGGTCTTGCAAAGGCAACCATGACCATGTAAACTCAATTTATATAGCCAACCATTAAGTCATGTTAATAACATACTAATTATGCCTAACTCTAAGATAAACTGAACGTGTTAATATGCACCCCAATGAAATCTGACATAATTTTATAATTTTAGGAAGATCCACTTAACTACCTAACATCACTTTTTCTGTTTGGTTACCATATGGACTCTTCTAAAGGGATTTAGTCCTTAACAAAGGTAGGCATCATTATTCTGGAAAGGAATGTAAACATGGTAGAAGAAAATAAAATAAATTCAGAAATGCAGGAATCATTTCAAAAGGAGGTCCCACACACCTTCTAGAACTCTGAATGTGGGCACAGTGAATTCCAAAATTTCCAGTGAAGAACAACAGCATATATATATTTTCTAAGCCATTAAAATAATTAAAATAATAACTCAAGAAATACCTCTAAGTATTTTTTCATAATTCTCTAATGCTGCTCATGTGTAAACAGAATGACAAAAATACTTACCATATATTATAATTTTTAGACAGCATTATATCTATTATTCTTTTAATGTCTTAATAAAAACCCAGTGTGCCACCCAAGGATCACAACAGAAGTCATGCAACACGTGGCCCAAAATATCCTGAACATGTAAGCAGCTGAGCAACGTTGGAAAAAAAAGCAAGACATTGACACTGGGTATTTCTTCCAGGACTTTTTCTGCAAACATAGCTCTACAAACTATACTTTCTTAAAGATTCAGTAGCAACTGTACATGGTCTCATCTTACAAACTTGGAATTCCCTCACATTATTAGACTATACATATCATAAAATTGGTGCAAATACCACAAAAATTATAGGTTATAGGAAATAAATAAAGATTATGGAAACCAGTATGAATAGTTAATATGTAACTATGAGCAGCTTTTAAATACACCTTAGATATATTGATCATTTAAATATTTATTTCAAATAGATCAAGGGTTTAATATCATTCTTGATAAAGCATATCAGTTTGGATACTTCTATTTTTTCACATTTGGGAACTCAGATTGATGCTGAAATATTGTCTTGGTGTGGAGATGTTTTTGTAAGAATGGAGTCTCATGTTTTTTGAAGGGAAGAGCTATAAACCTTAAGAATAAAGCAACTGGAGATTTAATGTTGCTGTGCCCTCCTCCCATAAAACACAAAGTCAAGACATACACCTACATATATGAATACTCCATTATTCTTAGGGGACATAAAATATGAGATAAATAGAGGTCTAATAGGCCAATAGCAAAAAAAACAAATCATTGAAAATGAGAACTTTTCTAGGTAGATGATAGCAGTCTCCCATTGAGTCAATAGATGCTAAGTCTTAAAAAACACCCCACAGAGTTACTACTTTAAAGAGATTCTGTTTCCTGATATATCCTCCAAAACAGATTAATTGCAAAAGATGCCCTTGAGTAACAAAGTGAATTTACTTCCACATAAAGAAAATTGAGTTAGAAATTGATTAATCAGTGAGAAGTGAAAAAAGAAAATGAATGGGCTTCAGTGCCACCCCCATTAAACCATGCTGAGAGTAGTTAAGTAGCAGGACATCCTTTCTGGTCAGCGACTTCCCTGTCAGACAAGTAAACCCACACGACACCTGTTTCCCTCCGAGAGAAGTAATTTAAAACCTTCTGTATACTTTCTGAAAAACAAATCTTTGTGTTCACAGGGTCAATGAAAATGAAGTTACTTCTCTGGGCCTGTATCATATGTGTCGCTTTTGCGAAGAGGGTAAGTAACGAGACTCTCAGGTCTGCAGCAATGGGCGGAAACACCCACTACGTGTTGGTGAGAAGTCGTGCGGACGGTGAAATGAGTACGGTGTTTATACATGTCGTCAGAGAAACGTGCTGCGCACACAAATCGGGCTTTTGTCAAAATCCCTGAAAGGAAATTTTCAAAAGCAAAACAATAGGTTCTAAAACGTGGGACATATCAACAGCTTGAAGAAGAGGTGAGATCGCATGCAGGAAGCTGGCAGAAGGAAGCGTTACAGATAATCTTAGCAGGGTTTCTCCTGCAGTGAAACCTCATTGCTGAGACAGCTAAGGGGTGCGAATATGAATCAAAGGAGACTCAGAGGAGCAGAGGTAAATGGACACGAGTGGAATGTGAATCAGTGAGGCTCTAGATCATTTTTTTTTTCATTCATAAAATTCCACTCTGCAGTCCTAGCTGGTTTGGAACTCCTTACGGAGACCAAGTTGGCCTCAAAATCAGAGAATTGTCTGCCTTTGCCTTCTGGATGCTGCGACTAAGGGCGTGGGCACCCAATACCTGACCTGAAAGCATTATAATACTAGCAAACGAGTGTGTTAAATTTTCTCTTTTGGAAAATAGGAACATCCACTCCAAGTAATTGCTTTGAATACTAAGTAAGATAATTACTGAAAGTGATTAGCAATATTTCTGAGATGGAGTAGAAATTCAGACAATGTGACACTTCTAATTATTCTTAGCTAAATTTCAGCTTATTATGATGTCCTTTAAATGTTTCTAAGTTAATTTCTAATTCATAAGATAGTATATATTGAGTTTCCTACACTAGGTTTTATTCTTCAGGGTACCTTAACTATGGTGAATTTGTAAGACATAATGAAATTTCACTAGAAAATATTGTAAGATCTACAAAATGTGTCAATAGACCTACTACTACTACTACTACTACTACTACTACTACTACTACTACTACTACTACTACTACTACACACACACACACACACACACACACACACAAGCACACACACATGCACACACAGCAGCCCCAGGGTGGTAAAAGAGAAAAGAAAAAACATGTATGGTTGAGAGTCATATGACCTTTCATGTGGAAAAGATTTCTCTGCACAGACAGTGTTGCAAACCAGATTCTGTTCAGCCAAATTAACACTTCCTGTCCAAAACATCATAACGATTATGATGGCAAAGCTACTTGATTCAGACCACAGACTCATATTAAGAAAAGATTATAAGGTTATGCAAATTCTTCAGTAACGGGAAAGTTTGAATGCAGGTGTTTTCAGTTAAATAACCACATTAAAATATTTTTCTTTGTTTTAGAGGCGCTATCCCTTCATTCATAAGGTAAAACCTTTTCATTTCTATAAAAATACATGTTTTACATTAAGTATATATTTAAAGATTCTCTATATCTTTGGCAATATAATTAACTTTGATTGCTGTTAAAATATTTTTTATTAATTTATTCATGTTAGGTGTCAAAATGTATGGAATATAAGTATACTTGTGATAAACATATTTACTAGCAAGCCTACATTTCTGATGACAAGAAGCATGAAATACTCTCCTTTTATGGTGTAGTACAAGTTTGCTATGTCCTGATTTAACATAATGCATCTATGATATTTGTTAATTTGTACTTAAGTAATATAACTGATGGACAATGATGACATGAGATATTAGAACAGAAAACATGAGATAATAAGTAACTATTCAATTATGTATTTTGTTTGTATATGGGTTGTTTTTTCTTTTAAAGCAGAGAGATTTGAGAAAAGATCTCATGTAGCCCAGGGAAGCCTCAAACCCTGTGTCTTTGACCATGATGTTTCATTTTGATTCTCCTGCTGCAACCAAGTGTTGGGATTTTAGACATCTACCATCATTCCTGACTGAGTTTCATCTAGATATTGGAAACTAGAAACGGTATATGATCATACCCCAAGGAGCTGCATGATTTCTGTGCAGCAAGTAGTCACAAAGTATTCCATGTAGGAGACAAAAGGGCTTAATGCTATTTTAGTTTCTTTATTTTTTATAATATTTGCCTCCAATGAAAAGTGTTTTTATCCATCAGTGTGTTATGCGCTAATAAGAAAGTGTAGCAAAGAAAACCCCAAAAGAAATGGCCCGGGATGTCAGTGCTTTTGAATAAAAACAATTAAACTTACAGCAAATGAGCTGAAAACTTTTAAAACATTCAAAAGTAAAAGAGTTTTATTTGTTATTTTTGATTTTTAAGTTAACAATCATCAAATCCTGCAGTCCTTTAACCTATAATAAAAAAAAACATTGACTTTTGCCACTGCGCCTGTCCTGGGAAGTTATTTCTTGTGCACATCTTATACCTTAGGGAATGTGGAAAAATGATCTATTGTAAGACTTTAAGATTGGTGATTCTAGAGAACCAATCTAAAATTGGAAAACAGTATTAAATTTCAAATGGAAAGTTTGCCTGGCTGCAGGTATAATATTCTAGGCATTTGCAAAAATATCTGGCTACATTTTGTGATAGCTAGGTCCCCAGTGCCTACAACTAGGGTACAACAAAACAAATACTGTGTGTACATATGTGTGTGTGTGTATATATAAATACATAAATATAAAGAACTAATACTATTCAAGAAAAAGCTTAAATATTTCAAAGTCCCTGAAAAAGTCCATTGACTGAGAAAATATGCTGAAAGCCTCATTTCATAGCTAAGATTTTGAAATAAGCACAAGTGAGCATATAATGTGACTCTCTGTTGAAAACAAGGAACTAGTTATGAAAACACATAAGAAGTTTTGATTCCGGTACTTGAAAGTTTTCAGATAGACTATGGAAGTGAAGTGGCAGCTTAGAAACACTGGAAGTGGGTAGACATAATCCTAGAATATCCATGGTGTTGAGAGGGTAGGGGGTTGTATTCATGTGTTCATAGGGGGCTGTGCATGGGTATGGTGGTGTGTGTGTGTGTGTGTGTGTGTGTGTGTGTGTGTGTGTGTACACATATGTGAAGAACAGAAGTCAACATTGGTATCTTACACAGTTGCTCTCTACCTTAAATTTCAAGCCAGTGTCACGTCTCTTACTCATTCAGGGATTAGGCAAAGCCGGCTGGCCAATAGCTGTGGATATCCTCCTATCTTCATGTGCCACCTGCCCACCCCACAAACTGGGATTATAGGTGCTTAATACCTCTGTGGCTGGCTTTTGTAAACAATAATTCCACATGTATAATATTCTTTATTTTTTTATTAGTCCTTTGAGAGTTTCAAGTTTCATACAATGTGTTCTAGCCATATTTACCCCTCTGCACAACTCTATTACGTCTGGCTTTTGGATGAACCCTGGAGATAAAAGATTGTTCCTCATGCTTGTACAACAGGTGCTTTGCAGACTGAGCCATATCCTAAGCCGTGCATATCACATGACTCTTTAAGTTTTATTTATTTATATAGCATTTTTGTTACTTTTGAACTTTTCATACAATATATTTTGATCATATGTTTTCTCCTCTCCCAAGTCCTCCCGGATTCCTCCCACCTCCCTACCCACCCAACTTCCTTTTCTTTCTCTCTCTCTCTCAAAAAAAAAAAAAATCCAAAAGCTAAAAAAATAAAGCCAGGCAAACAAAACAAGATAAAATTAAGAAGACAAAAAAAAAAAAAAAAAAAACACTAAGCAATAACAAAAGAAAGAACACGCATACACACACACACACACACACAAAACAAAGTGTCTGTGTAGTACTGATAAACTACTCCATCAAGCCAATTTTCCCCCCTAGCAGAAGTTATCAATTGCAAATAGCTTCTTGGTTAGGGGTGGGACTTTGTACCCACTTCCTCTTCTCTGTGTTCGGAATGTGTCTGGTTGAAATTTGTGAAGCTCTTGTGCATGCTGTCACAGTCTCTGTGAGTTCATTTGTGGATCAGTCTTATGTCTGGGAGACACTGTTTCCTTGGAGTCATTCACCACCTCTGGCTCTTACAACCTTTGCCTCCTAAGTGATCTGAAGATTCTCACTGTCTGCATGGTGTCCAGTTCTGGGTCTTGGTATTACTTGCCATCTGCTGCAAAAAGCAAATACTCTGGTGGCAACTGAGCAATGAACTGATCTATGGGTACAGTAGTATATCATTAAAAGTAACTTTCTTGCTATGTCCATTTAGCAGAATAGTAATGGTGGATCCTCCCTCTCCACCCGGGCCATTGTCTCATTGACTCTCAGACTATTTTCACACTAGTACTCTCAGGTGTCATAGGCATTTACAGAATGTTTACTGAAAGTCAGTCATTATGGTACATAGCTGTGATCTCAGAACCCAAGAGACCAACCTAGGAGTATTGCTATGACTTTGAGATCAGCATGGATTATATATCAAGTCCCAAGCCCTAGGCCACATAGCACAAATACTGTCTCAAAAGAAAAATTAACAACAATAAGATAATATATAGTTATAGAAAACTAAAAATAAGTCAACCGTCTATGGCTCTTAAAAAAGAAAATTCCAAAAAACTTCATTACTCACAACCCCTCCAATTGTGAGCAGGGATTTGAAGCGTTGTTTATTCTTTCAGTGACATCAAGTTTAAAACAAGTCTTTCTTTGTTTCAGAAATCACCCTCACCCAGTGAAGAGGTAAAGTATGTTCACATCTACCTATAATTAAATAGAAAAATATACTGCTTACAATATTTTAAGATATCATTTTCCATCAAATAATGTTAAATAATTCAGTTTTATTGTGGTTTTTCCTTGAAGCAATTGGGATTTATTTAGGAATTTGCTCAGTTCTTTTCTTCTCATGGCCCACCATTTTATCCATACCCATGATAATATATATGTGTGTGTGTGTGTGTGTGTATACATATCCAAACTGACATCCTGCCTACCATTGTGCTTACTTATTATGTTGAGTAGGTTTTAAAATGAAACATAATCTTATTAAGTACAGTTGAGAAGGACTTTCAAAAATGTGAAAACTGAATCTATGTACAAAGGGAGTTTATTATTAGGAAAACATTTTGAAATGATTCTAAATAAAACAACCAGGCATGAAATCATTAAGTTTAGTTTGTCAAAATTGTTTGAATTGGAATTTGGCTGCAGCTATAGAGGATATGTATATTCTAAGATCTTGATTTGTACACCATGGGTGGTCTGCTCATAAAAATATTTATGACATGCATAAAATACGTATGCATGAGTAACAAACATTTCTATTTTTGTGAATTCTTACATAATTATGTGACCTGAGCTTCCAGACTGTCTTCCAGAATGGGATAGACAAATATAGAACAAATAAGACAGACAAATATAGTTTCTCCAGAGGAACTTCTGGAGGTCGTATCATGAGAGAAAATATGAAAATTTGATGAAAAATTCATGATCAATTTTATTGAAGTACCCATTTAAAACCAGAGATAGTATTGGGGAAATTATATATGAAAAGTTAAGTTCGGTGTCCATCTTTCCTGCCCACTCTTCTGATAACAACTCCTTGAAGGAGTTGACATTGATAAAAACAGGAGAGATCCAATACACAGGTCACACATGGTGTCCTATCCCTGGAAGAGGAATATGGAAGTGAGTGCCTCCGTGGAAAAATTTAGAGACAAGGAGCATGCCAAGCGCAGCAGGCATGGAGCAAGAGCATGGTGGGCAGAAGGCTGGAAGAACCAGTCCACGCATCTATGTCAGCCTTGCTTACTTATCTCTTCTCTGTCCTCGCCCTTCTGCAGGAATACACTGCCTATACACAAAGCGCTTCTTCTTCGGTATGCAACACTCATTTGCAAAGGGATTCTCCTACATCCTGGGTTTAATTTCTCCAACTATTTTTATTTCAGTTATTATGAATGCAGATTAGTTTTTAAGAAAGAAGACTAAGTGGGTGCTCTTCTAAAAACATTACCTACATATGAACACAACCATAACTGAAATAGGAGTATAGACAGTCAACTAGAATGAACTCCTTTTCTTCTCTTTAGGATTACTTTGGACATCGCTACCCACTTAATCCATCTCTCAATATCCCATATGGCTTATGGAATGACAATTTGCCACCTTTTCTTTTCCCTCCTATTGACAATCACCAAGGAAATACCATCACCAAATTCCACGGAAATTCTGAGCTTGAAAGAGGGCTATCTCCATTCCCCTGGATTCTAACTTCTAAAGTTCACTATGCCTTCCAAAACCCTAACTATCCCTCGGATACCTCAATGAATGGTCCCACAGTATCGGCTCCTCTCCCTCCTCCCCTACCCCCTCCTCCCAGGCCATATCCCTTTGTCATACCTCCAAAGATTTCTGCTTCACCCGTTACAGCAGAGCCTGGCGCAGCGCTGCCAGTGCCTCCCGTAGGCGAGGCTATGGTACCTGAGTTCTCTGTGGATAAAACTCTTTCAGGCTTGCCTACTGCAGTCAAATTTGGACCACCCCTACCACTTCCCGAACCCAAAGCTCCTGCACCTGAGCCTGTACCAGCCCAATTTGCTGCTGCTCCTGAACCTGCTGCAGCCCAGTTTGCTCCTGAACCTATTGGGGTAGCTGAGCCTGCTGCAGGCCACCCAATGGCACCCGAACCCCCTACACTACCGTCTGTGGCTGCAGCCCAGCTTATACCAGCAGAACCCACTCCAGGCCAGTCTGCTGAAAACAAAGCTGCCTCAGGAGAGCCTGCGGTAGCCCAGGCTCTACCGCAGGTTGAGCCTGTTGTAGGTCCTGTTGCTGAAGTCAGGCCTCCTGCCCTTGGGCCTACTGGAGGTCTACTTCCTCCGGCTGAACTTATTGTGAGCCAGTCTGCTGTGGGAAAACCTTTTACATCTGAGTCTACTGAAGTGAAACCCGAGGGAGCGGAGCCTGTGGAGGCCAAATCTGGTAGCCAAGAACCTCTGCCTTCTGTTTTGTACCAGGTGGGTTACCTCCTTTGTTGCTGAGTGCGTGGGGCTTGTAGAAGGGAAGACACAACTTCTGTACAAGAAACACACCTGTGCCAGGATTAAGAGCTGCTGTTTTAGTAGACAGTTGGTCGATAAATATTGAAAGTGTATAAGGGATCTCCATATACCCATGTAAAAAATTTCAGAATTCGAATATTTGAATATATCTACTAGAACGCACCCCAAAGCTTCTTGTTTCCTCTCACGTCTTTCTCATATCTCACATCTTTGATAAACTGTCTGTTAGATGAAAATGATGAGCTGGTGCCAGAGAGATAGCTCAGTGGTTAAGAACACTTATTCTTGTAGAAGACCCAGGTTCAATTCCCAGCACTCACATGAAAGGTCCCATCCTTCTGTAACTCTAGTTCCACGGGACCCAGCATCCTTTTCGGACCTCCACATGCCCCAGGCACATATAAAACTTTTAAATTCATTAGCTGGGCAAATTTACTTTATTTGTCATGTTATAGGAAGAATTAATATTTTCTCATGTACTATGTACAGATAATACACACACACACACATGCGTGCACAAACACTCAACATTAACCTATAATGTGTAACTTCTGGACTCTGTGCAGAGAATTTGCTAAAATAATTACTGGTCCCCCTTTTCTGCTTCCTGGGAAGAATGACTATTCTTCACAACACGACGTTCAAATCATGAGAAACTTCTTCCTCATAATTATTTCGGTTTTCAGATAGGGTCTTATTAACCGAGACTAGCCTAGAACTCGCAGAGGCACACCTCCTGAGTGCTAAGTACAAAGCTGTGCACCAGCTCCTTTCCCGTAATGTGGAGCACATGTTTTGTTTGAGACAAGAGAGGGAATCCACTTTGTTACTACTCATCATGTCTGGAAGCAGATTTCTCTTGACCTTTTATAAAACATCTCAGAATTGCTCAATTATTTGGGAAAGAAAGCCCTCGTGCTACCAAATGAATTATATTTTAATTATAAATAAAAATATCCTTTTCCTTTTAGGTAGAGAAGTGAGATTTCCTGGAGAGTACTATTCATTTGTATCTGTAAGTCATTCGTACCAATGAGATATGTTGTAGGTGAACCATGCCACAGCTCCTCTCCTGAAACTATCTTTAGATATGTGTGTGTACATGTAAATATATATGCATATATGCAAGTATATATTACAACATGGAAGTGATAAAGTGAGGTGCAATCACTGGTTACCTGGGTCCCAGAAGTTAAGACATGATGAATTTATGTACTGTGTAAATTTTTCAGGCTGTTTTCAGAATAGGAGGTTCTTCAAACTGATGCAAATTGATTATGACCTAACTATTCTGTATAATAGTCATTAGTTTAGGAACAAGCTTCAATAAATGGCATGGAGACTAAACTCTAGAGAAGTGTTGCCCGTTAAGGACCAGTGGGCAATTCTGTATGTTGTCTACCAGCTTGCATCCTTACCCTGTTTCAAGTTCTCTCTCTTACCTCAATCACTGTCCTGAGAATGAAGGTCCTGGCAAAAATGCTCACTTGCGCATCTCCCTTCTTCATACTCACAATGAGCAAAATAAATAAAATGATTAAACTATGTCCTACTGCAAAGCTACTACAAGGTTATGATTAAAAAGCATTATTTTGACTGTCAAGCAGATCAAAATTCTAAAAGCTGAGGTGCCATCAATGCCTAAAGTTACACTGAAAATCAAATGTGATGGTAGCTAGGACTATAAGTGATATACCTTAACAATAGTCATTTCCAATGACATTAAACATTTTCAGTTTTTACTTCAATCTTGAATACTGCTAAATTATTTGGCATTGTTTATTTTACTAGAATTTAAGATGAGAGACTTATTAGTGAATAATATCCAATATTAGATGCACTTAATTTCACATTTTCACAGGCATGTGTTTCAAGTTTATTACATGTAAGATACTCAATGAAAAACAGGCAAAGAGGAAAATGTTGCATTTCTGGAAAGTCCACTAAAATGGAAAAAGAATTTTCCTTTAAATTATTCAATACCGAAAGACAGTATTGATTTAAATCAACAGCCACTCAAGGCCATGATTTTTGATACCTATATAGTGTTTAAATAAACTGTTACATTGCATTTTAGTTCAAATATTTATTAATTCCTATAGAAATATATAATTGTAGGAATGCCGCATCTGTAAGAAAGCAGAAGAAATCTTTACTTCTTTTAAGCATGTATTATGACATGAATTTTTAGATGACAAATCTATATAGTTTATCATAGCAAACACATAAGAAAAATAATCTTGCTTTATCTAAAGAAATTTGAAAAATTGTTATCCAAAACTGATGTTATTTTATTTTTTACAGATGCTGATGAACAAATCAAAAAAATCTGAACGTTCTTTCTTTTCTCGCCAAATCATTTACTACGTGTTATTAAAGCTAACAGTCTCTCCATATTGCTTGGCTTGTGCTGGATTTCCTTAGGCCATACAACAAAATTAAGTTGATGGAATGATTTACTTTCACATCCAATTATAAAATGTATACTTCATAGGTAAGGCTAAAGAAATTTAAACAATTTAAATATATGCTAATAGTAAGTACATTTTTTTCAAACAGTCTCTAGAAGACAAAACAAATATATTACGTTATTGTCTTTTGTGTCTAAACACTTGCCCCTAGAAATCATTTTGACCATTTCTCCACCCACTATCATTTCCTTTGCTTCAAAATGTCAGCACCTTTTCCGAATAATGCATTTAATACCTACTTACAGTGCACTTGTGAGTCTCCAGAGCCATTGCATGTTCCTTACAATCCTTAAGCCCTGATAATGGTCATACAAATAGATAGTTTTCTATTTTAAAGGCAATGACTTGCCGACCATGAAATTACTACAAAGTGTTCACAGCAAGATGAAGAAGCATACCAAGAGTGCATGGACTTCGAAAGCCACTGCAAAGGGAAGGTGGAATAAAGCAATGTGCTCTTGAACAGCAATTTGAGTCTTTTGGCTCTTGCAACAAATTACCACAAACTTCACAGTTTGAAATAAAAACATCTATTTTCTCCTGACATGAAGGTCAGAAGTTTGAAATTAAGTTTACTAAGTTGAAATTAGTGGGTTGATGATATGCTCCCCAGTTGGCGCAGAGGAAGTTTCTTCCAGTCCTTCCTCACACTGTCCTTTTTTTTTTTTTTTTTTTAACTTCAGCCCACCTTTGCTTCTTTGATACACAGTTACATGAATCCAGGGGAATAAAATGCAGCACAGAAGCATAAGATTGGTGAACAGACAGCAAATCTCAGCATGTCTTACCTTACTAGTAAAAAATCTACCCAGTTCAGTCTTCTCCCTCCTAATATAATAGCATTTTCTTGCCATATCAGAAAAAAAAATCAAATCAAGATCTTACCCTTAACTGCATCAGAATGGAACTTTCCCTGCTCTGTAACTTCAAAAAAAGAAAGAAAGAAAGAAAGAAAGAAAGAAAGAAAGAAAGAAAGAAAGAAAGAAAGAGAGGAAAGTTACCTGTACCCTAAATGGTGGTTCCTTGATAAAGCCTGAGACAGGATAACTAAAACATTCCCAATTAGAAAGTTACCACCATGGCAGCATTCCAAAGGGAAATGGGGAAGCCAAAGTGGAGAAAAGTGCATGATTTTCCTCTCCACTAAGAAGTGCTAGAGCCTTGCTTTTCTCCAGCAATACAGCAAGTGGCTTTTCCATCCTTGGTCTGTCAAAGTCCAGCTCCTGCTTGGAAATCTGGGAACCCCAGGACGAATTTTGTCAAGTCTAGAATGATTAATACCACCTGAGGGAGGCTGGCATAAATAAAGAGTGCTCAGATGGTATTGATATTCAGTTCAAAGCCCAAAAAGTTCTAGAGAGAAAGCTGCAGTTAGATGGTCAGCTCTTAATGTATTGTGGACTAGAAATGTATGGAGAAGGCATACATTAAAGACAGTCACTCCCCAGAAGGCAACTACTTAAGGTGATGGAAAAATGTCAGTTACTGGATAGTGGTAATCTTTTTACTCTATGTGTATCCATGTATTTATGTACATGTATATTATATACATGCACATATATAATATATATATATCAAACACCATTATACACTTTGAAAATAGACGTTTTGTCAGTCGGCCCCCAAAAATGCTAAAAAGGAAGAAGAAAACAGAGAATATCTCAATCAACCAACGAGTATTATCACCTGTAATTAAATGTGAAGCCTATCTCTTTAAAAGAGTTAATTATCCGAGGACACAAATACTCAATGGAGTCTTTTGTGTTTAGTGTGAGAATTTCTTTGACAACCTATTTTAATAACAGAAGTCTTCAGAATGCTGATCAGCTTCCTTTCAGGTAAGTCTGATGTGCCGATAAGAACAATAACTCTATAATAACTTCCTATCATGACACACTGCTCCCCTACTTCACTAGAAACTCCAATGAAGTCTTCATGGGTCAGGAGGCATGGGTGAGAATATAACTTCACTCACGAGATCTTTTCCCCAAGTTACTTTATTAAACTAAAATCATGTGTTTGTTCTTCAACGTGTAATGTGTTAAGCCGCATTTTGTTCATTGTTTGGGGTGAATAAGAAGACAGCTTCTCAGTTCTCTTAAGGTCCAAGCCTTTGAGGTTCAGACTCCTCGCACCCACTTCTAAACCAGGGATCTCCTGAATGAGCTTGTGATCCCATCTTATCCCAGGCAGCTAGAATAACTCACATCATCTAAAGTACGTTCATGGCTGAGAAGGAGTTCATACAGTTGAAAAGATGAAGCTAGCCTAATGGCCCACACCACATCATACCAGAATTGGACAAACAACTTGACAAAGATGAGACGAAAATCCTATCAAATTTCTAGAAAAACATATTATGACTTGAAGTAAAATAAGGAATATTCTATGAAGATAGATTTTGCTCAGAAATCTTAACTTTAAAAATACTTTATGTATGGGTGTTTGCCTGCATGCTTGTCTGTACTCCATGTGCATGCCGTACCTGCGGAGGCCAGAAAAGGGTGGCAGAACACCTGGGACTTGAGTTACTGAATTCTGCAAGTCACCAAACATGAATCTAACCCAGTCCTCCAGGAGGGCAACCAGCGCTCTCTCTCTCCCCCTATATCTGTAAGCTGTAATGCTTTTTAACGTTAAAAAGTTGTCCATGATCAAATGGTGAGAAATTTGAAGTTTGTTGCAAGAATTTAAGGAACATTTTGGAAAAATCTAAAGGTGCAGTGGCCTGAGATTATAATTAACGATTTCTCAAACTGCTGCACAAATAACGGCCTTCTCTGCTCTGGGAAACCAAGAAGGTCTCATGGTATGAAAGTACAGTTTTATTACGATTGATATAGAGACAGAGTATTATGGACTAGAAGAAGATACTGAAACTGGAAACCGCAGTCAGAAAGTCTTGCTTGGTGATACGCAAATACAGTATCTCATGGGCTTATGGACCAGAGAAAGGGTTTCTTCCTTTAACAGGCCCCAGCCAGAGAAAATACAAGGTTATGTGGGCCTGGAACAGTTATTTCCTCAACTAGCCACCCGGTTAAGTTCTGATAGGTAATACTTCAGAACTGCCTTGTTCTTCTGGATCCTGCCAGCCCAATGGAATGGAGCCCAAAGTCGACAGAAATGCCAGAAGAAAAAAAGGCGGCAGGAGTGGGGGAGGCTCATAGTTGGTTCAGTCCTCCGTGGTAGATTCAATCCTCCGTGGTTCTTCTCAGCTCCTTGATGCTTATGGGAAGCTCTGGCAACCCCAGCCCGAAAGACTCACGAAAAAAAGAGTCATATGAACTGAAAGTCTCTGTAAGACTTAAAGTTATCCACAGTGCTGCACTCCTCATTTGTATGGTCTTCGGTTGCAATCAGAATGTTCGGGGCAGACAGGTCTTGACCTTTAAGATGAGGCTGAGCACTGCCATAGCAACGTCCCAGACATCTAGGTCTTAGGCCCCAACCGCTGAAGCAGGAACCAAGTCTTGTCCTACTCACTCCGGGTGCGGTGACTTAGAACTACAGGCGGCCTGGCCCGGGAGGAGAGACTGCTCTTCTCCTCCAGCAGGAGGGTAGGCAGAGGGGTGGCTTTCAAGAATGCCCTTCCAGAAACATATCTACTACCCTCAGTCCAACAGCGTGGAGAGACGAGATGCCCTAGAGGGAGGCACATCATCCAAGGTCTTTGTCACCACTACATCGGCATCTGGACCTCAGCCCCTCTTCCAATTTCGGCCTCGTCTGGAGAATATGGACTGGAGGCGGGTGGGTGCCATTGATGTAGACAAAGTGGTGGGAGCCACGGATATCGCGACACTTCAGGAGAACATCATGAACATCACTTTCTGCAAGCTGGAGGACGAGAAGTGCTCGCATTGTCAGCTGGGGGTGGACCCATTGCTGTTGAAGCTCATCCACTTGGCACAGTTCACCATTGAATACCTGGTGCATTCTCAGGAGTACCTGACCTCGCAACTGAACGTGGTGGAGGAACGGTTAAGCCAGAGCCTGAGTGGTTGTGAGCAGAACCAACAGCTACTCACCAAGCAGGCTGACGAGGTCAGACGGCTCAAGCAAGAGTGTAGGGGCTGGAGGAAGATGCTGTCTGCCCAGCAGCTGATGTTGGGCCAGGTCGAAGCCAGTCATTACCAGTGCCATTTTTGTGACAAAGTTTTTATGAACCAAGCTTTTTTACAGAGCCACATTAATCGCCGCCACCCTGCATCTGCTTGTCATGGGAGAAGTACAAAGGCACAGAATGGCCAGCTCCAGAGGGAGATCCACAGGTTGAAGCAGCAGCTGCAGTTCACAAAGGCTCAGCTAGAGGCCGCACAGCAAGGCCGCACAGTCAGCATCTCTAAGGACTGTGAAGTGCTGAAAACAAAAGAGGACTTTCAGAAGTTAGTTGGTAGATGGAAGGAGGAAGAAAGGCAGAAACTGACTGATGACATGGAAAAGGCCAAGGAGATGTTTAGGAAGGAAATTAACGACCTGACTTCTAAGAATTCAGCTTTAGAGCATCAACTGTTGGAAATCCAGAAATCCGATATGCGGGGCAAGCTCAGTATGGGCACCTAGAGAGACTCCTAGGTTTAAAGACTGACTTTCATATCTGCAGCCTTTCCAAAATATACTGCACCTCCTTGAGTGTAAGTAAGCCAGTGGCCAGACGGACTTGTTCAAGTTCTCCAGGCAGAATGCGGCACAGAGCAGAAGCAGATCTTTTCTCAGGCAACCGCAGCTGAAGGGATGAGGGCAACAGCCCTGTCAGGTCCTGTGGACACTGTTTTGCAACAATCCTCCACATCATCTGCCTCTTAAAATCTTTCCACCCCTTGCTTCTCCATGTCGTTTCGTGTGTGTGTGTGTGTGTGTGTGAAATGTAACGAGAGCTCCATAGCAACCTCTTCTGCACAATTGCATGAATTGTAAGTGATTGTAAGTCTGTATTAGCCTCTACCCACTACAAACAGGAAGCTAAGAGATTATCTTTTTTTTTGAGATTATCTTATTCATAAGTATAAAGCATCATTTAGTAGGCAGTTTGATACTTTATCCATTAAGCAAGATAAATCTCGGATCCCATCCTAAAAGAGTTAGTAACCCCACACATTCCTGCCACTGTTTGACCATAATAGTATATAGATTTTACATTTCCATAAACATAGGTTACCACCCTACCCCATGCACAGATGCAGCCTTACAAAATTTGTATTTTCAATTCCCAGGTTACAAATACTTTTTTTTAGGTTTTAAAATATGTTTAAAATTATTTTATTGGTTAAGAGGTGATCTCAATGGATGCTGTTGCTTAATTTTTTCTATATTGTTGAAGGTCTGTACATGAGACTGAATTTTTTTTCATTTACAAGCAAGAATAAATAAAGGACTGTTCACATTAACAAAAAATAAGAAAGACTTTTTGAATAAAAGTGAATAATATTTGATCATTAATAAGACAAACCTAAGGGAATCAATACAGTTCTTCAGTGATTCCTATTTTTGTAAGATCATCATTTTGTTCTCACAGAAATTGGTTTATGTGCTACATGGAGATTACTTTGTCTTTGGTAATAGTCTTATAAAATGTTATAAAAGATTTTTAAAAATATTGCCTCTTTTCCAAGAATTAGACTATAGAAAAGCAAGAACAATAAGACATCCATGACCAAAAGCTTCCTAGACCTTACCATAAAGCCCACCAGAGGTGTGTCTAGCTAATCAGCATAATGAAATAGCAAGTAACAACTCAATTATGACATTAATCAGGATATTAACATTCCTAAAACATGAACTTCTGTCTTATAATATATATATCACATATATATGACTTGTAGCCTCTTATTCAGTGAAAAGCATATAGTGTTCTTTTACTCTTCCCGAGCAAAACATATTATTTCTGGGATAACTGGGTGGAAATATTAATGACTTCTCTTATTACTATACCTAATAAATAAAAAGCATAAGACTTTTGCTGGGATGAACTCTGGTGATTTGAATATCTCATGTGCCATATAAAGAATAAGTTTTAAGACAGAGTCTCCTTATGTAGCTTTCCTGGAAATTTCTATGTAGACCATGTTGGTCTCAAATTCACAGAAATCCCCCTGCTTCTGCTTTTGGAGTGCTCTGATTAAAGGATGTGCCTAATGAAGAACAGCTATTTAAAGACCAAAAATACTTCACAGACTCCATGTGCAGTGTTAGGGACAGCGAGACACCTCAGCAGATAAAGGCACTGGGCCCACATGGTAGGAGAGAAGTGACTACTGCGCATCGTCTTTGCGACCTTCCCACACAAGCTGTGGCACATGTGCCCATGCCCGTACACAACACAATTAAATAAAGAATAAATTAAATAAATTAAATAAATAAAGAATAAAATTAAATAAATGAATAAAAAATATGTAAAGCTCTAAAATATTCCCGCAGTTGAATTAGACATTGCGGTGGTCTTCAGCCACTACACTAATAAGCAAATAGACTGGGTTGTGTTTAGACATCAGTTTCCAAGTAGAATTGGTAGTACTTCCTGTATTGAAGTTAGTGGGAAAGTATTACTTAGTATAGGAGGTGGGGCAGTTAGGCTCCTTAACCTTCAAAAATGCAAATTTGTGTTACTTCCTCAATTCAAATAAAGAAACCCAAACACTTGAAGATTTTATTGGAAGCAAAATATCTGTTAAAAAAAAAACTCTTTCCATTTATAAACAGGAAAGTTCCTCCTACTTAAAATGAAAAAGTTCATTCGTTATATGGAAATCAAAATATATTATGAACAATCCAAGAGGATGGGTGACTGGATGGATAGATTGATAGAAGATATATAGATAAACAATGCATAAATAAATAGATAACAGATGATAGATAAATGATAGATAGATGGATAGATACATAGATAGATAGATAGATAGATAGATAAATGTGTGAATACACACGCATGTATACACACATACACACACACACACACACACACATACCTGCTCAAAGCCATCCTTTCTTGTTCCTCAATGTGATGGTAAGACTGAAAACTACATCATATTCCTCCTTCTGCAGCTACTTACTAATCTTTTCCTATAACAATCCTCAAGGAAGAAGCAGTAGGACACCATTCCCATCCCAGCCATTTTCCAGAGCTATTCTGCATCTTCTGCTTTTGGAGTGCTCTGATTAAAGGATGTGCCTAATGAAGAACAGCTATTTAAAGACCAAAAATACTTCACAGACTCCATGTGCAGTGTTAGGGACAGCGAGACACCTCAGCAGATAAAGGCACTGGGCCCACATGGTAGGAGAGAAGTGACTACTGCGCAGCTACAGCAGGTTCAATTTCTGTATTTTACTGTTCAATCAGTATCAGTCCTGTGATTTCCTCACAGACATGACAACACTTACCAGCCGGAGACAGTCTTGGTGGCAGCCTCACCAGTCCCGACTTAACTGTAAACTCTAGAGGGATCCCCCTTTCCTTCTGACCCTAAGCTTTCCCCCACACATTTTCCCTTGGACCGGGACTATTTTGTCAGTTGCTAAGACTAAACACTGAATGCTGTCGTTGGTTCCTTTTTTTAAAGTTATATATCTGATTTTCAATAAATCTGGTGAGCAAAAACTTCTATCTTTCAAGAATTTAATGGTCTCTAAGCATGCTTATAGCAACACTATCATGATGTCAGGCCTTACTTCTGGACCTTTGCTTTAAGCTCTTAAATCACTGCATAGCATCTACCCAATTACTACCTTTTTTCTAATACAAAACTCAGAGCAATCATGCAAAATTGCATCTGATCTTATTTTATCTATTATTTGAAGATCTTTTAAGTCTACCATTTTCTTCTTGTTTCCATTATAAAAATGACAAGAAGCCAAATACATGAATCAGATGTTAATAAAATATTTGCCAATGAAAAAAACCAACTCTACAATTTTACTAAGGATGCACTCCACTTTGTGTAGGAAAAAGAAAAACATTGGGTTTGCCTCTAAATCTTTTACTTAAATTTCAGTCTAGATTTGATATAATTCTATTCCAAAATAGAAAAGGATTAAACGGCCTGAGATAGATACAAATCAGGGAAATGACCGCTGGGAAGAGAACAGATACAAGCCAAATATAACGAGTTTAGATAGCTGTGGTATTGATTCTCAGCTCAGATCCAGCAGCATCTGCCCATCTAGAAGCTTGGAAACCAGGAACCACTATTATTTTTTTAATATTTATTTATTTATTTATTTATTTATTTATTTATTTATTTATTTATTATACAATATTCTGTCTGTGTGTATGCCTGCAGACCAGAAGAGGGCACCATTACAGATGGTTGTGAGCCACCATGTGGTTGCTGGAAATTGAACTCAGGACCTTTGGAAGAGCCTACAATGCTCTTAACCTCTGAGCCATCTCTCCAGCCCCTAGGCACCACTATTAAAATTGAGGCACTGTGTCTGCTGTATTTTAGGCATTTTCTTCAGGAGAAAAAATGACTTACCACATGGAGATTGAAAATTAAGATCCTTTAGAACAGTATGTTTATTTCAATCTAAGGAGAACAGGAATTACTTAATACACAAATATAGACAAGAAAATGATTTCAGAACACAAAGTGTCAGGGATCTCATGAAGTATTTTTTAATTGTTAGTGGCTGTACTGACTACTCAATTTCAAGACTATCTAGTGTCCTAACATATGAACAGAATATAAATGTGAATTAATAGCATTATTTTATTTTCATACAGCATTTTATTTGGCAAAACAAAGTCATCAGAACTGATCAATTTGGGGGCCAAAAAATTTTGTAACTGATAAATTGTTTTACCAATTATCACGGAAATTTATTCCATTTACATATGAAAAGTATTTATTTTTAAAAAAAATATTTTAGACTTCTGGAGGGGTCAGAATGTGATGTGGGATTCCCCTCTGTATGCTGTAAATATATCATTGGTTAATAAAGGAACTGCTGTGGGCCTATAGCAAGCTATATAGGTGAACAGAGCTAGGCAGGGAAAACTAAACTGAATGCCGGGAGAAAGGAGGCAGAGTCGAAGAGAAGCCATGGAGCCACCACCAGAGACAGACATGCTGAAACATTGCTGGTAGGCCATGACTCGAGGGGATGCACAATTTCATGGAGATGGGTTAAATTAAGATGTAAAAGTTAGCCAATAAGAAGCTAGAGCTAATAGGCCAAGCAGTGATTTAATTAACATAGTTTCTGTGTGTTTTTCTTCATAGAAATTGACAGTGAAATTTCTGGGTTTTATGTGTTTTTCATATGGTGATGCAAGGAACAGTAAGTAAATAAAAGAATCTGGGTTTCCTTGCTTTATAAAAAGAATTCTAGACAACAGGGATATTATGGGTAGATTGTATATTATGTTATAAATTCAATAATTGCAAATAACTAGTCGTCTTTTATATTTAAATATAAATACTCCATTTACCCAAAATTTATAATTTTATTAATGAAAACATCTTGCCACAGCAACTTGGGCTTTTACAATAAAAGAAACTATCTACTATCAAGCCTGCTAAATCTTTTTCCAAGTAAACTAACACCACTGTGTTCCACTCAGAATGTTACCCATTGTAAACTTAGTGTGTACACTTGCTTAGGTCATTCTTGCTATTGTGCATTTAAATGGCACTTTCATGCAAGAAACACTAAACACACTCAAAAGATTGTTCTTAAATGTACACAGATATACACACATACATATGTGTGCACGTATATACAGATGTGTGTGAATATACATATAAGTACATGTATATAAAACAAAGAATAAGAAGATGTGAATCTAAAAGAGAGCAGGGTAGGGTATGGAAAGGACTAAAGGGGTAAATGATGCAATATATTTTAATTTTAATTAATAAATGGTACTCCCAATACATAATGGAGTTTTGAGATTGTAAATTTTATGTGTGTTTAATTTAAACTTAATATATAATACTAGAGGGTTGATAAATTAATCTGATATAATCATAGACCTTATTTGAGGATTTGCAAATTATCCTGGAAAACTATTTTTTCTAAGAAGGACCCAAAATAGATTAGTATACATTAAAATAGAATGTGTCTATATAATAAAAAAGTGTGTACCTTATATAATTATATGTGTGTGTGCATGTATGTTAGGCAAAAATCTTAATCCAAGCCAGAAATTAAAAATGATTCTATAAAATGCTCTTTTGTATGATATCATAAAGGATAATCTAATTGAGAATACTATAAATTTAAGTAAATCATGAAATTCGGTATTGCAACTAGATAGTTCTGTCTGTCCACTGGTGTAGGAGGTCCTTCTGTCTTTGTGTTGCTTTCATTGGTTAATAAAGAAATGTTTTGGTCCTGTTGATAGGGCAGAACTTATGTAGGTGGGGTAAACTAAACAGAATGTTGAGAGGAAGAAGGCAAAGTCAGAGAGATGCTATGGAGCCACCACCAGAGTCAGACATGCTGAATCTTTGCTGGTAGGCCACTGCCACATGGCAATATACAGATTAATAAAAATGGGTTAAATCAAGATGTGAGAGTTAGCCAACAAGAGGCTAGAGTCAAGCAGTAATGCAATTTCTTTGTGGTTATTTCGGGGCTAAGCTAGCCAGGCAGCCGGGACAAACAAGCAGGCCCTCCTTGCAACAGTCCACAATTATTTTGAAGACAATCATTAATTATTTTATTAAACATTCTAAAAGCATTTTTTAAAAAATTAAACAACTCACTCTCTTTTTGTCATTGTTTTAATGGGGAAATATCCCAAAAACCTGGAATCTAATCAACACAGAGGTAATCATTTAATATTTTAACATTTAAATAAGACTTGCACTGATTTTTACTATGGCATTTGAAATGCATTTCTTAATTCCCCTAAGTATTTACTAACTTTTTGTAACCATGTGACTGCTGTACAAAAATTTTAGTTAATTTAATATTATATATTTCACCATTAATTTTTAAATGTATATAGTTACAAAATTGGAAAGTAAATTTTTGCTTGTTTGTTTAAAACAGTATTTCACTATACAGCCCAGCCTGGCCTCAAATTCATAATCCCCCTGCCTGACCCCCAAGGCTGTGTGCCATCTTGCTATGCTCTTTATTTGTGATTGAGTTATGCCCAGACAGAATACATCACATAAATATTGGTAAATTCAAGCTTGAGAACTAAACAAGACTATACAAAATTAAATAATAAATGCTAAATTTTGCCTGCTTATTTGAAAGTTTGCCCTTGTTTGAAATAGTGAGCTACCTGTTTTTTTATAACTGGTTAAAGGGCCAGTGGTGCAGCTCAGAATGTTTCACTTCTGTTTCAAACTGCTGACCAGTCCTTGCTGTGGTGACCCAATTAGATGTGTCCACTATCACAGTATCTTTGCTCCAACCTGCACAAAAACATCATATTTCTCTACCAAAATAAATATACACCTCCAAATAAAACTATGTAGTTATTATAAAATATAATAAAAAGTACAAAGAGTCTAGACATGATCTTAAAGCTAGTATATAGGCGCTCTAAATCTTAGATACAGGGTTAATTAGTGAATTTTCTCATATGGAAAAGAAATTTCTATTAAATAATTATTTTAACAGCCATTACATTATCTAATGCGATCTACTGCAGTGGAATATGTTGGTTTGGTAACAGAGAAATAGAAAGAGGCTCAAGTAGGTGAAGAGATATGACCTCAGAGTGTCCTTCACCACCTATTTTCATATTTTCAAATGTCACCTTCATCATCTGCTGACTTCTAGAAAGCACTAGATGAGAGATTTTAGGAGGTCTCCAAATGCCCCCAAGGACTATACAATGCAAAGGCATCTGAGTAAGCAAGAAGTTATATAAAGAAATTTAGCCCATCATCAGGTTAGCAATAAAGAGTAGCAATGTCTTTGGATACACACACACACACACCACACACACACACACACACGCATATATCCCTTCATGACTTGAAACCAGTAAGGCTGCCAGGATGCTAATCTCACTATTAACACAAGCGCACTTCATTTCTCATTTGTCTCCTTTATCCTTATAATTTAATTAACCATAAAATTTATGACAATGATGATTCTTCTGAACATGCACCTCCAGAAGAAAATTTGCAGGATCTTCCAGTCTATGGTAGTGAAGGAATTCTATATTTTGCACCTCCTCTGTAATAAAAACAAAGTAATTTGAGGTGTTAGACTACATCATTCAATATCTCAAGATCAACACTTAGTAACAGGATAACCCAAGATAATTGTTGTTTATTGGTGTGCTTTTATTCCCACATCTTTTAAGTAGAAATGATAGTATTTTAATAATGGTGTTTGTTTGATTAACATACAAGATGAAATAATATCAAATAATCCAGTGATAAATTTGATTGTTACTGATTCAAGATTTTTTAAAAGAATATTTTTCTTCAATGAATCATTTTGTTTTAAAATAAAATTTGTAACAAATATGATTCAAGAGGGCATAATATTCATCTTTGTCTTAGCTCATTAGCAGATAAAAAATTTCCAGGTTCAGTATACTTATGTACACAGAGACACAACAAATTAATATTGCCTCAGGAGAGATAGATTTTTAAAATCAAGTAACAATTTCTATTTTTCATGCATCTACAGAAACTCTCAAAGTCTTATGTTTAAGATAAGCACTAATTTTGTATGTTCTGTATTATTTTATTGATGAGTAAACTAAAACACAAATGACTGAGTTGCCTGAAATTGCATTAGTAGTGGGAGATATAGAACATACACTGGGTATACAATGTTTAATGGTTCTTCATAGATTGAAGAGTCTGCTTTACATTGTTAAAACTGTGGGTTAAAAACTGAGATAATGTATTTGAAATAAGAAGCAATATAATAAAATGTACCATAATATTCTAAAATAGTATAACAAGGATATACTTGTTGGGAATAATGTGATCGTTAGTCTTGGTATAAAGATTCTGTATAAATTTGTATGATGATGAACCCCATTTAGACATAAGTCAGTAGTAACTATATCATCATCACATGGACATGAGATATCCCCAAAATATTAATGTCTTTTGAATGTTATTTCTTCCTCACACTAGATCATATACATATGTATATAACACATGAATCTCAGTACATATGATATCACGGAGAGTGAGGTAGAATACTCTTGACTGTCATAGGCAGGAAATAGAAAGTATAATGAGCCTCCAGTGCCTGCAAATAAGCCTGAAAATATGATGGAGAAAGCAAGGTCCTTAGACTTTATATCACACACCACACTGTACCTGGGGGAGCCTGGAAGGTAAGCAAATAAATTCAGTCAAACTGGTCACTTATATTTTGAGTCACTAATACATTATTTTTAAATTTTCAGGTGCAAATATCTGAAACATCTTCCTCCCATAACCCTGATGCAGTCCCTTCATGTAGTCATTTGGGAGACCCATATTTTCATTCAGTTCCTGTAATAGGATGCACCTCAAATTTTTGACTGCAAAACCAACATTTACTTGAACAGGGACCCTCTTTAGGTAGACCAGCCTTCTTCATATGGTTCATTTTTCTAGCATACTTTGGGGTTGATAATGGCATGTTTGGGGGAAAAGACTGAATGTTGTCCAGCAGCCCTGTCTCTGTGTGGAAGAGTGAGGCTCCTCCCTGGCTCTACAACTAAAAACATCCACTTAAGTGTCAATGTTGGACAAACTGCACAAAGAATTTTTTGTCCCTGCTCCCATTCCACTAGTTCAAACCCAACAATCCTCTACAGTTTCCCAACTTACCTGTGTTCTCCCAGTAGCCTGTGTGAAGCATAGGAGAGGAGACAGTATATTAAGAAATAATAGCAGGCTTTCTCTGGTATTATATCTTCTCTCTCTCTCTCTCTCTCTCTCTCTCTCTCTCTCTCTCTCTCCCTCCCTCCCTCCCTCCCTCCCTCCCTCCCTCTCTCTCTCTCTCTCTCTCTCTCTCTCTCTCTCTCTCTGTCTTTTAGCAATCTAGATAGATAATTGTATATATTCCCAAAGTCTTTCAGTGTTGCTTCTGGAAGCCTGACTTTTAGTTATTCCTGTGTTGTTTTACATATCAGTGTGGTTTTTCTCCAAGAAAAGAATATCATTCTTTTCTTCTACTTGTAAAATAAGGTAATTGACTATTTATGGGAAAATCACTTTTTTCCTGATTCTCTCATATATATGTCTGTGTATACATGTGTGTGTGTTAGCAGAAACAACTACATTTGCTTCAACCAGATTTCTTCTTTATACTATTCTAGTTCTGAACTGCACAACTTTTTTCAACAAAGTGGAACAGAAATAAGTTTTTAGAATATAAGTAATTAGGTCGTGAAATTTTTCTGGAGGATGTCCTTCTGTGAAAGACTGACCATAGGATGTTTTTAAAGGGACATAAAACTAAGTGAGCTATGTCCTTCTCAAAGAAATGAGCAGTTCCCAAACCAAAGAGAAAGGACCATGAGCTTCAGGAGTTACATAAAGGAAAAGTTATTCCTCACTGACCAATGCCACAGAAAGCAAATGTCAGAAATTCCACTATATCCTCCAAATGTGTTATTAAATTTCATAAGCAAGAGGAATATTCACCTAAAATACATCTAAATAATGTACTGCCTCACTCACATCAGCAGGCTCTGTTCTTACCATCCCGGGAGAATAAAGACAAAGCGCCCAGTGGGATTCCAGAACTGTCAGAGTCAGCCTTCACAGCTCAGGGTGGCAGAGCAGGGAACACAGAGCACCACTTCAGCTCGCAAGGTCGTTTCCACGGAGGTTTCATTGTGCTTTAAACTCAGCTCTGCTCAGGATAAAAGATTTCATTGCTTCAGCTTAATTATATGAGGGGATCAGTTCCACAGATAGTTAATTCAGTCTTTATGCCCTTGAAACTCTGTAGAAACATTCTACATACTTCAGGTTACTAATCTAGACAAGTTCTTTTAAGATTGTTCTTTCTTTGGCTAATTTACAGGGAGGGTTTTGCTACCTCGGGAAAATTATTCTTCAGCTCCAACAATTAAACATTATCACTGAAAATTCCCCAGTCTGTACTGTCGTCTCTGAAGATGATAATATGGACTGGGATGTTTTCGTCCAGAAGCAATAACAAGTTGTCTAAAGCTGACGTTGGGGTCCACACACTCTTAATTCTGTCCCATCTCTGCTCTAAGCTCACTCTCGTTCTGCTCTGCGCTCACTCTCGTCATATTCCCGGGCTTTTGTCTTGTCTCTGGATGTCATTTTAAAGATACAGGTGACTCTCCACAAAGCATTCTAACTACACATCACCTATAACCTCCCGAGATCCCGAATGCTTAGTATTTATTCATTTAAACGAGTGTCTGAAGGTTTGTTTTCAATGTCAGACAGCATTTATTCATACTCAAAGCTTTGCTATCAAAAGTCTGCAGAGCTGTAATAAAAGTTCTGCTGAAAATGAAACCATGCTCCTCTGAGGAACATTCCTGCATCACCAAGCAGATGAAAAGTAGAAAACAGATGGGGGAAAAAAAACCCTGAAATTAGCAAGCCATCTAAATAACTGGTAAAACTGCAGCTCAGTTTGGCCTCTGGGTACAAGGGTGGCTGGCCTGTGGCCAGGCTTTTTCCGTGTGGGTGGGCGGACAGTGCCATTCCCCGGGGGAAGCTCCTCCAGGCGGTGGCTTGGTTTGGCTTGGCTTGGTTTCTGACTTTCCATTCTGGCTTTGTTTCTTTGGCTGTCTCTCTCTAACAGACAAAGTACCTCTTCTCACCGCTAAGTGCTTTATTGATTTCTCTTGTATCTAATTTCCTTGTACTAGACATTAATCCTTGAAATATGTCTTGTGTGACAAATTAGGTCCATGCCCTTTTCAGTGGAAATCCGACGGAAGTTTGCACAGTCTTTGAGGGATTATGGCATGTCCTCTGAGTTATACTAAATTTCATTGAGTAAAATCCAAATAAATGTCATGTCTCTATTAAGTTAGCTTTTAAAATTAGATTTCAATAGAGGCAGTGTTCTCCCAAATAATTGTTTTTTTTTTCTAATTTTACACATTTCCTATGCTATATAACTTACAAAAAACACGCAGTCATATTTGCCATTACCAACAAGTTCCCTGACCACAGATCATTCTGGAATGCTTTGTTATTTTTATCTCAGAATCTATAACTTTTCCAATTTCTTCAAAGTATACAATTGACTGAGAAGAAGTATATCTTCAATTATTTGAATTTGGAGGTCAGAAACCTATGTGAACAATTTAGAAATTCTTCACGAAAATGATGAAGTTTGTATTTTTATAAGCAAGAGGAACATTAATGGAAAATTAACAAAATATCTAATATCTAGTTCATGGAGAGAGCGCCCTCATGTGGTAGAGCGCCTTGCGGTGCACCCCTGAGCTGCAAGCCAGGAGTTTGAACGAACAGGTATTTAGTCGGCTTTGGAGTTGACAGTCACACACCATAGGACCCCGCCGTACCCATTTGAGCCAGCAAAACTGATTTATTTCCTTAAAATCATCTCACACGGCGTTCCAAGATGCTGCACGTCATTCATAGCAAGCACTTATTACGATAAAATCCTACTTTTCAGTTAGCCACATAAATATTTAGACACAATATTAAGACAAGACTCACCAGGATATGGAAAGGCAGATTTGTTCAAGCTCTGGTTCCATGTCTTATTTTCTTCAAATTAGGTATTTCTGTGGAGAGGCTTAGGAGAAAGCGTTCGGTAAGTATAGAGGCCATCTGTAGAAATCACTGTTGGAGATTGAGCCCCTCACATTTAAGCTTACTAAGAAATGAGAGCCCGAGAAGAACGCAGTGCAAGTGCCAGCATGATTGATGGTAATTATGGACGGTCAAGAGGATTCCACGTACTTCAGACAGCACATAAAGTGTTTCCTGGATTATGTGTTTCAATTTTCATGGTGATTCCTCAAATCAAATGATACTATCATAGTTACTAGTGATAGTTAAGGATAAGAAGATAAGCTCTTAAGAGAGTAGGTTCTCACCAGAAATACAGATAAAATATTTCAGAGCGAGGATGATCCGATGCCGATACTGCTCTTACTGGAAAGATTCTGGGATGAAATGTCTGTAAAATTAAAGGAAAAAATCATTTATTTGGAGTACAAGAGAACCCAGGGACATGAAAGCAATCAGAAGCTTACTGAGGTTAGTGATTCAACTCTCTCTCTCTCTCTCTCTCTCTCTCTCTCTCTCTCTCTCTCTCTCTCTCTCTCTCTCTCTCCAACGAGTTTTTTATTCATTTTTTTCACCAGATGTATAAATGAATACTATAACTGTATAAGTGAATACCAGGGTTGGCTAATTCAAATAGATATTTCTATCCTGTGAACGCCATGTCCTTGAAGATACCAGGTAAGTGCTTGACCATAGAGGTATAAGTAGCAGAACTGACTATAGCTGGGACCTGTGCTCCTGCCAAATCACACATTGCAAGGCACATTGGCTTTTCCTCTGCTTGTTTGCGTCTGTCTGCAACACTTCCTTCAGAATGATCATGCAGAACTGTAATTCTGCCACTGATCACGAAGAAGCGGTATGCAACGGCAACCTGAAATCTCACCAACTTACGCTCCATCTGTCTCTCCTTGTATCCCCAGTATTGCAGCTCTTCTTCAAACTCCACTGAGCATTTTTTTTTTTGCCCTGGGGAATCCAGACTGAATAACTGAAGTTGATGAATAGCTATTATCTGGAACGTTGCCAGGGGCCACCGCAGAGAGAAAACAGGACATTATCTTAAAGCTTCTGGCCAAAAGTAACATATATTTCTCACTCACATTTAGCTGATCAAAGCAAATCACCGGGTGGAAACGCTGCAAACCAGACCATGGAAACGGCGAGGATGAGGACTGGAAATACTTGCCAGACGATACTGACAGGTGATGCATACATTGCCTCCCTTAATTAATACGTGCCAGCTGCCAACAGGGTTGGGATTCAACCGTATTTATTTGTCTAAGACAATATTTCATGAAATGACCCCTAACTACCTCACCTCCTATCAATTTGCCACAAGTATCCTACACCCCAATTATCTGGAGTTAGTAATGATCCCCAAACCGTTTAATTATCTCAGGCCCAAGGTTTTTGCACATGATGTACACTGCTTAGAGTGTTTTTTTTCCCCTGTGTATCTGCCCAGTGGAACCCTTCCTTGCCTCAGTGTCCCAACGCCAAGGTTTTCTGCATTATAAAGTTTTATCAGAGATGAATACAGTTGTGCACACTTGTAATCCCAGCACTCAGGAGACTGGGGCAGGAGGATAGGAGGGTGTAAGCTCTCTTGGAATATATGGGGAATTACAGGCAAACTTGCAAGGCTTAAAATTCTACACAAAAAAAATATAGCAAATAAATAAATAAATGGGTGGGCTTATCATATCACCTTTCCCCTAATATACAAACTCATGTTTTTCTTATCATCTTTGCCCTAATATACATACCCATCATTTTCTTATCAATCTTCACACAAAAACTATCACACTCACTTTCTTGCAAGTAATTCTCTGAGTGAAATTCTTCTGGATTATTCCTAGTACCCAATAAATAATTTTGCTCAAAAAAATCTAGCTTCATTTTAGTAGAGGATGCTACGATTTAACAAAGTGAGCGCAATAAATGAGACAGAAGGAGTATAGGGATGTATATGACAATATTGGTGACTTTCAACTGATCGAACTGATTTCTAACTAAGTAAATTTTCTTTATTAAACCTGGATTATGTTTAATGCAGTGGAGGCTCACATGCTATTAAGTCAATTTAGAGACCTTTCTCAGACTCCTTCAGTCTCCTAAAGCCTTTTCCCTGTAAGATCAAGTTTCCTCCACGCTGGCTTCATTGGGGTCATTATAATAGCAAACAACGTTCCTCATTTTCTGCAGATACCCTATACCTATAAATTTATAATTGATCCCTTTTTATGGGAATGAGACTAGATGTACATTAATTAGAATTTTTCGAAAGTTCTATAGTTATTAAGAGCATGAAATGACACTCAAATTTAAGCCATGAACTCATGCTACTAAGTGGTCATCTACAGAAAATAAATTAGACAGTTATAATGAAGTAGCTTTGTAAAAAAAAAAATCACCATATCCACGCTAGTATCCTAATGAACTGCCACACTGCACTTCATCAGCGCCTCTCCTAACAGTATTTTTATCCAAACAGGATTTCCTTGTTATAAACATCAGACTGAAGCACTTACACAGATGGAGGTTTGGAACGCACAGTTTTGTACCTTCTGAAACAGCAGCCATTTTGCCAGCTTTACCTCTCCTGGTCCAGGTGCTGTATGGTGGTCATACTTCCCAAAACCCCAGCCACCCCACCCATCGGACATGAATGCATCATCATGGACGATATTCCACTGAGTTACTTAGCGTTAGCTTGACCTTTAGAAGAAATAATAAGGCACTTAGTTTTTTTCAGAATTCTCCACTGAAGGTTTCTCAACACTACAAAGGAGCTGCCAGAGATTTCTCAAGCACATCCTTCTAAATGAACAGATAGTTCCAGGCCAGATCTTAACAGTTCTTCCTCTCTGGACTCCACCTGTATTCATCTACTCATGCCAAGAGGAACTATCTGAAAACTCATTTAATCTTCAGATCTAAAGGTCATTTTTCCAGAGTAACATGAAATGCACAATGAGGAAACACACATATTTCAATTCTATACTCTTATATAAGTATATTTTATAAGCAGATGTAAAAAATGCCTTTAAATATTTTTAGTTAAAATAAAGATTTTTTTAATTTGTTTAACTTTCTGTGATATTCTGGGCTTGGAAATTATAAAGACCCTAAGCAAATAAAGTTTTTATTTCAATATGGAAACCTAATGTGCATGCTTTGCTTGGGAAATAATCAACAGAACCACTCAGTGAAGCTTGTGTTCCATGGAACTAAAGATGAGTAATTGCTGGTGACCCTACCCCAGCAGTCAGCCTCCTCCTGCCATTCTTGCAACCAAACTTCAGCCTCACTGCCCCCAGATTATTCCACACCAGTTATTTCAGTCGCATTGGGTTTTAAGAGAGACATCTCACCCCAACCTAACACTTATTCAAAGCTGGGACTTAGGCATAACCCATTCTCAGACAGCTCAGAAATCATTATGCCACATTGATTCATGGAACTCTGTAGTCTTCTTTGTAGAGACCAGTAATTACCTTAGCAAATCATAAATGGTAATACTTTTATTGATTTTTTTCTTAATTCATTAAAAAATTTTCATTTATACCGTTGAGTTACATTCAATTCTATAATACCTTTTAGTGGCTTATATACGAGACTTGTTTTCTCAGTTTCTGTCTTGAGAATGTAATCATGAGGTAAGATTTTTCTAGGATGTTGTAGTCAACAGAGAGATGTTTTAGTGATAAGTTGCCTGTACTGTTTGAATGCTTTTGATTCCTATGTCTGATTGTACCACAATAATATAAGAAACACATTTTAATACTAATGTGGTCTTACATGCATTAGATCTGTGCCGGAAGATCATTGCTCTCAGCACACATGGTTTAATGTGGTTGTCCAGAAAGAACATTCTGGAGTTAGTCTTCAGCTTATATTCTGACACCGGACCTCATCCATATACTCTTAGTAAGACTGTTTAATCCTAATGAGCCTTGTGAGTCTCACTTGAAACTGAGAGCATCAAAATCACATCTAAATATGTCCGAGGGCTGTGGTGAGAAATAGTGCAATTGAACTGATTTATACAAATAAAACCCTTGTACAGGGCTTGATGCAGTCCACACCTTAGATCGGTGATATGTTATTTATGTCTTAATTAGCGTCGCTATTCAGAAAAAGGTTCCCAGTGTGAAGTTTTATAAGAGACTGCAGGGAATGGTCTGCATGTCAGGTATCCACATCTACATATTAAAGAATAGAGCACAGAAAAGCCAAAATATTCTTGTATAATATAATTGTATACACATTTGAAATTCTTAATGTCTTCAATGAAGTCATAAATATGACAGCAAAAAAATGAGTGATCTCTGGAAATAATTTCATAAACCACGAGAACTTCTTATTGGATAAAAATAGAAACGGATACAACTTACAAATATGTCTGCCTACTGACATACCAGATGCTCATGAATCCAGTGCCTCCACAGCTCTTGTCCTTTCTAAAAACATTCTAATAAGGAAGTTGTCTGTGATTCTGGCTAATTAGTTTTTGGCTTTGGTTGCTTCCAGTTATTGTTATTGCAGGTAGAAAAGTTCCTTGGAAATGGAATAGAGAAATGTCAGGCTTCTTAGCTAAAATATAACCTGAACAATAGGCACTATTACCGAGTGACCTTGATGTTTAGTAATCTCAACTAAGTACATTGATGTTTGGAATAATCATGGATTCATTGTTTCACAGCAGATGCAAGCCAGTTAAGGTTCTTGAAGAAACAAAAATAAATTGCCTACTTACTGGTTAGGAAATTCTCTAACAATCATAGAAAAGTTGTAAGTTAGAAGGCATTGATTAAAAGAGTATACATGGAGAACTGTAGCCTGCAAGATATCTGGAAAATTTTCACCTAATCCTCAAAGGAAATTTTAATCAGTCTTAGAGTACAGCTCCTGGTAAGCCAACCACTCTCGAGTGGAAAAACATCCATCTGAGAATACCTGGGCAGCATGAATTGGTCTTAGAGGATTTAGAAATAAAAGGACATAAAGTTTTGTGGGTAGGAAAGGGGTATGTCTGGGAAGAGTTGGGAAATGGATAAATATGATCTTGTATGAAACTCTCAAAGAGCAAATAAAAATAAATATTAACTAACAGAATCAAAAAAATACTTGAGAAAACTATCGAGTGTTTCAGTCCCAAGTAAATGCAAAGGATTTTTTTGAAGACTTATAGTGTTCCTAATTTTATACCCCACAGCTAAAATGTCTGCAGAATACTTTTACAGGACTGCCAGGTACTTCTTTTCACCAAGAGAAATCTCTTTCTGCCTTTGAAGTTTGGCTTTTGTTTTTATTTTGTTTTGTTTTGTTTTTGGTTAGAAATGCATTACAACAGCATGATAGAAGGAAATTTTAAAAACCACTTTATAAAATCAAAATTCAATAAAAATCTTCACTAATATGCTCTGCATAGAAGATCAAAAAAGACCTTGAGTTTTTCTTTAATTATTTTATCCCTCTTACAGCATAAAATTTTATTTTTATGCTTATGGCAGAAAATATCAGTGCCAATTTCTAAAATTCATAACAAGTCAATAAGAAGTTTAGGTTTGAAAATTGTACTATGATCTTGGGACACAAACATAATACTCATGATTCAGTGCTCAGTGGTTGAGACTAGCAAGCTAGAGATGATTTTTAGAAATATTCTATTCTTTATAAGTCGACACTAGCTAGTTTGTGAGTAATGGATTACTCCTAATATAGTAAGATTTGTTCCTTATATCATTTATGAATATGGTTTTCATGTCCAAAATCTTAGCCAGTGTCTGAGAATGAGGCTCTGAAAGAGGCTGACCTGGAGATTTTGAAGTCCAGATTGGCGTTCAAGGAATTTTTTAAGGATCCTTGAAGCTAAATTTCAGTACGGAACAGGAAAAAGGTAACAACAGAAACCTGAAAAAGTGAAGACGGTGTGTAATCCTCAGACTCATGGAGAACTTGAAGAGGCTGGGACTGTGAGTAGCCTGGGCACCAGTGAGTCTCCGGGTATTCGCTGGACTGGGAAGGGCAACAACCTTAGAGGATGAGGGGAAGGAATTCCCATGAGGCTGCCTGATTACAATTCCCCGCAGCTGGAGAAGAAGGTCCTGATCCTTTCCTGGGCCTACGACTAGCACATCACAGCATCTACAGCAAGACGAGTAGACATTCTGAGAAGATAAAAATTAAGGGTGACAGTGTCTGTCCCTAATTCCAGAGAACAAAATTATGTGAATTGGATAACCAATGAGTAATAACTAAATGTAGCTGAATATTCTGAACGTTGGCTCAGTGTGACAAACTGGGGTCTAGTCTTCTGTAAGTGTACCCACATTGATGCTATAACCTTAGCTTATTAAACAGACTTCCAGCATTTAGTTTGTAGCATCGTTTTTCATAGCTTCACATTTGTAACTCTCTCCCACTTCCAATCCTTTTATCTGGCATCGTTTCTCCCATCTATATCTGCCTCTCAACATTTAGATTCAGTGTTCAAGTAGGAAAATAGAGGTGGTTGTTCTTAAACTTGCTGAAGTACAGAAATGTATGGAAGCATATAGTTACAAATCTCCACTTCTTTTTCTTAGATAAGCACCAGAAATGATGCACTAGAGTCTATTGTAAAGAAAAAAATTAAACTGTACGTATACTTTTTCCTTAGACTATAAAAAGCCATCTAAATAATTATGATATATTATAATTCACCCATTTGACAAAATGAGTTTCTATAGAGAAGAGCAATCATGTTAAGCAATATAATGTCCTTGTTAAATATTTTATGACAGTATTTTTTGTGCTTTAATATTTAGCTTCATTGTCTAAAACATGTCTAGAATTTATAAGTCATCATTCAACTGTTCGAGAAATATTTGTGAAGTGTCTTTAGGAGAGTCACCAGGAGTAAGGCAGTGAGCAATACAGAAGTCCTGATCTCGTGAAGTTGTGCACTAGCAGTGAAAATTAAAGTATGAAAATTTACTATTACTAACACTAAAGTTTAAAACATCAGATAAATAAAATAATTAGATACATTAGTCATCAGTCAGTGGCACATGTTTTGCAGGAAGTTAAAATAGCATGATATTTTACCTTATTAGAGTTTCACAGAAATTAAAAGCATCCATTAATTAAAAAGATCAAAACTTGGTATTTCTCTTCAGTGGTTTTCTGAAAGAGCTACTAACTAAGTAACTCTTGGTCACAAAAACCTATTGATTTAAATTGCAATTTACTTCTAAGAACATATAAACCCACTCATTTTTTCTATACTTTGCCAATTATTATAATTATATATTTATTATAATTATAATTATTATGGTATTAACGTGTTTTCTCTCAAGTTAGACATTTATCTGCCTTGGAAAGAATGCTAGTTTAAGAATCAAGAGAATATGAGCAAGGAAGTCAGGACTGTGAGGGGTTGGTCCACCCCTTGAGACAGTGTGCCTGATCTAATGGGAGCTCACCAAATCTAGCTGGACTGGGACTGACCGAGCATGGGATCAAACTGGACTCTGAATGTCGCTGACAATTGGGGCCGACTGAGAAACCAATGATAATGGCACTGGGATTTGTCTCTACTGCATGTACTGGCTTCTTTTGGGATCCTATTCTATTTGGATGCTCACCTTCCTAAGCCTGGATGGAGGGGGAGAAAGCCTTGGACTTCCCACAGGGCAGGGCACCCTGCCCTCTCTTAGGACTGGAGGGGAAGAGCAGGAGGGTGAGTGGGGGAGTGGGAGGGAAGTGAGAGGAGGGAAGGAAGTGGAACTTCTGAATGGTATTATTTATAAAGTAATAAAATAAAAATAATAATAAAAAAGCATTCTACCACAATGGTACTTCCTTTTTCACTTATTTTTCCTTACTACACATGGGTGTTTTACACGTAGAACCATGCAGCACACGCCTGCCCTGATGCATGAGGAATCTACAAAGTGGGGTTGGATTCTGTATAACTAGTTACAACCACAGAGAGTTGTAAATGGGCACATGGGTGCTGGGGATCCAACCAAGACTCTCTGATAAAGAAACCATGCTCTTAAAAAAAAAAACTTCCTGTTTTATTTCTTCTTTGTGTCTTTTACATCAAGCATCTCTCAGTCTCATTCACCCCAATCCCTTATATGCTCCCCCTGCCCTTGCAACTTCCCAAAATAAAATAATTTTTATTGTATGTGTCACTTACATCATGTATCTCGATCTCATTCATTTCCCTGTCCCTCACATCTGCCCTCTGCCTCTACACCCTCCAAAAATAAAACAAAACTTAAGAGAAAAAAAATGAAAAGATTTTAAAAGGAGAAAAATTTAAAAATCTCATCACGAAAACTGCAGTGTGATACAGTAAGCCATGGCATAAACCCCTTTGTTCATATATCTTTACTTGCAAGTGTTCATTGCATAGAGTCATTGGTCTGGTTCAAGGCTCTGGTTTCTACTACAGTGTTGATACTGGGTACTCACTAGTACTATTCCTGGGTATAGTGTTGTTACCCTGTGTTGTGGAGATCCTACAGTTTGAGGTATGCAGGTCAGGTTCCTTCATCTGTTCCAGCAGAGATGAAGTGGATGTTGGGCTGGGCCAAGTCCTAGCGCTAGGTCTGGCTTTGAGCAGCTGTAGAGTTGTTTCACCAGATGAAAGATGGTGACAGCTCTCCCATGTTTATAACTTTGAAACTGGTTCACCCACACCACCTGAACTGGGTTGTCTCTATTGTGCTGCCCTGGCAAGATGTAGCACCTGCTCTCCCTAGTTTTGCAGTTTGTGGGGTCAGGGATAACTCTCCAACTCTTTTGACAAGAGGGCCAGTTCTCCTACCTTCCTCAGACGTTGAGAGGAGGGGGCCTCATTCACCTGTCCATGCTGCCCCAAGACAGATGAGAAATGGGGACATCTCTCCCATGCTCACAACTTGGGAGCTGGCTCACTCAGATCTTCATTAGTAGCCTTGGTTTTATTGGGGTGCCCTGGGAAGGTGAAGAGCCTGCTCTCTGAGTGCTGCAGCTGATGGGGGTCAGGGACAATTCTCCCGCTCTTATAGGACCATTTGACTAGCTCTCCTACCTGCCCCAGGATGAGAGGAGTCGGGTGGGGCGTCAGTGAAGATAAACTAAAATTTAAGAGATGGTGTAGGAGGTTTTTCTGTTGTGTGTTGCTTTCATTGGTTGAATAAAGAGACTGCCTTGGCCTTTTGATAGGGCAGCCCTTAGGTCATAAGCACCATCTTACTAAAACAGATACAACTTTGTTTTAGAAAGCCATTATCTCTGCTTTAGTACATGGTAAGATCAAATTAACTGACTAATTCCCCCATAATTCATTACCACAGTGCTTGTGTTCTTAGAATATTAGAGTATAAAATACTAAAATATTGACATTCAAAATAAACACTAGACTATTTTTAATAAATAAGTTTAAATAAGTAAAAACACTGTTATACTTTCAATATATAAAACTGTAGACAATTATGCTTCACGTTCATTATCTTAAGGATTTTCATTTCATAGATATCTAGAAATTCAGACTTTTTAGGATTTTACTTCATAAATGGAAGGATATTCACTACTGTTTTCAAAAAGCTAAAGTGGCAAACTCTAGAAATGATCCCGACAGTGGGAGCAGGTGTGTCTGTGACTCTATTGCCTTCTATTGGGACTCTTTCCCTCCTAATGGGTCACCTCATCCTGCCTCACTCTGAGGGCTTTTGCTTTGTCTTATTCCATCTTGTTTTATCATGTGGAGTTGTTGTCTCTTGCGGGGGGTCTTCTCTTTTCTGAAGAGAAAGGAGAGGATACGGACCTGGGGAAGAGGAAAAATGGGTAGGGGGAGCTAGGAGGAGTGGAGGGAGGGGAAACTATGTCCTGGATGTATTATATGAGAGAATAATCTATTTTCAAATAAAAAATAAACAAGTAAGTCTAGTTCACATTACCTCAGCCTAATGGCAGAGCCCTGGATAATAGTGCTACCAACTAAGCTTTGTACTTCTACTAAGATCTGAGTTGTATTTGCAGTCTGAATTTTCTTCTCAGAGGAAAAAAAATCATCACTTACAGAGTCTTAAATTTAGTAAAGGGTTTAGGGTTACTAATTTAAGGTATCTATTTTAAAAATGATAAAAGGAGTGGAACAAAATTAGCCCAGGAGAGTTAGTCATGACCATGGAGAAACCAAGAGTGATCCCAGACAAACGTCTCAGGGGTAATTGAAAAGCATTATTTAGGGTGTGAGAGTTCATACACCACGGGGATGATGAGGAAAGGGGTTATTAGCTAAGCCATTGTCTAAAACCCACTGAATCACTGGTCCCTTTCAATGATGATTGGTCCCTTTTTTTTCTAAAGACGGGTTTTAAATTTTAAGAGACGATCTGAAGAGCAGAACTGAGAAAGAAAGGGACACAGATCTTACAAAGGAGTAAGGTAAGATATCAGATCTTTTCTTTGCTATTTCAAAAACCAAAATCTGATACACTAAAGTGGTCACCCTGACGTGTGGATATGGCCGCAGTGTGAAATACAGTAGGTGTTTTTACAGATAGCAGCAAAAGGTTAGAAGTATCCACCAGTTACCGTAAGTATCGCTACTGCTGTTTACCTTCTCCTGGATGAGGAAGACAATGCTGCCACTACCACAGCTAATAATCATGAATATTATTAGACTTCTTTCTAATGGGAATTTTCTCTTTGGTCTAGTACTGGTAGATATTTGTTGTGATATTTTTTCACTGCTGACATTAAGATCATCCTAATAACAAAGACCCAGTCAGTAGATCCCAGGCAGACAGTATGTGCGGGGGGGGGGGGGGGGGGGGGGGGGGGGGGGGGGGGATGGAGCTTCACGGACTGGAGAATGCATACCCTTCAGTTAGAGGCTAACAGTGATATGGCTACATCATCTACCACTAAATGAGCTTTATGGTCAAGCAAACAGTTTTCTTCATAAATACCTACATTAAGAGATAGTCGTACAGATAATTCTTATTTCGAGCCATAAATGTAAGTAAATAGAGAGAAACTGACTCAGCTAGCATGTGGATTTGACAGTGCCATCTGATGAACTTTGCTATGCCTTTATTTTTGTCATGAAATTTTAAGCAAACAGTACCTTTTAAAGCTAAGCATTACAACTCATTGTATAGGTATATCATCTGAAAATGAAAATTATAATTCTTCTTGGACTCCTAGGAGCTACATCCTCAGCCCCGGTAAGTGGAGCATGGGGCTCTTGATTTCAGCATACAAACCTATGCATTTCCCTTTCCTCACCATTTTCTTTTTTTTTTTTTTTTAGCTTGTCTCACAACGCCTATTGTCTGCTAGCAACAGTCATGAGGTTAGTTTAAATAATTAGGTCATTCTCCTGTGTTCTCTAAGTGAAAATACAATGGAAAGAGATAAAAAGCCTTCATCCAGGCCACTGGGTCTTGAACATCTCCAAACATATTTCCAAGCTGTATGGTTGCTTTGTCTACCAGGTGGCTTCTAACGAGTTGTTTTGTCTTCCTTGCGTAATCATAAGCTCTCCAAACACAGTGTCATCTGTACCCTTTGTTCCAGTAGTACTAATGTAGGTATTAAATACAGATGCCTAAACATAAAACACCCTTATTTTGTTACAAATAACACTAACACACATTACTCAGCTGTTATAAAACTCCACTGAAAACTTGTCTCTTGTATGCAGCATTTCTGATTTGACTCCACATATAACTAAGTGAAAATTTCCCTTCAATAAGAAAAACTTAAGCTGATAAAACTGTGAGGTGTCATTCATAGCAGGGGGCAGCATTGCTAAACTCCAACTTTGTCTCCAACTCAGACCTCTAATCCCTGTGGTTTAATGCAGTCTTAGCGGAGAAGAGGGTCACTTCACAACTGAAGCGAGTCAACTAGCTGTGGCTCGTGCTCCCTCTGTAGAATTCATTTCAGAAGGCATCATCACCTCATTTTCCTGTTGTCTCGCCTTTTCTAGTTACTCCTCAATCTGAATAATGGTCGACTTTTGCCACTGGAATTTCAGGTACTGCAATGTACATAAACAGTTCAGAGGGAATGTGTTTCTGATGTGCGTGTCCTATGGTGTGGAATGAGAACAAAATGCATTCATTTATATTGTTAAGAATTTTATATGTGCCTGGCACTCATTCTGATGACTTTTGAGATAGCTAACCATTTTAAACAAAGCTGTATCTAGCCAACCAAAAGGAATAGTAAAGAAAAAAAAATTGAATTCAGTCAAATTTCTGAAGAAACTTGTGTTCTTTGTTCAACTCCTTGCATTTCATATTTCTCATGACAGTTGAAAACCTCCTATTTGTGAGGTTGGTTTGTTTATAAGGAGCTGAGATATCTTCTCATAAAACTTAAAATATATAAATTGTCTACATTATTATTTTTATTACTCAGTCTTGATTTCAAGTTTGTTTAATATGAGAGAGTAATGTTTCCTTTCTATCTTTGTTTTTCACAGGGTGCATTTAACCCCTGGATTGCTCCCTTCCCTGGGATCCTGCAGCAGCAGCAGCAACAACAACAACAACAAGCTCAGGTCCCAGGAGGCCTACAGTTTCCAATCTCAACACTAGAGAGCTTTGCTGGATTTTTCCCAGGACAGTTTGGGCTTGCCCAAGTAGGCCAGGCTGGCCAACCAGAACCCTCACAGCAGCAAACCCCACCACAGACCCCACAGGGTGCTAACCTTGTAAGTGGAACTTCTTCCATCTTGCAGCTGTAAGACAGAACATAAAGGTTGCTGTGATCATTTAAAACTTTGATATAGGACAAGAGTCTTATTGTGTCTTATGTCTCCTATGCTGTTTCAATCACCATGGAAAGCATCTCCTAATTTTAAATATAAAAATAACATTAAAATCTATTACCCTAGTTTATAGACAATAATCAGGAGTATGTAGATGCATAATTTGCATGAATAATAACTCATGTAGAAGATAAAACATTAGTGGATATTGCTAATGCAAATGATACATGGGAAGCTAGCTCTAGGAAAAGCAGATCAAGAATTTTAAGTAACAACTAGAGTATAATTTGTTTATATGATTTTCTGGGTTTGTCTGTTTTCTCCAGGTGTCCTATGTGGTTCCCTTCAAAGTGCCTCAGGATCAGACACAGGTGAGTGGACAGAATCCTGTGGCTAACCCAGAAGTGGCTCCCTGGGCTCTCCATAGCACTACCTCTTGCTCCCCTGGGTCTCCAGCATCAGGGCTTTCTCACCTGTGGATCACCCATCACTGGCTAGAGACGCCATCACTGGCCTCTAGACATCTACTGATGCTGGGTTTACTTAATTCTCTAAGAACAGGAGCAAAATAGGATCTCTGGGACCCTTGCATAACTACAATATCACTATGCAGAGGGAAAGAGTTCAGTAAGACCAGGACATGTCTTCTCTGTATTTAAGTGCCGACACCAGGGAACAATCCCAGGAGCTGACTCTGTACCCTCTCAAACTTTGTTTCAGAGAATCTTGCATTTATATCTGATATGTAGCTATAAATAATACACATTATAGTGATCATATTTTTATTGCAAAATAACACTAACATACATTCATCTCTTATAAAACTCCACTGGAAACATCCCACACTCTTGAATGCAGTGCTTATGATTTGCGTCACGTAAAAATTTTCCTTCACTAATAAAAAACTAATTTTATATTAACTAACAAATTTACTATGCTAATACAGAAAGTTCTGTTAATACTAGCTAATTATATAATACCTCAGATTCAAAGAAATGGGGCTACATATAAATCACTAATTATATAATACCTCAGATTCAAAGAAATAGGGCTACATATAAATCACTATTCACATGAAGGCTATTACCTGCTCAAACAAAGTTACACTGTTTGTCTCTTCTGTAAGTGTTATTATGCAATTAGGTTTCACTCCCACCGCCATTACATAATAACACAATTCTAGACATTATCTCATTGCATATCACACGTATGTAGAGAGTCAGATATGTGACAAACACGATTACTTCATTTCAAGGACCGGGAAACAAAGTTTTAACGAGATTAAGTGTCTTATCCCAGTGAACTAAATACCTGAATTAGAAGTCAGTCCTCTTCCCCTCTTTTAACCACTAATCCAGCTCTCGACACTGGCTTTACATCAAAAGCTTAGTGGGCAATTTTGAAAATTACAAACACCAAGCCCCACCTTAAGGCTCTAGGTATCACTTACTTGACCAGACAAATATTGTTGGGTTTCTGAATGTTTAATGGGTGATTTTTACTCTTGTTCAGGATAAAAAACCTCTTATGCAGATTGTATTTATTTCAGAAACATGATTGCATTATCTTCAAATGTTATAGCTACTATACTCATCTGATGACACAAAAGATAACACAGCATTAAACATTGTATCCACGTACCATGCTCCTTATTTTCCACGGGCTCTTTATGTACATGCACATAGACATAACCAGAATCCCAAAGGATGGCAACATTGGTCCTTTTATTTGTTTTATCACTTCCTAGGTTTCTCTAATATTCTAAAATTCATAAAGATTATTCTTAAAATGCATTGAGATTTGTCACATCTCTGAGTGTTCTGCCTATGTGTATGTATGTGCACCATAGGCAATGTAGCACCTCAAATCAGAAGAGGGCACTGGATATCTTAGCCCTGGAGTTAACTGGTGGCTTTGAGCCACCATGTGCGTGCTGGCCAGGTCATCTACTGGAGAAACACGTGCTTTTAATCCTGAGCCTCTTGATCGCCCAAGAATTATTGTAATAAAATGGAAATCATTAAGAACTTAATTTAATTTCCTTTTCATTCACTAGGCAGAACTTTTAATATCATGATCTGCAGAATTACAATTCTCAAGATTATAGGAAAAATACTGCATAGACTATCTCTCCTTAGGGGCTTGCATACTAACCTATATACAACATTTTTTAAGATACTATTTGTTAAAAGAACACATGCTTCATTTACTTAGTTGAATCCTAAGTTCTTTAAATATGTAACTCTAAAATTGAAGTCTGGTATCATTTTGGGTACAAGTTGTTTCTAAATTTGGCAACACTATAAAAGTGCTATGCACAGTTCAGTTTTTGCTTGAGATGGTAGTTCATACCTATAATACCAGGATAAAGGTATTAGTGATATTAAAAGAGTGAGAAATATTGTTCATCCTGATATAATGAAACTTCCTGTGTACTTCTGTGTTTACACATAGATGTTTGGGTACTACCCAGTTTACATGTTTCTGCCCTGGGAGCAACTTCAACAAGCGGTCACATCATCACCTCAGCAAACAGGTCCACAGCTATTTGAGGAGCAGGTACTATGTGGGTTTTGTTTTAATCTGATTAGTTCAATTATGGAAAAAGGTAAGCACCCTGAGAAAAGAATAATTGAGGGTGGATAGTGCACTCAATCACTTGACCTCGCAGAATAGGACATGGTGTTGTAGTAGGAGCGGCGAGGCTCCGTCCCTGGCACCCGGCCGCCTGCATGGCTAGTTTATGCCCCGAAATAATTACACGGAAACTGTATTCTTTTAAACACTGCCTGCCCCATTAGTTCCAAGCCTCTTATTGGCTATCTCTTACATATCAATCTAACCCATTTCTAATATCCCTGTAACACCACGAGGTGTCTTACCAGGGAAGATCTTAACCTGCATCTGTGTCCGGTAGGAGAATTATGGCGACTCTCTGACTCAGCTTCTTTCTCTCAGCATTCTGTTCTGTCTACTCCGCCTACCTAATTTTCTGTCCTATGAGGGCCAAGGCAGTTTCTTTATTAGTTAACCAATGAAAGCAACAGATAAGATACAAGACCTACCCAGTTAACCAATGAAAGCAACAGATAAGATACAAGACCTACCTCCACCAACATGGTGTCTCTCCTAGAAGCAAACTCTGAACTAATATGGCAGCACACTAAGCCTATAATCTCAATAAATGAAGTCAGTAAATGGTTCTAACAAAATCAGGTTCAAAACTGATTTTTTTTCTGAATTGGATTTTTCTTACATTTAGAATCTATAAGTACTCATTATATGTATATATATATTTCAAATATATGTGATCATTTTTCAAAAATTTATGACAAAAATTGTCACAATTAATCTAATACCTTTTTCAAAATTCTGACAGATACCATTTTATAATCAATTTGGATACATACAACAACAAGCAGAACTGGTAAGTAAATGCATAATTTTAATATCTAAAAATATATTTAGTACTACTTGTTCTCTATTAATATGTAATATATGTATGTATATATACATATAAATATATGTACATATACTAACTTATATGTAATATAAATATATTTATGTGCTTATTATTGAAAACACTAAAATATGAAAGATTGCGAAGTAAAATACTTGTGATCATTAGAACTTGAAATACAATTTGATACCATATATTCATTTTCCAAGCCTAAAACAAATTTTAAGAATTCAGTTTAAATTCAGATCTCTCATGATATATGTTCAAAGATGTCTTAACATTCAATGTTGATTTTTGAAAACTAAAACATGTAGACTTTCAAAAAACATTTAACTAATGTAAATGCATATAATTTTAAGTGATCATTTTTCAAAAACTTATGACAAAAATTGTCACAATTAATCTCATACCTTTTTCAAAATTCTAACAGATACCATTCTATAATCAATTTGGATACATACCACAACAAGCAGAACCTGTGAGTAAATGCATAATTTTAATATCTAAAAATATATTTGGTACTACTTGCTTCTCTATTAAACACAAGTGTGTCTTTCAAATAAAAATCACCAAGAGTACACTTCTAGATGGATGAAGTCTGATTAGCTATTACATTGTTATGCGAACACACATAAGAAACCATAGAAAGATTTCTTAGGTGCACTTGCATGGACTTACAGAACTTGCATTGGATGGTTTTGGAGGGAGAATACTCAAGTACTAGTCAGTCCTGGAAAGGGAATGCTCGGGGAGTAGGGGTGTTCTCTGAGTGTCTTAGGGATCAGATAGAAGGTAATAGAACAAGTCTGAGGCTGTGTCTGGGGAGCAAGTCACTAGTAGTAACCAGAATGTGAGGTCACTTGTACTCGGTCTCTTACCATGACACTAGAAAATCTCATATTCCAAGCTTCATTGCATTCAGACACAGCATTCCCTGTGGTTGATGCTTTACAGACTTCTACACCTGAAGCAAACCGAGTGTCTGTTCTCTCCTGCCTACAGTGGCCTTTCTCTTTCTCAAATCTAAACTCGTAAGAAGTTGAATTGTGCTGGAGTGCTTTGGTTGGCAAAAGAATGTATGCTGATTTAGACCTCTTTACCCTTCTGATTCTTCAGGGTGTACAAGGAGGACAGCAGCATTTAGCTGTTGACACCTTTGTAGGCACAGCTCCAGAAACCCCCGGGATGGTAAGATTCCTTACAAAACCTTGTGGTAACTGGAAATTGACAATAAGAACTTCCAAGTTTCTTCAGTAGTATTCATTTACTGTAAACACTGTGTCTTAGTTAGGGTGAAGAGACACCATGACCACAGCAACACTTATAAGGAAAACGTTAAATTGGGGTTGCTCACATACTGTTTCTGATATTCAGCTCATTATCATGTGGGGAGCATGGCGGCATGCAGGCACACATGGTGCTAGCTATGTCTTGATCAGAAGGCAATGGAGTAGACGCAGACACTGGGCAGTATCTTAACCATAGAAAACCTCAAGACCCGCCCCTACAATGACACACTTCCTCCAACTAGGCCACACCTACTTCAACAAAGCTACACTTTGTAATAGCACCACTCCTACCAGCTTACAGGGACCAATTACATTCAAACTACCACATACCGTTACAATGATCATCAATGATTACTGATCTTCCCCTGTAATCTTTGTTAGTCAAGATTTAAATCATTCAATTCCTCAACTATTTACTAAAAAACTTTTTCCAGGAACTCTTCTGTGTACCTTATTTAAAAGTTGGGGTACTATTGGCAGTTGATGACTTGGAGAGGGAAAGTCCTATTTCTTTGGTGGTGTAGTCACTCATGGCTAACACATGCATTAATGGGTGAACCATACCAACATGTTTAATAACATTACTAATTGGATGCAGTGGGGTATGTTAATTTAAAAAAAGAAGTGGAGGAGGAGCAGGAAGAGAGGTAGGAGAAAGAGAAGCACCTGAAGCTAAGAGACAGATGTGCTAGAAAACTCCAAAAAAGTTAGAAGGGAAAATGTGGGTTGGATATAATCATAACACACTGCATGCATACATGTAGTGGCATTTCATCTGTATTTTAATAAACAAAGCTTGCCTAAAGATCAGAGAGTGAAACAGCCCCACTGGTCAGCCTTACAGACCAGGCGGTGGTGACACACACCTTTAATCCCAGTAGCTACACTAGCTGCCATAGAAACCGGGCAGTGCCTGCCTTTAATCCCAGTGGCACACACCTTTAGTACCAGAACTAGAGAGGATTATTAAATGATAGGAGACAGCTCTCACTCTCAGTCTCATTCTGATATTCCCTGAGGCAGGATTGCCGTTTTAGACCTAGGTAGAGGTAAGAGCTAGTGGCTGACTGCTTTGCTTTTCAGATCTTCAGGTTGAACCCCAATTTCTGTCTCTGAGTTTTTATTAGTCATACTTTACATACATGTATGATGTTCTCAAAGAATAAATTTAAAAGTAGCTATCAATATACAACCATGTTTGTGAAATATAATCACAACCTTTCTACGATAGTTTATGAACTATAAAACTAATAAGACACATATTGTTTAATGTGATGCCTATTTGTGCCCCTCAACCCTTTAGCTTCACAGTCTCCCAAGTTTGAAGGGTCTACTTGGAGATGTAACCACTTTGTCCTGTTCTTGATCTTACAGCCCATAGAAGGCGGTCCGCTGCATTCACAAAGAGAACCAGTCAGCTTTAAGCATGACAATGCAGGAGTTTTAATGCCTCCAACTACCCCAAAACCAAGCAGCAAGAATGTTTTCACTCCTGCAATAGACCCAACTATTGCCCCAGTACTTCTAGAACAGAAGGTAGGGTGACCAAAGATTCATTTTATGAAATAAATTGTTCTCTATGGTCTAAGTGATACATTATAATAAAAGTACATGTAAGTAATAATATATTGCCATAAATCTGAATAAAAACAGCCAACAATTATTATTTTAAATCAATTTTTCAGGGCGTAACTTGATTTTAATTGTAATATGAGCTTCCTGTGAATGTTCTTTCTCTCTAGGTCAAGACTGATAAACTAAGAGAGCCATAAGACATTGTCTTAATCACTCGGAGATTTTGGTAGGTATTTTTTTTGCCAAGATTAAAGCTTAAATGCCCTAACAATTTTTAACAAAAAATTAATTTGAAAATTAACAAAGAGTTCTTAGCATAAAGATTATAGAAAAACAAGCTAGTGTTTAAATCTGCCTACAAAGACCACACCAATTATGAGTTTTGCCTAAATTTTAAAAATCAAAATTAACTTCTTAAAGTCATATCTGCCTATATTATAAACTTGATATGAGTCACATAAATACTGAGTATATTGTTTCTATATAAAAGAAATCACATGTTCTCTACATAGTCAGTCCTCCTAAGACATCTTTTCATTTTACTAACTAAATACTGTGATTGATGTTAATATCGCTTTGTTTTAAATAAAGTATAGTAAAATAATAAAAGAATTGTATAATGACAGAGCAATTTCAAAATTAATTAATTACATCCTAAATATAACCATGATTAGATATTTGTCTAAATGAACTTGGTTGGCTACTGAAGATACATTATTCATTTATTAGGAAAGCATTCTTGAAGTTATACTACTAATAAAAACACACATAGAAAGGAATGCAGAGTAATTTACTAAGCAAACTAAAGGACAAGGTGTTTAAAGTTTCTCATGAGCTCATTCAGACTCTTCTGGAAGAAGCAACATTGAGCAGACTTCAGTAGAAAAGGGCCACTAGGAACACAGTCAGGAGCAAGGAGCATCCTTTCCTCTCTAGAAAAGTACCTCACTGATGCACTATTTGAATAGTGCAAATCAATTCAAGCTACTGGTACAAAACCTGAAAGGTGTTTCCGAACAGTGTGAGCTTCGGCCAGTGTAAAACTTCCAGTGAGATGTTTTTGTTTCTTTTACAAACGATTTCAAATAGCTACACAACTTTATTCAAAAGAACCTACTAATACTGAAACTCTGTTCTTTCTTACTTTCAGGGAGAAGATGTGATGGTACCTTCGCTGTCTTTGAGATCATTTTCCTCTTCTATACTAATAGATATTCGTTTAATGGTATAAAACCTCTTCACTAGTCTCCTAATTTTCTTTACTTAGTATATTCTTCATGTCACAAAAAAACTAATACACCATGTAATAAGTTCTACCTTTACAAGGCTGTTTTCCCAAAGACAGGAGTAATTATGCTTATATAATCTAGAAAATAACAATACTAAAAATAAAGCTAATAATAGCAAATTAATTTGATAACTGTATTAATAAAGATGTCTCTAAAATTGTGCCATTAAAGAAAATAAATATGTATCGTCAATAGATTTATGATGAATGTGGCAATTGGTAAAAAACAGATAAACTATGAGTCTAACTTCCTCACGTCAACATCTGCTTGTTTTTCCCAATCCCATTCTGTCAGCTTGCTTATGATTCGTTCTCCTTCAAAGTCAATGTTTTGTTCTGTCTTGATTTGTGTTTTTGTTTGTTTGTTTGTTTGTTTAGACAGGGTCTCACCCTATTGCCTTGACTGTCCTGGAACTAAGTATGTAGATTAGGCTAGCCTTCAACGCATATAAATCTAGCTGTTTCTTCCTCTGAGTGCTGGGATTAAGGGTGTACAGTACCATGCCTGGCCCTCCAGAATTATTTCAAAAACAGATATTGGCCATGTGTGCTCTATTTATACCACAACTACATAGAAAGACGGGTGCTGAATGCAGAAGGACAGAAAGAAGGTGCCTGCTTATCTGGGGAGACAGCAGTCTACAGATGCTGGGACATGGATTTTGAATTTCATCACATTTGGATTTGAATCTTGAAGATGTCACTTAAACTTAGGCCTCTATTCTCAGTTGTAAATAGGGCAGAGTGAGACATGAATTTTAGAATTTCTGAAAGTACTGCTTGAAATAACATACAAGTACTAAAGAGTTACTTTTCTCTTTTTCACGTGTGAACTTAAAAGTACTTTCAACTTATTTTCTCAAATTCAGATCTTTAGCAAAAATTATCTGAAAACAGGAAATTTAGCATTTAATGTAGCTTATATGTATGTTAATAGAAGCATGTTATACTAGCTGTGAAGCGACATCATAACCACAGCAACTCTAGTAAAGGAAAATAATTTAATTGGGGGCGATTTACAGATTTAGAGGTTTAGTCCACTATCGTCGTGGTGGATATGGTAGCATGCAAGCAGACACGCTGCTGGAGCAGATGTATCTTGAGCATAGTAGACCTCAGTGTCAGCCCACACAGAGACACGCTTCCTACAACAAGGTCCTACCTACCCAATGAAGCCACACCTCCTAATAGTATGACTCCCTATGAGTTTATGGGGGCCAATTACATTCAAACCACCACATATGTGAATCTGCATATGTTAAAGATGAATAAGTTAATAAACTGATACATGTTATATTATTCAATAATTTGGTGTTCCAGTGGTAAAACACAAGGACATATTGAAATTTTCAGCCAAATGGGTGGAGGATCTAAGAAAAAAACATGAGTGAGGTAACTCAGATTCAGAAAGACAAATATAATACGTACTCATAAATGGCTTTTAGGCATAAAACAAAGAAAAAATGGCCTACAGTCCACAACCCCAGAAAACCTAGACAACAAAGAGGACCCTAAGAGAGACATACATGGATCTACATAGGAAGATGAAAAAGACAAGATCTCCTGAGTAAATTGGGAACATGGGGATCACGGGGGAGGGTCAATGGGAAGAAAGAAGGAAGAGAAGAAAGCAGAGAAAACTGTAAAGGAAAAAAATAAAACCCCACAAAAATGCTATTAGAAAAAAATTTGGTGTTCACCAGGCAGGAGTGGTGCATACCTTTAATCCAGCACTCGGGAGAGGCAGAGGCAAATGGATCTCTGAGTTACAGGACAGCTAAAGAAAACAGAAAAAAAAGAAAGAAAAAATGAATGAAAGAGAGAGAGAGAGAGAGAGAGGGAGGAGGGAGGGAGGGAGGGAGGGACAAACGGACAGACAGGCAGACATACAGGAGGGAAGGAAGGAAGGAAGGAAGGAAGGAAGGAAGGAAGGAAGGAAGGAAGGAAGGAAGGAAGGAAGGAAGGAAGGAAGGAAGGAAGGAAGGAAAATAGAAAAGAAAAAGAAAAAAGTGATGTTCTAGGTTCTACAGTTGATCATATTTTGTAGGATTGTAGCTGTTTCTACATTTAATAGTGTTGTTGTATCTCTGAATCTACTTTTTCTCTATGGACGAGCAACCCATTAATCACCAACTGTGCCTTCATTTTATTCTGTGTACTTTTCCCTGAGTTCATGTAATTAAGGAATGTAACCCTCAGTGCTTGACTGAGCTCCTCATGCCAGATATGACAAACACCAAGAAGTATAATAAAAACCTCAGGTGTTCAGCAGCTAAAAGCATTGTGTTCCCAAAATTCCAACCGTTCAGAAAATCATTTTTAAAGTTACATGATGTAATTCAAATCAAGTACTGAAGAGACAACCTAGAATATACTATACCAAGTACCCAATTTTAAAAGACAATGTAGTTAGAGGGAAGCCCAGAGACTGGAGAGGAGGGAGGAGTGTGATACAGCTTCTCTGTTCAAGATGAGACAGTGGGGAAGTTAGAAAAATGGTGAAATCCAGTGTGACTCCTTATCAGCTTGAGCACTCACTGATATTAGGGATGAATCATAAACACTTTTATTTATTTATTTATTTATTAAAGATTTCTGTCTCTTCCCCACCGCCGCCTCCCCTTTCCCTCCCCCTCCCCCAATCAAGTCCCCCTCCCTCGTCAGCCCAAAGAGCAATCAGGGTTCTCTGCCCTGTGGGAAGTCCAAGGACCACCCTCCTCCATCCAGGTCTAGTAAGAGCTTTTTTAAAGACTCTATTCATTGTTCTTATAATGACCAACTAATTGGTAACCATAATCTGAGTGTTCTATTGAACATGGTTTTGGGAGTTACCAGCATATGAATCAATGCCCTGATATTTTCAGACCAGGCTACCTCCCTGATTTCATCACTAGCACAACACACTTGAATCCCCCCTGTTCTTTTTATCCATATCAATAAAATCACATATACTTCTCATGACTGGCTTCTCTTATTAAACAATTTTTATGTGATTCATTCCTGATGACACATTGCATGGTATGGATACAGAACTCTGCTTTCTCAAACATTTGATCTATTTTCAGTTACTGACCACTATCTGCAAAGTTGACATCAATGTTCTAGCTCACTGCTTTTTATAAATATGTATTTTACAACTCTAGAATAGGTTCAGAAAGTAGGGTAAGGTCACAGGATAAGAAGATAAACGCAAACAGGGAAGGAACCTGGAGGCAGGAGCCGTGGATGAGTGGCTTGCTCTCCATGGCTTGATCAGCTTGCTATCTTATAGAACTCCCAATAGCCTAGGGATGGCCCCATCCACAAAGGGTTGGGCCCTCCCCCATTGACCACTGATTAAGAAAATGCCCTACAGCTGGATCTTATGGAGGCATTTTCTCAATTGAATTTCTCTCCTTTCAGATGACTGTAGTTTGTGTCAAGTTGACATAAAAATATCCAACACAGTATTTAATATTTTAAATTAAATTAATTTTATAATTAATTAAATTGATAAACTTAGTTTAATATTTAAGCTGAGTTTAGGTGCAGCAAAATAAAGCTAGATGTCTTGTGCAAAAAAAATAAGATAAGAAGATGCTGTTAAACAATTTATAACAATTTGTAAGTTTGCCTCTAACCTGTACATAGGATGGAGACAGTATATATGGATTCTAATCCCTCTACCTAAGGCAGCATTTAAAATTGCCAGCTTAAAAAAAAACTCATTTCCATTAGTTCTTCTCCCACAACCCCATTAAACTTTAACCTTTGCAACATTTCGCCTCAGTTCTCTCTTCTTTCTCTCAATACTTACTGCTTGAACAGCTCTCCCAGCTTGGTGCAGTGGCAGATACTGGAGCTGAGAATTCTCTTTCTAACTTTCGCTATTTTAACACAAAAGATGAAGAGATGTCTTGTGGTTTTACTTTGCAGTTTCTTTGTGTCTATGTTAACTTTCCATGCTTAATAGACACTTGTGTTTCTTTTGTTTTGATGTTTGCTACTTCTGTGTGTTTTTATGTTCTCATCAGTCCCTTGATACAGTTATTCTAGCTACTTTGATTTATATCTGCTGACTACAATGGTTAGATTGTCTGACGGTCCTTTCTACTGACTGATTTTGCTTTAAGCACCATATTCCTCATTTCTTTCACATGTCTCTGCAGAGTCTGTGTCTAATAGCTGTTCACTGATTTTATAAGTAACTAAACAAAACTCTGAGTTCAATCTTCTTCCTCTGTCACATGGTTCTCAAGCCTCCTAACATTGAAATTGAATACAGTACCTCATAACCCAAGCATGAAAACATGTCCATTGCTTTCCATAACTGTAGTTTTCTAGTTATGAACCATAATGTGAATATCTGATATGCAGGATATCTGATACGTGACCCCTGTGAAAAGGTCATTCACCCCCCAAAGGGTCAGGCCACACAGATTGAGAACCACTGCTCCAGAGTGTCCCTCTGCATTGATCTGGTAGATGTCTGATCTAGTATTTGTTTGTCACAGTTATTTATTTCATGAAGGGTGAGGTCTAGCTCTACCTGTATGCAGGAATAATTTAGAATGCAGTTAGAATGTATACTGTTTAAGAAAGTGACAATAGTAGGTTGTGCTCTAAGGTCCATGGCCCCACTATCCATGAATACATGCCTAGGAATGATTCCCCTCCTGTAAAGTGGGCCCTGAGTCCAATGAGACAACAGTTGGTTACCACCAGGATATGGGGGCCACTACTGCACCTTTAGGGATGTCTTGCCATGCTGGTCGTTGCTGTGGTTCGTAGACATCACAGCTAGGTAGGACTATGGATTGGTTTCCTTCGTTGACAGCTTTCATCGTAACAAAAGGTTCCTAAGGAGTAGGCTTTTGTGCCAGTTACTGCTCAAATACACCTGGTGTGGTCTCTTTAGCAATAGAGGTTTATTTTCAACTTCTGGGAGGCAAGCAAAGGTTATAGCAAAAAAAGATATACTGTTTTAGACATCTAACTCTCCTGACCAGCAATTTGAAAGAGAAGTTTCTCATGCTATGTACTGGTCTTTTTACTGGATAATCTAGGGCTCTTAGAGAGAGAATTATCACCCCAAGTTGTATGATTTAATTATATAAACACATATGTATGTACATACTTATATATATTGTAAACAAGTTTAAATAAATATGAAATACGTATTTCCCATGTCTTTTCCAAGAATTCTTCGTGTTTCTTATCCCTCATCTCACTCTCCTTCATCATTGTCCTTCCTCCCCAAACAAAACCCCCCCTCTATGTCTCTCCTCTCACCTATATCATACTATTCTGCTCTCCAGAGTTCTCTTCCCCTCTCCCCATTTTGCTTTAAGCATCATATTCCTCATTTCCATTCCCTGTTTATTCATATATCTATATCAGAAACTTTGGAGCTATGAACCACACATGAGAAAGAACATAAGATTTGTCTTTCTATGTCTGGGTAACATCACTCAACATAATATTTTCTATTTCCATCCATTTATCTGCAAAATCTGTGATTTCATTTTTCTGTATAGCTGAATACTATACCGTAGTGGATATGTACCACATTTTCACATCCATTCATCAGCTGAAGGACATTTAGGTTGTTTCCATTTCTTAGCTATTGTGAATAGAGCTCTAATGAACAAGACTGAGCAAGTGTCTGTAGAGAAGGATATTGAGTCCTTCGGGCACACACTAGCTGGGTCATACGGTTCATTTGTTTTTAACATTTTGTGAATTCTCCAAACTAATTTCCAGAGTAACTATCTATACCAGTTTGCAAGCCGGTCAACAGTGAATGAGGGCTTCCTTTCCCCCAATTCCCTCATGCATTTGTTGTCTATTGTTTTATTGATCTCCATTCTGAGTGGACTGGGATGGACTATTTTTGTATTTGAGTTATTATTTACTTGTCTATATGTTTATTTCAGTCTTATTCCTTGGTTCCAATGCAAAACTAAGTCCTATCAACTTGGTGTTTTCAACTCTCTTGCTGCCTGTCTGCTGGGTCTGTACAGGGTTTCTATCAAATGCCTCCGATTAGAAGGTATCTTAAGTTCTAAATCTTTCACTAAACCAGTGGATTCTGTAGAAATCTCTGATGAGCATCTCAGCTTTCCAGCTCCAGTTTCCCCTGCACTCCTCAAAACCTTGCCTTACTCATTCATACTTCAGGATAATCCAAGGGTTTGAACACAACGTACACACCTCGACTCTCACCTCAGAGTCTGCCTCACTTACAGAAGTTTCGACAGAAGCCTGGAATTTCCACCTCCTATGTCTCAGGCTGCTGTGAATGTGACTTATTCATAGAGACCTAACTGTCCCTACTCCTAATCATGAGTAATGCCAATAAAGAAAAAGCCAAAACACTATGGCTATTACTCTTTTTGCAAGTGTTAATTTCTTGGAGTTCTTACCATCACTGATCATTATCTCCACTCCCCCCAATAAAGGTCACACTGTGTAGTCTAGGCTGGCCTGTACCTCACTGTGTAGCCTAGGGTGGCTTCACACCCCTGTATTCCTCCTGCTTCTGCTCTTTGAATGCTGTAATTGTGTGTATGAGCCATCATTTCCTGCTACTATTGTTTTGCAAGACTGAAGTAAATACATAAATAAAACAGCCACTATCAGAGGAATCATGCTCACAGTCCAAAGGTTTTTTTTCCATATGTTTTTGCTGAATTTATTTTTATCTCCACTATCACCCCTGATTCACAGGTCACCCTCAGGGGAATATACTAAATGTGACCTGTGACAATACGATCATTCACAAATGGAAACCTCGTTATGTCCTACCTCTGCATGGAAGCGTTCAGTCCCTTCAAATCGGCCTCTGATTACTTTTCCTAATCCTTTAGTAAGCTCAGAGGCCCAGGATCACTTGGTCCTAGTGACATCTCTGCTATGCACCCTTGGCTTTTCCACTCCAGTGAAGAAAACCTTTGTGTTCTGTGAATTATACCATATGTGACTGATCTCAGCTTCCTGCCAAGAATATTGTTCTTCAACCTTTTCTTTTGTTGTTTTTACTTCAACTATTGAATTTAGATATATATATATAACTAAATATATATTTATATACACATATTACTAAATAGGTAAACAAAACCTACTTAGTTCATCCTATTTTACTTGTGTGTGTATGATTTCAGGGTTGACTACTTGGATTTTAATCATATTTGCCTCTCATGATTCTGTTTTTCTGTTTTTCTTATTTTTCTTTTATTAACAATAGATTTATTAAACAGATTTTTTAGACAATATATTTTGGTTATGGTTGCTTCTTCTTCAGTTCCTCCTGAATCCATACCACTCCCTCCCATTCAAATCCACATCTTTTCTATCTTTCATTAGAAATCAAACAAGCATCAAAAATAGTAATAAGATAAAACAAATGCAAATCAGAACAGGACAAAGCAAACAGGAGAGAAAGAGCCCAAGGGGAGGCCTGAGACATAGATGCAGATGCAAAGTCACACATTCTTACACAGGAATCCTACCAAATCGCAAAACCATTGCCTGTAAGGAAAACTCACTAAATAAATAATGAATAAAAGTAAAACCATAAATGATATGTAAGAGTAATAAAATATAATTTAAAAGTTCCTAGACAGTATGAAACAAAGGCTGGTTCACTTGGCAATTTATTTCTCTACCTTTGTGTATCACTTGCTCTCCTTCACTAACCTCACAGAGAGCCAAGTGTTACTTTTCTTTCCTTTGTCCGAATGGCTGTAAGCTCCATGAAGGCATAGACAATGTCTGCCTTGATTCCGTGTACACGGTCCTACAGTTTCCAGCATATTATAAACAATGACTCTTTAATGATTGTAATAATTTTATAACTTAATACCAAAAATGCAGACCTAGGCCATTCACTAATTCTTCCAAACAATAAAACATAAATTTTATTTTAAAGTTTACATATTTTATGTCTTGAAAATAAAAAGTTAATATTATGATAAAATGTTAGTTTTTAAATTTCCTGTCTTAGTCAAATGTACCTATCATTTTTTTAAAACCCAGTTAAAATATTTAACGTGGAAAGACTGTCTGTACAATATATTAATTTTTTGATCAAATAAATCTGAAGGGAACCTTTCAATATGAAGCAAATTTTAAAAGAACATATTTTGCAATTTCAGAAACCTTGTTATGATTCATTTGGTGGATTATTCCTTAAGTCGTTTCATCTTCCTTGTATTATGGTTAGGAATTGACTAATCCTGACCTCAAGTTACACCGTTTACTACTTTTATAGCCTTAAACCCTTAACCCTCTAAGCTCAATTTATTCTAAAGTAAGGATATTTTATAGTTTATTCCATAAGGCCCTTAATAAAGTATATGTTTGTGAATGGGTACACATATATGTTACAATACATAATGTCATTTATGTATTGTAATACATTTGTTATTTGTAATATTTGATATTGGTGAGTACTTAGTGAGCAAGCATTTTAAAAGTTTTCTTATTGTGAAGTTAACATAATTTTCTATTTGTGAAGACTACAATAGGATTTACTATAATCAAAAGGTTTTTAAATGTAAAAAGCCTATATTTTAAAGGTGTATTTTTATTGTTTTAATTATATGTATTTGTGTATGTCTTGTGCCGATATGTGCACAAGTATGAAGGTGCTTTTGGAACCAGAGGCCTTAAATGCCATGGGGCTTGAGTAATGGGCAGTTGTGAGCAACTTGACATGGATACTAATGGATACTAGGACACCAAACTGGGTTGCCTGCAAGAGCGGTACATGCTCCTCACCACTGAGCAATCTTTCCAGCCCCGGAAGCGTTATATGTTAATAAGTCAAATGTAAAAGCAAAGAGAGAGTGACCAGGCACTGGTGGCGCACACCTTTAATCCCATCATTTAGGAAGGCGAGGCAGGTGGGTCTTTATGAGTTCGAGGCCACCTGGTCTACAGAGCGAGTTCCAGGACAACCAGGGCTACGAAGAGAAAGCCTGTCTCAAAACACCCTCTCCCCCAAAAGGTAAACGGAGAACTTTGAAATTACAGACCATGAGCATAGGAAAGGTCAGATAAACACCAGAAGGATATTATGAGTTCAAGTACAAAACCTTTGGTATTTTTAAATTTCATAAAAGAAGTATCATTTTGTTAAAATAGTTGAAGGTATATAGCAAATAATGGGAAAGGCTTGATTATATCTTAATGCATAATAATTGAGCAGCTGTCAATAGTTAAAGGCCTTGTCTGTGTTAAATCAGCCTTTAGAGAAAAACCTGACTCATACCAATATGGCGGCCTCTGCAAATCTTCGCCTGAACCTCTCTCAAAAGAGCATATCCCGTCTTACCTCACAAACACCAGACATGCACACAGGGTACTTACCTACTTGTAGGCAAAATATTCATTCACATAAATAATGATAAATATTTTAATACCAGAAATTGTATTCACATATGTATTTTCAAAGAGGAAAAAAGAAGTTTTGCAATAAACTATAAAAATTCATCTTAATGTGTATTAACTATGGCCATTAATTCCTTGTAAATCATGTCAAAATATTAATCGTATCTCTTATAAATTCAAATTATACTGGTAAAATCATGTCATGATCCTGGTAAACGGGAAATAATTACACAGATGCTGTGATGTTGGACTTTGATTTTAAACACTTGTATATTAGCAATGTCTACGCAAGTACAGAGGAGTCCAATTCAAGCACTCAATAAGATTCATTCAAGGCAAATCTGTTCCCAGTGTTAGCCATGACCCTTTCACTGAGCAGAGCTATGGGCAGAGGCTGGTCTGGAAGTGACTCTGACACTTACTACATTAAAATCAAAAAAGAATTCTGCAACATCTTCCTTTAAAAGCCATTGTAGGCCAAGTAGTCAAGAAATGGGTGAACTTACCAACCTTCTACAGCATTGACACACAAGTAGGTGTATGTCATACTGAATTCCCTTCTAAGTGAATATGAATTTAAAGAAAGCTCAGGCATGAATTTGTGTCTATTCTCTTCGAAGAAAAGTAACATAGTTTTGTTCTTTTGTTAAGGAAAAAAAAGAATCCTTGTTATTGATATATCAATAAATATATGAAAGGTTGGGTCATTTCTCAATGTTTTCAGTTCACACAATATAATAATTGTCTAAAATGCACCAAATTTCTCCAGGTCCCAAATTCTACACACCACAAGATGTGCTATAATATACTTCTACTCTCTTACTAAAATAAGAATCAGTGATGCTTCATGAAGGCCTACCTACCACACTGTGGTTTGCAATGTGAATTTCCCTACCACAAATTCTAATCCTCTAGCGATTAAAGAAGTTTTGTATTTGCTTGACTGCTAGACTATGACAGTGGCTTTTCCTTCTTCGTCACCCACCCTACACATTATAGTTGAATAAAGAGATTACTTAATTTGGTTATGCAAAACTGCCTTCAGCCACACTTCACCCTATATCTCTCAGCTGCTTCCTGGATAGCTGCAGAAATGGGTGTTCTTAATATTTAAAGTTTGACCTTTTAGAGTATTTTACCATCTTAATATATTAATTCTGATCTCTGACATCTAAGTGCTCCCCCTTGGAAAAAAAAAAGCTTATGGCCTCTTGTATATGGCAATCCATCCACCTGGTTTCATGTACATCTCCTCAAAATACCTTTCAAGGAAAAATACTTTCTCTCTCTCTCTCTCTCTCTCTCTCTCTCTCTCTCTCTCTCTCTCACACACACACACACACACACACACCACTCCATACTTTAGTGCAAGGCGTGGGAAACCACTATAGGAGTTGTTAGAGCGTTCCTAAAGGCCCCCAAAACAATACTGGCTCTTACCATTCCTCTTGGATATCCACCAGAACTAGCTGGTAAGACACAACTGAAGAAGATACTACTCATCTTGGGAGAAGAAATAGGAAGATGAAGCTGAAACTGAAGCCTGTGAGCTACAGTAATGACCTACAGGCAAGCTGTAGTAACCAATCACTTTATGATTAGATTTTAGGAATGCTCCATAGGACAGAAGTGTACTTAAAACTAGACCTGGTAAACCTAGATCAGTGTCACTGACTGGGGAGGTCATATGCCATCAGAGGAAACCTACTAGTATTATTTTGCCAAGTAGACACATTGCCAAACTGGATTTTAAATATTACATAGATAGTGCTTCTCTCAGTATTGTTCAGAAAGGCCTCCTACCACATCAGGCAGGAGTTAAATCAGAGACTTGTAGGTGGTCAAAGGGAGAGAAATCAGTGCTGGTAAAGTGATGGGCTCTAAGTAGGGCATCTATGCACATTCTCTGGGGCCCAGAGAGCATAATGGAAAGGGGGAACGAAAGAATGTAAGAACCGAATGATGGAAAGATATATAGCAAAAAGATATTGTCTGGACAAGACATAGTCACCAATTAACTCACTGCGTCTGGAGTTACTACACAGACCTAAGTGAGTTTGGGCCTATTAACACTTCACTGAGGATGGGAAAGGACCCATGAGTCCCCACCACACCCTTAAAAACTATTGGCAATTATTAATGTCTGAGGAATTGATACCATTTTCTTCAGTTGGGTAACCACTGACAAATTCCCCATGCCTCTGATAAATTACTTGCAAGTATCCCTAAACTAAATGAGTCACACAAAAATTTTATACCAACCTATACCTGCTCCAAGTCATGGGACCTGGCCCTCAAGTGTGTCACTCCATTGAGGAAAATTGATCTTCACTTGATAGCAGCCGGTATAGATTGTAAATAGTTTTTTGGTTGGGGTGGGACTTTGAGTCCACCTCCTCTTCCCTCCATGTTCGAATTCTGACTTGTTGGAACTTGAGCATGTCTTGGTCATGCTGTTACAGTCTCTGTGAGGTTCTAGGCATTCTGTCTGGAATATGATACTTCCTCGGAGTCAGCCACCATATCTGGCTCTTACAGTCTTACCACTTCATTTGAATTGGTTTAGTACTCTTTGTCTTCATGGGTTTTGTCTGTTTTGATTTTCATCAATGGTTTTTGTTTGTCTGTTTTGATATTCATTTATTTTTGAAAGCAATAGAGAAAGAGTATTAAGGTGGGTGGGAAGAGAGGTAGGAACTAGGAGGAGTTGGTCAAAGGGAAAGAATATGATCAAAATGCTTTGCCTGAAAAAATAATTGTTAAAAATTTAATATAGGTGCCCATATGACAAAAAGAAAAAAAGACATAAAAGTAGAAAGAAGACATGTTAAGAAGATGAATTTAAGTGGGAGAGAGAGGATGGAAGCAGGTGATGGGGGTGAAGTCATTATATTCATGCATAAAACTATAAAATAGTTAAAAATGAAAAATGTGGTGATCTCAGCTTTTTTGGTTAGGTAGATGGATGGTTGGTCAGGAAAAATACCAAGTTCACTTTGACAAAGTTGTCTGTGAGATATCCATCAAGCATCAAAATGAATTATGCAGTTGGATAAAAAGAGCCCGTGTACCAAAAGTGCTCAGCTACACTGTGGTCTCAGAAATCAGAAGTGATTATATTATAATTATAAAATGCTGCTTACAGGTGGGTCTGGAAGCTAACTGCTGCAGTCAACACGATCTTCTCAGAACTCTAGTTATTGTACATTAAATAAATGGTTAGCCCTCTCAATTTCTTAGGTTCTTGGCCCCTACAATGGGAAAATTTAATAATCATTTTTTCTTTTGGAACTATTTCAGAGACTAAATGGTATAATAGATATGAAGCACCATGTCTATAGCTCCATAAGCCTCAAATCCACAAGAGACAAAATTTAAAGGAAAACCACAAAAGGAAATATTCTACAGTGATTTGTCATAGTTTCCATGAAACTGCCAATGTTATTTCTCAGTGTCTATGGATTTTGATAGCCGATGAATCAGTGGAGTATTAACTGATCCCAGGGAGTGGCTTTCCAGCCACTGGCCCTTCCACTCCATTGCACTGTGAGTGTATAAAAGAGATGCAACACTGAAGGCCAGTCACCACCACTTCTCACAGCAGCATCGCAGAGAAGAACAGAGTGGAGAGTTTAAGTGAGAAGATCTGAACTATCAAAGGTAAGCGATGACCATATGCCTCGTCTAGAAGATGGATGTTACATATGTGTGTTAATTTTTATATATTATAAACAACAATCAGAAGTGAGAATGTTGAAACTATCATGAACTTGGATTCATAAACATCAACTGGGTAACCATTTTGTGCATTCCTGTTTGTAAGAATTTCTTTGAAAATCACCATTGCTCTACAGGAAGGATCTATTGAAAGAGTGATCAAAAAGGAATCTTTGCAAGGATGGGGCACTGAAGCAAGAGAAGGGGAATAAGATCAGGTCCTTCCTTTTGAATTTTATGAACTAAGTCAGCAAAGATTTCAAGAATTCTGTGGGTGAAAAGAATTATCACTTTTGAGTTTTCCAGGTGTGATAGTAGTACAAGTCTTTAGTCCTACCTAGCACTTGGAAGGCAGAGGCAGGAGGATGGATCTGTGAGTTCGCATGTTGAACAGTCTTATGTCATGAATGAATAAGATGCATGTTCCTGCTCCATCAAATTCACTCAAAGATTAATAGGAAAAGAATTTAAATAAGTCTGATCTACTCAATGAGTTCCAGGACAGGAAGAGCTACATAGTGAGATCCTGTCTTGACCAAAAAAAAAAGTTAAAAGCCTCCTGTTTCATCTTTAAAATATCTTCAAATTTATGCCAATTCTGTAATATAACATGTTGGTTTTAACATACAATTACTTAAATTCTCTTTCCTATTAATCTTTGAGTGAAATTGATGGAGCAGGAATGTGCATCTGATACCTTCACAACATAAGACTTCTCAACATAGCAATATACTGCTACAGCTTGAGAAATAGGAAAAAAAGGTTGCAGGTAAATTATGGTGTGTATGGTGTATAAAGTCTGAAGGAGTCTGTAATGCAGTTTATTTCTCTATTCAATGAAAGTTTAAATAACCATTGAAAACAATCCCACTGTATAAAATGGTCAACAATTCTGTTCTCTTCAAAACTATTTCCCCATCCTGTTGCTTCTATATGCTCTCAACATTTTGTAAGTTCTGTGTAGGATGTGCCACGCATTACTTTACATTACAAAGACATAATTATCTATCTCTAACTAGCTTTTGCCTGAAAGAGCTCAGGTTTTATTGTTTCATCCTTGAGCATGCCTAGTGCCAAACTTATAAAAAGAAGGTAGAAGTGTATACGTGTACATGAGAGACAGGGTGATGTTATATCATTGGTTTCTATACTGAGAGTCTGCTAATAGAATGCTAAACCACTAGATGGTGGTGGCATATGCCTTTATTCCCAGCACAGAGGCAGGCAGATCCCCGTGAGTTCAATACCACCTGGGTCTACAGAGTGGGTTCTAGGACAATCAGGGCTACACAGAAACACTGTCTCAAAATAAAAATGTTTTTAATTAAAAATATAAGGAACCCTAACCTTAACAAGATAACTCACCAATCATCTTCTGCTCATCTCTTGGTACTTTGTAGTTTCTTAGATTTTTATTGATATAATAAGAAAAAAGACAGAGTTCAAAACATGATCACATTTTTCTTATATTTTAGTCTTCTCTTTCAAAGGTACATAGGAAAGTTCAGTAGGTTAAATTTCCGTAGAATATCCATGATCTCACCATCACCCAAAATGAATGCCAATGACATGGGAAATCAGTATTTTCTCAGGGTAAAACACTAAATATTCTACAGAAAACTGTAAAATATATTAACCAGTAGTAGTTTGCTCAGTAAGGTCTATACGATAGCATTCATAAATATATGAACAGTTATTTTTGAATAACTGATATAAAAAAGTCACAAACCACAAATCACCTCTGTGTTTGTCCTTTGAAGGTTACTCTCTAATAAACCAACAATCTAACTGCAAATGGCTGGCTAGCTTCAGGGAGCTCTTAGTTACATCCTTTGTACCAGAACCGTATCTTCTGGATTGCTGTTAATATTCTGTCTTTCTCTGATGTCTAGGATATTCTGGGCAAGATGAAAGCCCTCCTTGTGTTCTCTGTCATTCTGGCAGTAGCAGCTTGTCTCCCAGTGAGTACTGGTCAAACCTTTATAGAACGTTTATGAACACTTGTTATGATTCCTGATTTTCCATGATGTTACTAGTCTCTCTACACACTTTAGTTTATAAAGATACTGAAAGCCTGATCTGCAGCATTGGATTTAAGAAAATGTCATATGCCCTTCAGTGTACAATTTTATTCCATGTTGTTTTTGTGCAGTAAATATAGATATTAAAAAACATGTACTAAGATATGGGAGTATCACTCAGTGGTATAACACTTACCTGGTAGTTGTCTTAGTATAGTTTCTATTGCTGTGATAAACACCAAGACCAAAAGCAACCTAGGGAGGTTGGGGTTCATTGCAGCTTAAAGCTCTCAGGTCATAATCTACCACTAAGGAAGGCCAGAGCAGGAGGCTAGAACTGAAGCTGAGGCCAGGAAGAGGTGCTGCTTACTGATTGGCTCCTCATGACTTACATCGTGCTTTCTCATCCACCTAGTATCGCCATGGAGAGTACTGCACATGGTGGTCTGGGCCCTTCCGTCAATGATTAAACAAGAGAATGCTCTATAGACTTGCCCAACCAAAATGTCTGATGGAAACATGTTCTCAATTGAGGTGCCTCTTCCTAGATAACCTCACTTTGTGTAATAATGGGAAGAGGAGCTTCAATTGAGAAAATGTGTCATGCTGACAAAAATCAACCTAGACACCAGCTATGAGAAGCCCAATAGTTGATGGTAGATCTTCAGTGCCACAAAAACAGAAGGCAATAATGAGGCATGGGAACGTTTTTTTCAGAACATTGTTTCTACATCATCCAGATAACCAATAACCATCATCCAGATATATTTTAATGGGTAGCACAAAACAGAATCAGACGGTAGTTGAATTATTACATATATATGTATATATTTCTCATGTTTTCATCAGCACAAGTTAAATTGATTTCACTGTTTAACCTTTAGGTGTCCCAGGACCAGGCACGAGAGAAACGAAGTGTAAGTAGCTTTCCCTTTCCATGTCGGGTTTCTGTGTGAGACAGTTGCAATGGTGATTAAACACGTTTAGTTATCCAAACCTCTCAGCCTCTGAGAAATTCTTAAAATCTCCAGGGTATTAGCATTAGACAGAGGTATAGACTTTGATTTTTGAAGGGATACCTGAATACAGTATAAAATAATTGATTAATATCCGCCTATAGAGAGAAATAGCTTTTCAACTCATGAAGGATGATGTGCAAATCCAGTTGGGAAACACTCTGTGGTAAAGAGGCACACAGCCTAGTTATCTAAAACTTCCCACAAGGCTCCACCTCTTAAAGGCAACACCTTCCAATAGCATCAAGATAAAGACCAAGTCTTTAACAGATAATCCTTCTAGGAACATTTGGTGTTCCATTCCAGGTAGTAGTAGGTCAGCCATGATGACCAAATTAGGAAAAAAAAATCAATGAAACATTATTTTGCTATGAACAGACAAGCGAAAACATTCAAGAAAATTAAAAAAAATTTACAGAACAATATATGTGTGTATGTATATTTATATAACATATATGTGTGTGCTTGTGTGTTTATATATATATACATATATATGTATATATAGAGAGAGAGTGGGTTGTGGAAATCTTGTTAACTAAAAAACACGACTCAACAGAAAGCTAAAAATTAAGAATTTGCTTTAATTTGCATGAGTTAAGGATTGATCTGGGAATGAAGAAATGACAGATATACAGACAGAGAAGCTAGGATGGAGTAGGCCATGTGCACCAATGGATACACACCAGCATCAACCTAGAAGCTCAGCACACTTGATGTAAATACATCAAGAACAAGGAGGACATGGGTTAGCTATTGTCAGCAGGAGGTCTCTGGATGGGAGCAGTCTTAGGTTATAGCCATTCAGGAGGAGGAAGCTCCATTTGATACTTGCTGCACACACTGGTTTCAGCTAACCATATACATTTCATAGGTGGGCTATGGGAAGGTGTAGCAAATCTTCTGAGCATAACCCTGATTTGCCATTCCCATGGATCTGAGCTAATGGGGTCCTTGGCTTAGGTCAATAATATAGGATTTCATCTGCTCACCACAGAAGCTGATAGGATGAAGGGAAGAGACAAAGAGAGATGATTTCCAACATGTAATTTGATGAATGATGATTTGAATCAAAGAGGTGTGTGTGTGTGTCTGTCTGTATGTGTGTGTGTGTGTGTGTGTGTACCTTTATCTCCCCTCATTGCCTTATAACTATAGAAAACTTTACTTTGAATTCTAAGATTTGGAAATACAGTTATCTCTAATTTTCTAAGATGAGATAATCAAGTCAATGATAATTCTGCAAATAAAAAGTGTAAGTAAATTAGACCTTTTAAGTTTTCTCCTTCATACAGAAAGACCCCCTTGGAAAAGAGCTGCATCAAGCAAGGCCTTTCTTTTTTCCCAACAGGACAACGACAGTGATGAAGACTTCCCAAGAATATATTTTCCCCCAAACCGGTATCCACCTGGTGCATACCCACAATATGAATATCAAGTCTATCCATGGTTTTATCCCCCTTATCCCTTCCCCTTCCCCTTCCCTCCTTTTGCAACTCCACCTCCTATTGTGAAGTAAATGAGAGAGAAGTCACAGTGTGAGTGAAGATGAAGTGAGTGGTGAGTATAACACAATCACCTTGGTTGTTCGGGTGCATACCTGTGCATGTGACTGTGTCGCTCAGCAAAAACAGATGTTACGCTGTCCCTAGACACTGGGATCCCATATGTTTCAACATTTTTCCCTGGTAGAAATCAGTGGTAACAGCAGTGGCGATACATCCTATGTCCCCTTAAGATTCAAAATTACAGCAGTTTATAAAGTCATTCAAGGTGATACAACGAAAGCAAGCCTATTATCATATTTTTGTTTGGACATTTTCTATTAATACAAATGATTTTTCACTTTGGACTGAATCAAAGGCCTAGGTAAAGCAAAATTTTAATATAAAGCTTAGACTGGGTGAACTTATGAATCTCACCCTAAAGGAAGGTTCATCCTAGTTCTTAGAAAAATAACAAACTTTTTAATGCTAAAAACCCAAAACAATGCTGCAAATATAACAGTTAAAAAAAAAACCTACAGCCTTGCACTTCAAACAGGTATACTGTCATCTCAAGATACCAGAATTAAAATGGTGAGTCTGTAAGTCTTGAATGGATTGGAAAGGTATGCGCTATATTGAAGACTAAATACAGACCCATAAGATTATTTTAGTTTCTCAGTATAATACATGTACACATATATAACAATGTATATATTTAACACATGTGTACACACACATACGGAAAGGCGCTGACATCTTCCTACTCAGCATTCACGGACTGAATGCTTTCCAACTTTTGAACTATATACACTTTTCTGACAACAGATATGTTGAAAATGCAATATATGTGTATATGTAAATATATTTTAAAAGCTCCCCTGAGAATAACACGTTTGGATTAATAACTATATATCTACTATTTATTTCAGGCTACTTTGAAATTGAATGCAAGCCACTTCTTTGATGGATCAATGTTCCTGTTAAAAGAGAAAAATAAATGCAATTGAAATAGCATATGATGTTGTCTCTTTAGAATTCTTTTAACCAAGTATGAAAAGGAGGATCCTATGTATTTAACACTTTTACATGACTTCTTTTTTAATTTTTCACTTACTTTATTACATTAATAAAGTGTAACATTTCATTAATTTTTGCAAACTTTATACATGCATACAATATATTTTGATCATGTTCATCCTCCCCCCTACTCCTCCTCACTTCTCCCATATCCATCTCCCAACTTTATATCCTCTTCAGTTTTTTAATAACCCACCCAAGTTCAGTTTGTGTTATTCATAAACTCATGGGTATATAGCCATGCACTGGAGCCACACCCTTAAAGAACAGTGACTCTCCTCCTCCTAGAAGCCATCACCTGCCCATAGTGTCTTAGTTTATTACATTAATAAGCTAACATTTTTATTAATTTTTGTCTTATTTTGGTGTGAAGGCTTGTGAGTCCCTTCCTTTCATGCTGGAATACTAAGTAAAAGAAAACATTGTCTCTAAAGTCAAGAAGCCAGTAATAGTTAATACCTAAATAGTGTTAATGTCATTCTCACAAGTTAAAAGAGCTTTCAAATTACCACAGAGTTGCATCTTCCCAAAGCTCTTTTTTATTTGGCAAAACTGAAGATTATAGAAGTCCTACGGACTTTTCATGCTCATGAACCTAGCATATGGTAGAAATGCAAAGTCAGATCCAGGACTCCTTTGCATTGGCTTCAGTAGCGCTTATACTAAAATAAAGTCTGGGTCAGGATCAGAGACTAGTTAAATCTATATTTTTTACTTCATTTCAGGAAGAAATGATTTTTCAGAAGATAACTGAGAGCTATTAACATGTCAGTTAGCTGTCACTTGGGCTCCAGTATTGCCTCCAAAGCACAAACTGAACTTCATTTCTGACCCGCTCAATGACCACTGAGCGTTCTTTATTGACTACAAGGCAAATCCATTTCCCCCGCAGGCCCTCAGGTCCTTCCACATGGAAACTAAAGTAACCCCAAGCTTCTTCCCAAAACCTTCTGCCACCACTTGGCTTCCATATAGCTCCAGCTCAGAAAATCCAGGAACAGCCAATTCCTATAATCAGGCTTCATCACACAGCTGTGCCTTCCCCATGGTGATTTCTCCTCAGGGAGTGTGCAGCCTCCATTTCAGCATTAAGATTTGATTTATCTTTTATCTTTCAAGAATCGAGACAAATGTGATGAGCTTCATTTAAAAAAAAAACTCAGTCTGTCAAAAAAATTCACCACTTTGACCTTGTCCCACAGTGTTTCATTTCTTCCCTTTATAAATCTGAGCATGCTACACCTTGGAGGACATGCCACCTAGTTTTCTGTGTCCTATTTAAGCTGCTGGAAAACGACATCAGTGCAACTGTACACCAATGCTTAGCTGTTCAGCGACTGGTAAATGGAATATATTAGCAAGAACCACCAATTCCTACTTTTCAAAAGAGTCCTTTTGCATCTCTGACATATATCAGTGTGGAAGGCTGTAAAAGTTTCATTCTCTCAGGAAATGAAAATCTCCATCAGTATTTAAAGGTTGCCTATTTTCTTCTCAATTACATTGCCAGCACAGCCAACTTGGTAAATTCTTAGCTACCCATATTCTGCTGTAGAAACTCTAGGGACCATAAAATTCTAATTCATAAATAAAATATTGGTCTGAATACAATTTTAAAATATCATTAAATATATATGTACTAGAGATTCAAGTTCCTAAGGATCTTAGTTTAACGTGTTTATTTTCCTATAACAAAACTTTGTGAACTTTACAGAAAGATGACAATTTGTCCTGTTCCTTGTCACTTCTTACTAATCTCACGATGAACAGTTGAAAACAATGGCCTTATTATTTCCATTACTACTTCATAACTGTAATTCTACTATTGTTATGAATCGTAATGTAAAATATCTGATATGCAACCTCTGTGCAAGGGTTGTTCATCGCCCAAAAGGTTCACTACTGACAGGTCGAGAACCATTTCTCTATATATTTTCTAAGGTGAGATAGTCTGTCTTTCCATTAGAGAGCCCTTGAGTCTTCTTTTAATAAGAACTACGTGTGTGCTAACTGCTGCTTGAAATGAATCAACTGCAGGACAGAGAACTTGATATTGAACTTCAGTCTTAGAGATCTAATTTCCGTGAGAAGCTTGTCCTTATTTTTTATGATATTCACTTACAGTGAAGGGCTCTGAAGCATATACCTTTTATAGGAAAATGCCAATCATTCTGCTGTCATAAAAGTTGTGTAACAGAAATCTGAAAGAGTCCCTTATAGTACAACTGTTGTTTGAAACATTGTAATTAGAGAACACACTTTTTTGAGATCACTGCTGAGAGTTTAAAAATGCAGCGGTATTTTGAGAAGTCAAATTAAAAACAGAAAATAAAACTGTATTAATATGATGAGCACTAAAAATAGAATAATTATAGTGGATATCAGATGTAAGAAAAACTAGCAAGAGGTTACCAACAAAAGTGCCTATGAGTAATAATCATCTTTCCACTTCAAATTGTTGTTTACATTGCTTGAAATATGATCCTTATAGCAGGCCTGCTGAGGGATGGATAGTCACTATCAGATCAGGATCCAGACGAAAGAATGCTTTTTTTTTTTTTTTTTTTTTTTTTTTTTTGGTTTTCGAGATAGACCAGGCTGGCCTCGAACTCACAAAGATCCCCCTGCCTCTGCCTCCTGAGCGCTGGGATTAAAGGCGTGCACCACCACCGCCCACTTTCAGGTGAAAGAATGCTAAGTATAGACTAAGAAGCCCTGGCTACCTTCTCAGAGTTGTTCTGTATTCAGATTACAAAGATATCACATGATTGAGGGTGGTGAGTTTATTTCAGACTACTATATATCTGTAAGTGGGGACTTATTCCTTGGAGATTTAAGGGTGTGAAAGTCTTATATTCCTTTTTGCTTTTCTTTGAAGACCACGCTAACATCTACACAGTTACACATTTGAGTTTACTTAGTTCAACTCAAAACCCATCAAGGATCATGCAAAGCACCTCCAACCTAGATTGCCTTTGGCAAGAATATCCAATGACCAAATGCCAATTGCCTTTGAATAAATGTTGGACCATGCACTTCATAACAGTAGAAGTGATGGGTTTATTCAGTTAACATTTTGTTCAAAATGCCCGAAACATGACCTGGATAAGCATGAGAAACAGAGTATAATGCCCAGCTTCACAAGCCCCTCCTTGGGCTGGATTAGCATTTGAAGAGGGTGGCTGATTCACTGCAAAAATGCTTTTCGGTGGAGAAGTATTCCCAGAACCTGGAGGTGTTCTTGACACATATTCCCCTACCGAAGTGATATTTCTATAAAACATCTGAATCTTCAATATTTTTGAAACAAATAACAAACATCTTAAAACTAACATTGTTCTTGATGGCTGAGAAATGACAGAGTGGAATACAGTGTCATCAGAGTTTAAGGATGACAGAATTTGAGGCGTAAACACCCACTTTTATCACTTGACCGCATATATCCAAAGGAAAAAGGATATTTTAACAGTCTACATAGACAGGCTGGTGATATTTCACATGCAACACCCTAAATAACAGAAACCAACTTCTAAGAAATAGAAAGTCCGGACTTCCTATGTATAAGCTGCACACATATTCTAGGGATCAGAACAATGTTCTCAACTTTCTAAGTCAAGTCATAGTTCCTTGAAACAGACAGAAATACGTGAGAAGTCTTCAATGCTGACATTATGTCTTGCTTCCATTCTGGCAGTGCAACACGGATTCTGGCAAGCACATCCATCTAAGGAAGTTTCCACAAAGTGAAGTGACTGTGAGTTACTACAAAGTGCATGCTTAGCTACATTCTACCCAAGTATTAGTGGCATTGGCTGCTTTGCATCCCATGCTTTAAACCAGAATGACCTGTCCTTACAACAGAATAATTATTACCGACACTTTTGAGGTCCAGTAAAAACAAGGTTTTTTTTCACATGAATTAATGAGTCTGCCAGTGTGCATTCTGTGTTTGAACCATGAGTGTTATAAGGAATACATGCTGAACCCAAAGTGCAAATGATCAGCCTTCACGGTGATGAAAATGTTTCTTGAATGAATTTGAAGGCAAAATGACCGACATGGATCATACGAAATATAAAGTCACTTGAAATCAAAGTTCTTAGAGTACAAATACAATGTGAAAAATAACTGTGGCTATGCTTTATTTTAGCAATAGCTTTAGATTCTGCTAGATGAAATGAGTAGGCTAAGAATGCAATTAGTATATTTTTATACATTTTCCTATACTTTTTGGAAACACAAAGCATTCATTATTTTAGGGGTTTGCTTCATTTTGTTTTGTTTTCCTCCATCCTTATGACTAACAACCCTATTTCCCGCTCTGCAGTGCCCTGACTAGAACTGACCTGTAAATGACCCCATTGACATAAAGTCTTTTTTTCTTGTCATCATCTCATTGGGTAAGAAGTAGGCGGGAAGAAGAGTATGGCTGCTGGTACTAATACCCTATAATTACTCTCGGCTATTTATCTTGAGTCTTCTCTGCAGCTAAGAAACCAAGCAAGACCTTCTACCAAGCAAGAGGTGACTCCTGGTAAAGGTAATGGTCCTCAACTGCCCAGCGCAGTGATGTGGAGCATTTACTTGTGATAGCACCTGACTTACTTTGGAATCACACTTTTTCCCATTAGCCCTGATTGCTAAGCTTAAATACATCTAGGTGTCATTTCAATATTAATTCCTAACTTAGACATTAGACTTTAGTGTTATGATCATAAATTTTTAACTATACTTTAAGTCTGCGTTTGATTCTGTCAAATTATACAAGGCACTGTATATATACAATATATATACAAATATAAAAGATATTCATAAGAAACTTACTATTCCTGTCGGTAAATTTCTCAGGAAATTAAAACTATAATTAATTATTGAGATTATTCCAATAATTATCTTTAAATCTTACTGATTCTTAAAACTCATAATTTTATTATAGTATAATTATTATATTTTATTTTAGTATAGTGTATTAAAACATACCTTTCAATGCTGAATTGATCCATAATTTCACAAATGATGTCTCCTTAGCAAGTGACAGAGACAAGCACAAGCTCTTAAAGTTTGTATCTTGTACATACAACAGAGTCTTACCTTTCTACTGAAAAAAACTCTTATCACTTAATGTTAAATATATATAATGGTATATATATATATGATATTATATATAATATTGTATTTATAATAGCATGTTAAATATAAAATAAATAATAGAATTTTTTTCAATTTATTCATATATATTTCTTATTGAATTTTATTGAGCTCTACATTTTTCTCTGCTCTCCTCCCCTTCAACCTTGTCCCAAGGTCCCCATGCCCCAATTTACTCAGGAGATCTTATTTGTTTCTCCTTCCCATGTAGATTAGATCCTTGCTTCCATTTCAGTTTAAGGGACTCTATTGCTTTCACAAAGTCAATTTTTTCCTCTTCTTCCATGTAGATTAGATCTATGTATGTCTCTCACTGTTTTCTAGGTTCTCTGGGATTGTGATTAGTGGGCTGATTTTCTTTGCTTTATGTTTAAAAACCACTTATGAGTGAGTACATGTGATAATTGTCTTCTGGTTCTGGGTTATCTCACTCAAAATGATGTTTTCTAGCTCGAACCATTTTCCTGCGAAATTCAAGATGTCATTATTTTTTTCTGCTGTGTAGTACGCCATTGTGTAAATGTACCATATTTTCCTTATCCATTCTTTGATTGAAGGGCATTTAAGTTGTTTCCAGGTTCTGGCTATGACAAGCAATGCTGCTCTGAACATAGTTGAGCACATGTCCTTATGGAACAATTGAGCATCCTTTGGATATATACCCAAAAGTGGTATTGCTAGGTCTTGAGGAAGGTTGTTTCCTAGTTTTCTGAGAAATCACCATACTGATATCCAAAGCAGCTGTACCAGCTTGCACTCCCATCAGCAATGCAGGAGAGTTTCCTTTACCCCACAACCTCTCCAGCATAAGTTGTCAACAGTGTTTTTTATCTTGGCCATTCTTACAGGTGTAAGATGGAATCTCAGAGTTGTTTTGATTTGCATTTCTCTGATGACTAAGGATGTTGAACATTTCCTTAAGTGTCTTTTAGCCATTTTAGATTCCTCTGTTGAGAGCTCTCTGTTTAGGTCTGTACTCTATTTTTTATTGTATTATTTGTTCTTTTGATGACCAATTTCTTGAGTAGAATATATTTTTAATTATTTAAAAGGAGTTAAAATGATTTTAACAAGGAAATATTCAGGTAATCATTTGAAAAGGTAGTGAGGAAATAAGGAATTCCATCCACTTAATAAACATTTTGCTTACTTAGGTTACACATGAAATGTTTACAATCCAGTGATCTCTTAGAGGTGGTTCTGAAGTCACTTTAGCAAGCAGCTTTTCGAATCCCCTGAGGCTTCTATCAGGAGCAGCAAATAGTCTTTCTTTTCCACTCTGCAGGGTGGGGCCATCCAAGTCTTGATTCTGTGACTCTTATAAAGATGTTTCCCATAACTCAGGTTTACACAAGTATAACAAAAATAATAGATTCAGTAAGACACAGTATTCCTTTCACAAATATAATATAGAGTAACATACTAGAAGTTTGAAATGTTATTATTTAAGAACTATGAAAATTAAATGAGCAGATGGGCATTGTGACTCTTTTAGAAAAAGACTGAATTTTTTAAATAGCCCAAAGACATTAAAATTGCCATCAACCATGTTTGCTGTCAAGAATGGTATGGATGCAGCAGCACCAGATCCAAGATCCAAGATGACGGCCAGCCGGTGAAGGAGCTGGAAGAGATCCANATTAAAGTAGTAAAATTAAGCATATCACTTTCATTACTGGAAAAGTGAATTTAGACTATGACAAATGCCCCCCCCCAGTTCTATCCCATGTCTGATATATTAATTAACGGTCACACAAAATGTTGGAAATGACCCAGCTTGATGTCCTATTTCTACAGGTAACAAATGGAAGGCCTAGAAAGAGGACACTGAAAGCCCGTGGTTACTCAGGCAGGATAGCGCCTAGGTTCAAGCTCTGCCCGTTCATACTGAACTGTTTTTTGCTCAGAGTCATGCCTCACTCTTTACTACAGAACACTGAGATCTTTACTTTTAAATTCTCGACTTTGTAACATTATTCTCTCCTTGTCACCTCAATCAAAATGTCTATGGATGTTCCCCAAGTTTGCCCTAAGTTTGAGATGCTCTTTCCCTATCAAAATCTTCTGAGCAAGTCTTGCCTCAGAGACTCTGAGAAGCATCCGAAATGGAGATTGCCGCTGCTAACAGCCCACCTCTGCGGCATTTCCACCCACTCCATTTCTCCCGCTTTGTGCCGATAGGCGCATCCCTAAGACCCATGCAGCTCATCGTCACGGCCCAGCTCGACTTCCATAACCTCAGTGTTGAGCAGAGCACTTCCCAGCAGATTACACTTTAATGATAGCTTCATTAATAGTCAAAAATTAAACGAATTTTACTTCAAGTTTGCTGTTTCTTTACTTCTGTGAAAATGTACTGGCTACAACTACCTATAAATTCAGAGGTTTTTTTTTTCTCCCTTAAGGAAAACATTACATGCAATCACTTCTAACTTGATAACAATAGAGTCTTAATTTAATTTTTTAAATTTATTTTTAGGTGCAATGATGAGGAATTTTATCGCAGTTATGAATATTCTGGCATTAACTCTGCCCTTTTTGGTAAGTTAATTTCATTTAAATTCTGTTAGTAAGATGTTAAGTAAATTTTATTTGAGAGTTTCAGTTCTATGAATATCAAAATGTACGCACTTCAAGGATCATAACAACTGGTTCATAGCTTTTCTATGTTTACTTGTTTCATAAAAATAAATACTCTTTTAGATAATTAGTTACCATAACACATACTTCATTGTTCATAGAATGTTTTCCATACTCCCATACTGTAAAAATATATTTCTAAGTTAGAAAGTACCATAAATATAATTTATAAACAGTAAGTATAGGAATCCTAGTCCAGGGTAAGAAATCCTTGTTATGAAGTTTCTATCTCATCCTCCAGCCTCCTTATGGACTAAATATTTAAAGATTTTAAAATATTTAACTTATTTCTCATGATTTCTCTTTCTGTAATTCCTCAGGCTGCCGAGGTGCAAAACCCGGATCCAACAGTAAGTTGATATTATTGATTAGAGACATGAATTCCAAACACAATATTCTGAAAAGTTCAATCATAGTAAAATGCCTCTAAACCAAGTACTTAAATGTTTCCACAAGTTTAACCAACCTTCATACTTTTTAGTATTTAAATTACTATCTTTTGTGACACTTTACTATGTGGGCTAACCAAGTCCTTCCCAGGTACCATGTCCATAATTAGCTCTCAGGCTGGTAGACACAGAAGTAAGGGCATCATGTAAGAGGATCTGTTTCTTTGAAATTGTTAACTAATTGTCATTGGAGTTTGGGCTACTTTTAGGCTTTGTTTTCACACTCATTCTGCAATTCCAAAAGCTCATCTGCCAGCAGCCGAAGGAGGGTGAGGAGGAGGCAATAGTATGTGCCCTCTTGATAAGATTACAAAGGTTTTAGATGATGGAGCATCTGATTAAATTATTAAATGAAAACAGGTATCTACTAAACAATGCTTCTGAGTAAATTCTTGGGATAAAAATTACCTTTAAAATTTTACTGTGCGTTTTACATTTAGTTACTTTCATTTAATTGTTGAAATTATGTTTGGGTTTTCTCTTTTGAGTAACAGTAAGTCATAAAATGAGTCCCTTCCTGCTCTACAGCAATTCATGAATTATTGAGCCTACTTTATAACCGCTCTCCTTCCTGTTTTCTCTATTAAGGATTTTTAATTAGTAAATATTAATTATACATAATGTGATTTTTCATGACATTGACATACATAGGCAAAATGTATTTTGTTCAGACTTGCTCTCATTGATGTGCCGGCCACTACTACTGAGTCCCTTCCTCTTCTCAACAAGTCCCTCTTCTAATTTCCTTTTTTATTTTAATTTTTTATTCTTAATATTTTCTACGTGTGAACAACACATAATTGAGATCATTCACAGAGATATGTGTAAAGAGTTATTTACACGAGTGTGGACAACTTGCCAGTGCCTGTACCCTGAAGACAAAGCCTCTTCTAAGGAGGTTCCATGGCATAATGATTCACACTGAAAACACTACTTTCTCTACCAGCAACTGTTAACTCTCAACAGCTGCACAGGGAGGGAGGAACCGTGTGAGCCCCCTTGATGCTTTGTGATGGAATTTGGACAGGCTGCATCTTGTGTCGTTAATCACAGCCATGGAGACTTCCAGAGTACAAAAGTCACATTCTTTCCGGGAGATAGATTCATGAAGGCTTCAAGTCACAAGAACAAAGGGAAATAACTTTAAAAAAAGAAGTTTATAGAGTTTATGTTTCAGTTTATGAGCTTTCCAAAGCATCTAAAATTTGCAATGTGATACTTTCTTTTATGTGTCAATGAAATGCTTTTATTAATGTAAAATGAGTATAATATTCATTTTGCTTTTACTACAAAAGTGAAATATAAAACAAACAAACAAAAGACTCTCTGTTTAGATTTTTCTCCCTTGTTATTTATCATTATTTTTATTCTAATCTCACAGGTTGCAGAGGTGCAAAATCAGAAACAAGTGGCTGTAAGTCTATTTTCAATTCTTTATATAACCTAAGAATAATTTATATGATAGTCTGCAAAGAGAAATGCCTTCTGATTAAAACTAAACATTTGATCTCTATGGAATAAATTAAATAAAAATAATTTATATGATAGTCTGCAAAGAGGAATACCTTCTGATTGAAACTAAATAAACATTTGATCTCTACGGAATAAATTAAATAAAAATAATTTATATGATAGTCTGCAAAGAGGAATACCTTCTTATTAAAACTAAAATGTTTGATCTCTACAGGATAAATTAGTTATCTGTTATAAGTGAAAACACCACTTAAACAAAGATACTACGAACCAACCTGGGTGTTTGTCTGAAAGTCTTAGTTTCTTTGAGTAGCCCACATTGTGAGGGCCCAATCAAATACTTCCTTAGCTCATGAGGCCACTCTCAATATGGAATACTTAAAGGGAAAGGAACAAAAGTAGAGCTTTTTTCTCTCCTGTCCACTTCATAAAGTTCAGTTGGAGAAAACATCTTACCTGACTCATCTATAAGTCCATCTCATTTCCTCATATTAATGTCTCCTTTTGTTTCAAAATGTGTTTGATGGAATATATTAGTTGTTTCTTTTTACAGGAAAACTTGCTAGGCTATATGACTTTGTTGGTTCAATACATGGTGGCAGAAATAAGTAAAAAAAAAAAAACAAAAAACAAAAAAACAAAAAAAAAAAAACAGAAAAGTCCTTAGTGGAGAAAATTAAACAAAAATGTTTAAATCCAAAGTTTAAACTAAAATATCTCTCCATAATTTACAATTCAGTTCTAAAACATGCTATTTCTCGGGCTGATGACATTTGTGAACAATTAGTATTTATGAGGTGAGAATACACCCACATGTGTTTGTAAACATTGTGTGTGTTTTCATATAATGGGTAAAGTTCTCTATGAGACTTTTTAGGTACTGGAACTAAATATGTAAAGTCTAATTGGTACTTTCCATATACACAGGACTTCCATAAGAGGAAACATATTTTACATTATTAATTACCTAATTTGTTCAAAACAAATATTATGTTGTCACAAGTAATGTTTCGCAATATCAAAATCATACATGGAATAGAAAATGTGTATAGTCAAAACTAAGAAAAATAATGATTTAGGATTACAAACTTTCAATACTCTATTTGCTCAACATAAAATCTGCATTACTTCAAAAGCTGCTGAAGTTTCCTCTGCATTTTGATCTAGAATTAGAACCTTTCTGCACATTTTTCCTTTCTGCAGTGCCGTGAAAAGGATGAAATATTGTATGACCAGAGAAGAGTCCTGAGTATACCAGTTCGCTATATGCTGAACAGCAATCTTCGTTATGAACCTAATTACTACCGCTACAGGCCATTTGTAGCTGTTGACCCATATATGTATTACTCCTTGATTACAAGATTGCTTCTGCTTAGATCACCAGCCCAAATCTTCCAATGGCAAACAATGCCAAATCTCCCTCAGCCTACTGAGGTACCGCATCCTATTCCAAGCCCATCCTTTCTTGCCATTCCTACAAATCAAAATGACGATACCACTGCCATGCCAACTGTTGACACCAATACTCCTGTTGAGTCTACACCAGTTCCTATCATTGAACCAGTGGAAATTACTGTGGCCGATCCAGAAGCTTCCACAGTGCCAGTTAATAATCCTGAGACTGCCACAGTCCCAGTACTTTCAACTGTAGCATAGAAAAGTCAAGAATCCATCAAAGAAGACAATAAAGGTAAGTGAGCAAGATTAAAATCCAGACAACATGCAATGACTTATTCAGACAATCACAAATTCTAAACTAGTAAGAGAGGATAAATTATTTTAAGGGCGCAAGCAGAATAGCTAACTAGGATTGTAATTTAGTATAACTATACACGGGATGGGGAATGTGTATATCTAAACCTGCATTGACCGTATAACATCGACAAATTGGTCTTTGTTTCAATAAGAAAGGCAAACAGTATGTTTTTGAAAAATGAAGAAAACTTGTATTTGTACTTTTATCAACCATTTTCCTGAAGGTTACAATTCTCCTTTAGTCTATTAATTTTAATTCATCCATACTTACACAGTGGAGTAAATACTTTGTACAATCTCACGTTTTGACTCTAAAGTTGCCTGAGTGAAATTTCTTCTATCGTGTTGTATACTAGAGTCACATGTAGTGTTGGGCCTATAATCTCAGATGGCTAGGGAAATGGAAGCTGGAAGATCACAAGTTCAAAAACAGCCTAGTCTAGATAGAGACTAGACCAGCCCCAGAAGCAGGCAAGATCTTGTCTCAAACTTTAAAAATAAAAAAAAAGGCCTGAGAATATAATTCAGTGTAAAGTTGTTGCCTAACATGTGTTAGGCCCTAAATTCAATTCCATGTATATAAAGAAAAATATAAGAAAGGAAGAGACAGACAGACAGAAAGACACAGCAAGAGAAAGAAGAAATGAGCCGGTAATAGCAATATTTGCACTCTAACTTTCATAATAATAGGGCAAAAGAAATTATCTATTTTTCATGAAGCCCTTTACTTCAGACATAACTCCTGGAAAGAGTTGAACTTCCTTACTCTCTTTTCAGATAAATCATGAAAGAAGTAAAATGCTTACCGTTTTAAATACATGAATATTAAATGTAATCTAGTTAATTATCTATTAAATCTCAGAATATTAAACATAAGGCAAAATACCATTAATTATTTGGATAAATAGATGGCTAAAGTTTAAAATAATTGGGAAATTCTAGAAAGTTAAATAATGATAAATATTAATGGTATTTTTTAAAACTCACAGAGGGTGAAATTATTTGTAGAGAAAAGTATGAATGCTGAGATGAGTTATAACACAAGTTTATTATCTATCAAACTGGATGCATGTTATATGGTCTAAGATGCCATGCAAGGCTCTGTGATCTGAGGGAGGGCTACCGGCCAGAAAAAAATCAACCATCTCATCAATAACCTCGGGATGGTTATCATTTTCTCTGGATTTTCTTTGTGTCATAACTTTGAGCTCACAACTCAAGTAGAAATGTGGGTAAAATGCACAAGGTAAGAGCCTGTTCAGTTTCAAATGTGGGCACCTAATACTATACCATGTTTCCATAGGGACTAATTTAAGAGAACCACCTGTGACTACACTATAAATTGTGGTTTGGAGATGTTATTTACTATATACTAAGAAAGGGAAGAACTGGGTAAATATTCAACATAGAGTGTTTTAGAGACTAAAATATAAAATAGAATTAAAAAAATTATTTAACATAAGGTTTTATATTTTATTGATCCAAAATCATTGCATTATTATGCTTATAATGAAGTAATTATTGTTCTGTAATATGTGTGTTCATAACTCATGAGTCTAGAATCCTGAATTAAAATCACTATGCACCGTTTATAAAGAAACTTGAGTAAAGGATGGTGTCTTTTATACAACTTAAATGAAGTGTGTACCAAAGCACAGGTCAGTTTTTTGCATTTGAATTCAAACACTTAATTTGATAAAGTTCTTGGATACAGTCACAGAAGAACTCTTTGAATCTAAAGAAAACTTTAAATGTGAAAATTGTCAACATGCTATGCACAGAGTTCCAAACTATCTTGTTTTTTTTACAGGTCTTACAGAAACCAAATTCCAACATTATATTCTTCTTCAGGCATTTGTCTTCCATCGTTTAAGAGAAGATGCAATTTTCACAGATCCAGATCTTTGCTTCTTCCCTTTCATCTTACATTGGTGCCACTGCTAATTGATTTATGATTCATGCAGAATAAAGTCAATGAAAAGCAGAAAATACCTTTTTAAACATTGTGTGTGTGTGTGTGTGTGTGTGTGTGTGTGTGTGTGTGATGAATGCTATAGCACAGGTGTGGAGGTCAGAGAACAGCTTGCAAGCAACCATTCTTTCCTTCCACAACGTAAGGCCCAGGGATTGAACCTGGATGTCAGGCTAAGCAGAATGTGCCTTTACTCACTGAGCCATCTCACCAGTCAATAACTGAATGTCATATGTGGGATCTATGGCAATGCCCCAGGAAGCAATATAGACTTAATATCTAGTGTGATTTGGGGTATACAGTTCACCTGTGGCCAGAGATCATAGTCTTCTTTGACACTAAGAACTGCCACATTCAGATGACACTGGACTATTTAAAGTATGGTGCTGGGACCAGAGAAGATATGTCATAGTGTTGCAATCCAGAAGAATACACAAAGTGACTCTTGTGGTTATTAAATACACATATTTATATAAAAGTCCATAGCATGTCCCAGAGCACAAGTATACTGCAGGCAAGCACAGCTACAAACACAGCTAATCATAAAATTCTAGGACTTGATGGAGACTCTACAAATGCAAAAATAGTCTCACACACAACACTTGTAAAAAGTTTGTAGCCAAATACATACATACACACACACAAACACAAACACAGAGACACATACACACTACACTAGATTGCTTTAGGATTTCAGAATTTCAGATTCTGTCTATTTGGTGAATAATCAGTTTTAACATATAATATAGGTTTTCCCTTAAAGAAATAGTACTAAGCAATGGCTAGTCAGCAACTTATTTGCGGTACAAGCATGTGGACCTGAGTTCAGTTTCCAAGCCAGGCAAGATGGTGGTAACTTTTAATCTAAGCACTAGAATGACAGATATGGGAAGATCCCTGGAGCTCACCAGGCAGACTACCTAGCCTAATTAGTGATTTTCAGACCAATGGAAAACTGTCTCAAAAGCATCAAATGGAATTTCTAAGCATGATTCCTGAGATTATCCTTAGGCTTCTGCACACATATTCATATGAACTAAGCACATACACAATTTTTAATTATAAAGAAAGTTAGTGGGTCGCTTATATCATTGGTTTATATTTATAACACCATACTAGGAAAACATGAGTTGTCTAGCAGAGTTATTACTGGTTACCAACCTACTCTAAACCTACAATGTTTTCACAAATGTGGTGTGTTCCATGGTGACTTATGAAGGGACCAATACATGGTACGAGATACCCCAAGACCAAGTTCTCAGCACACACACACACACACAAAAAAAAAAGATTTTCCACACAGGGGCACAGAGCAGGGAATAAAAGACAAGACAGGAGATAGAGGATGAGGGAGAAGGTGAAGGGAACAAGAGAAAGGGGAAAGGGCTATTTGTACCAGAGGAGCAAAGAACTGCCTCTGCATAGCTAGGAGACAGATTAGGCCCATAGACAAATGGCAGTGTAGAAAGGTAAAGGGGGAAAAGCCTGTGTTAGGGTGAATCCACAGCCTCTCATTTCCTGTGGAAACAAAAGCAAAACCTCTTCTCCAAAGTAACATATCTTTTGCCTTAAATTTTGAAGTCAAGGAATTTTCAAAATATATATGTTGAATTAACCCAGTAGCATTTATAATTAAATGCCTTTTAGCAGCATTGATTCTCTCTCTGCCATCAAAAACAAATAACATACAGTATTCAGATTCTCTGTGTATTTTCCATTTTTACATGGCTTTATTTTAAACTCTATTTCTTTTATTTTTATTTATTTATGTATTTGGGACAGGGTTTCTCTCTGTATCTTTGGCTGTCCTGGAACTCAATCTGTAGACGAGGCTGTCCTTGAACTCAAAAAGATCTGTCTGCCTCTACCTCTTAAGTGCTGTGATTAAAGGTATGTCCTACCACACCCAACTGCTATATTATTTGTGAGACAAAAGAGAGGAAACAGATGAAATTTATGACCTAAGAGAGTTGAAAAAGAAGTGGAAAACATGATATATTCTTCCTAAAACTGATGAACCAACACAGAAAACAGTCTTATAGATTGAAAAGACAGGGCAATATTTAGTTGTGAAAGGGGCAACATTTAGCAAGAAAAGTATTGTGAAAAGGGCAATATTTGAAGAACAAATGGAATTTTCACTTTCTACACTTTGTGGTTTGAACCACACAATTAGTTACCTAATTTGCATTCCACTTTAATAACTAAATAATATTTCTCCTGGTCAGTCCTGAGAAGTCCTAAGTGCACGTGCTCCCTCTTTAGGCAATTTTGAGCATAAAGATGACTGCCTAGCTTTGAGGTTTGGATTGTTGTGAAGATTTCAGACTGCCATGGTTGGCATTCATCCCATACTTATGAAGTTACTTTACAGATGATTCTACACAGAAGTAAGAGGAGAAAAATCACAGTGACATTATAAGTAATACATGATAATCATGGTAAGATGACAAGGAAGAAAATGAAACATACATAGAGTATTGACTTAACACAATGAGAAATTAGAAACAATATGATAATGAAATAATGGATAGACTGTCACCAAAATTATTTTTATAAACTTAATGTGTACCATAGTTGAATACTTAAGTAAAATTTTAAGTGTGAAAAACATCCATAATCATAATTAAAGTGAATACAACTAACTCATTCCACTTTAAGGAAATGTCAAGTTTATATACAATAGATAGTTTTTACATATTTTAATGGTTTGTTTTCTAATTCTCTATCACAATCATGAAGTTCTATAAAGAGCAGGTGAGCCAACATGTAATAAATTCATTGCTTAATAAAATCTATCATTGAAAATAGCTATAAACAGGCCCCTCAAGTGAGTTTTAAAAAATAGTCCATGCATTTTCAATAATGCTCTACCTGTTACAATAATAACCATGTCCACTAACAGTAGGTTAAGTTAGTTAAGTTACTGCAATAACGCATTGAAGCCATGTTGAGCCCATTTATTTTTAATCTATAGATCAGAGCATTTCTTGAAAACATATTATGGTTCGTTTGCTCGTCTCTGCCCTATCAAGCCTCATGTCAAGGATGTGATGATTTTAGATTCAATTACTTCATGGCCTACATTTTTATTCTCCATTTATGATTATATATTATGCATAATATATATGTGCATCATAATATTATATAATCATCAATATATGATTATAGAACTATATAAATAGATATATTATCATATATAACTATATAATCATGTTATCATATTTAACTATATATATTTATATATAATCATATCTCTCTACATATACATAGTATGTATATGTTTCAGAATAAGAGTCACATTTTCCAAAGGAATAATGTTATTATTCACATTTTCAATAAAGAATTCAGCACCAATGAACCTAAAACTAAAGCCAGAATAGACAAGTTCAGTGTTTATGATTGCTCTACCAGAGGTCCACGTTCAGTTCACAGCACCTACATTGCATGCCACTTACAAGCTGCCAGGAACGCTGCCTGTGGGGGATCCTGTCTTCCTTGGGCATCCATGTATGCATGCTCATGTCCACACACACACACACACACACACACACACACACACACAGGCATTCACAAAATTAAAACAAAATAAAACGAAATATACTTTTAAGTAATAAATGGCAATCATAAAATATTTTTTGAGAAATTCAGTTAGTTGGATAACATTCAGGAAATTAGGAAAAATTCAGTAAAGAATAACTGCCAATAAATAAAGAAAAAAATGGATTTGTATTGAGGTAGGCAAGATAGAATGTTCATAGAGTTTGGAAATGACAAACCATTTTTAATGTTGGATGTAAATTATTAACCAGCAAAGGTGTCCGTCTACAAACTTGGAGATACTGATAACAGTCTTCAAAACAAATTGTCCTATTTTTCCATATTATCTGAAAACTGAGATTTTGTCGGGTGTACTTTTGGCTTATTTAAAATAAACAAACATGCTCACTTATTAGAAATACTCAGTATCAATTATTTATCCAAAATTTAAAAAGTCAAAACAAAACTATTAAACAAATCTAATTATGGCATAGAGGTTTATAAAAAATACCATATACAATACTGCTATGTTAACTTAAACGTCCTTTATCTTTGCTTTCATGCCTTAACTCAAACACACCTGAGCATTTCTGACATTTGATAAGTATTTCTCAGAAACTCAAGATGCTTCCCTCAGAAGGCTGTTAAACTAGACACTATTTTTTCTGATGTCATAGAACAAGGAACCGTTCATCCCTTCTTGGCTATGTCTCCTTATCTAACAAAGCAATGATTCCAAATGTCACGGTGGAGCAAATAGAGACCATTGTGATTAAGTGAGTGGAAAACTTCTCGGAAGAAAACAAATCACAGAGCGAGTCGAACCAATGTGACATGCTGAAGTACACGTGGCCTTTCTGGTTTGAAACTGATGACCTCAAATCTCATGAAGAGGTGGCATTATGTATTGTTGTGTTACTGGCACACCTATCTTATCCCTGACAACCCAACTGAAGCCAGTAATGAAGTTCGTGATTGAAGTATGAAGGCGCTTTAAGAAGTCCACAGAAAACAAAACAGAGCCCCCAAAATAATTGCTAAATGTCTTTAATAAAAATGGTAAATGGAATTTACAATGTAAAGTTACGTGGACATCTTCCATACAAATCAGTTAAGGTAAATGGTTAATGCCTTTCCGTACATAAATGAGCTAGCCTTTAAGTTGTTAATCACTTTTACAAACTTCTTAATATATTGCATGTATTAATAAGCCTTTCTGAATTAAAACTAATACTATCCCAATTCTCAACTGAGACACTGCTGTCCATTTTTTAAATATAAGAGTAAATGAAATCCAAACAGACTAGGCTCCCACAAAGCCAGTACATGCAGTAAGATCAAAACCCAGTGCCATTGTCCTTGGCTTCTCAGTCAGCACTCATTGTCCGCCACGTTCAGAGAGTCTGGTTTGATCCCATGCTTTTTCAGTCCCAGTCCAGCTGGCCTGCTTACCTTCCTAGACCTGGAGGGAGGGGGGAGGACCTTGGACTTCCCACAGGGCAGGGAACCCTGATTGCTCTTTGAACTGGAGAGGAGAGGGGGATGGGAGTGTGGGGAGGGGGAGGGAAATGGGAGGCGGGGAGGAGGCGGAAATTTTTAATAAAAAAGGAAGGAAGGAAGGAAGGAAGGAAGGAAGGAAGGAAGGAAGGAAGGAAGGAAGGAAGGAAGGAAGGAAGGAAGGAAGGAAGGAAGGAAGGAAGGAAGGAAGGAAGGAAGGAAGGAAGGAAGGAAGGAAGGAAGGAAGGAAGAAAGGAAGGGTAAATGAAGTCAAATAGCTACAAAGTAGCAGGACTTAAACACAGGTTTAATTCCTAGAAAAAATAGTTTCTTGTGTCACAATTTTCTTATTGTGATAAATTTTCAAAAACAGTGATAAATGCTTACATATCCACTTCCTCAACACACATTCTTTGTCATCTGCTCTGGCTTATGACAAAAGATATATTTACATGCCAAAATGGTAAATGACATTTAATACAATTTTAATCACACAAAGGAAGCTTCATATAATGTTTTTATTCCCAATCTCTAAAGCAAGAACAACTAATTCTGATATTCAATTTCAAATAATAAGAAGAATGATGTTTTTAAATTTTTTTAAAATAAAACTATTGTAAGTGTTTTTATTTAAGCATTAGACAAATTTTTATCCTAATAATTTTGATAATCTCATACAAAGAGTATCAGTTCTATGAAAATTTAAGAAAATGGAATGAATCAAAAATAGAGATCATTAACATGCTAAACTCATAGGATATGTTATAAGAATTACTTTTCAATAAGTCTGGTTACTTAATGATACTTTTCATTAATAAGATTTTTCAAATAAGAGCAAAGACATACCAGCAACAGAGCTATTTTAACAGTAGCAATAAACAGTCATGTTCTACTATGGACAATGTGAAGATTCACATGGACAATGACTGCAAAGGAAATTCTTTTCTTCCGGAAACATCTGTTTACTTCTGGAAACATCTGTTTACTTCCTCTGTTGCTACCTTTCTCAGTTCAGCCTGGAGCAATCCCATCCACACACTTGCTTTCCTCCACCCAAGGCTTTCTCTGATCATAGAAAAATAGAATATATAAGAGCACAATTCACTTATTAAGTTGATGGGTCATTTGTATATAAACCACACACACACACACACACACACACACACACACACACACACACACACAGGGCATCTGGATACTTGTGAGCACACTGTTCCATGATAGACAACAGAGAAATGTCCTTTAATCTAGTGCCCATCAAATTCTGCTGCTGGGAAATGTGTGGAATAAGATGGAGGTTGGTAACAGTATATTTAGTTCATTCTTATCATTATTAAGAACAATTAATAGGTTTCCACCCAGCCCATCAGGATGCAAATAAATTATTCAAGTAGGTTCCAGAACCAGATTATTTGCTTTGCTAAATCTGGACCCTCAGTTTTAAGCACTATATTTTGTATTCTAACATTTTTGAGAGACTTGTTAAATAATTTTGGAAGTTTTCATTTTAATTATACATGATTCACTAGCATAATTTTTTTTTTGAGACAGAGTCCCTCTACAGACAGCCATCACTATCCTGGAGCTCACTGTGTAACTAGGCTGATGTGGAAAGCACAGAGATCCACATACCTCTACCTCCTGAGTTCTGGAATTAAAATCCATAGATTCGCCTTCCACACTATATGCAACAATGTCATTGAGACATCCTACTCTTTTAAGTTTTTTTCTCTTCTTTTTTATTTCACAGAAAATTTATTTTCACATTTTAGACCTAGGGCAAGAATTTTAATCAACAGAATGAAATAAATATTTGCTTTAAAAATAGATTAGTCACAAATAACTTCTAAAGAAGCTACTTTTGATTACATTAGAGTATGGTCAAAATATTATCTTTCTCATTCACAGACCCAAGAACCTTGTTATAAAAGCCTCATTGCCACTCTGCTACTCTGTCGTATGCACAAATTGTAAGCACCTGTACTCAGGTAACAATGCAAATAGCAATAAGCAACTAAAGGTCTCATATACAGCAAGAGAACTTCACCACCTCAATCTGATTTTGAAAATAAATCCAAGTTTAATTTTTTCCAAATTAAATTTTAAATAAGTGCTGAATTATTTAGTAAATTTAGTAGCTATTCAACAATCAGCACAAATTTTTTTAGCCTATTAGTCTAAATTTTCTATTTAATTGCAAAACTTGCAAAATCTCCTTAAAAGTTCTTTTAATTATTAAAATCTTCTTTATTCAAAGATGGCAATAGTCACAATAATAATAGATATCATCTTATGTAACTACTTAAAAAGTATGACATGATAATTGTGCAGGCGCTTTACTCAAGAACAGTTTTCTTTAGTCCTTAGAGGCAGCAGTCACATCAGACTGCATCGGACAGCAGGAAAGACAACCATCAGTTGACTAAGCCAAAACTTCATCAGCACCAAGTTTTCTCTATCCTCTCAGCTCAGTGGAAGTCCTGTTTGCCTCATCACTCTAAATATTGACAAAGGGCTCTCTCTTCCCTTCTGAGCATCCAACATCAAAGCCTGTGTCTGCCAGATCCATGTCATATTTCACTATAAAAAGACAACTGCTCATCTGCAAATCACAGCTGAGAGATGACATCAGAGCCTTCCGTTATCCCACAGCCAACATCTGCAATCCAGGCAAAGAAAGGCTACAGGGTCGTTGGCACCAGACTTACCCATTCCTATTGACAAATGACAGTCTCAAACATGCAGGTTTCTATAAATCACACTCAAAGAAAACAAAGCTTCTGACAAGACCCACGGGCATCCAGCTGATACCATCCTGGGTAAGCACCACCATCCCTGGCCCTTTTAAGTCTTTTCAGCAGTGTTGTGTCCAAAGTAAACCCCCTGGCATTGGCCACAACCAAAGCAATGGCTACTGCAGCTCGGAATTCTAATGCTATGACCAAGGCACCAGAAAGAGTATCACCAATAATTGCCAACACGATTCTAGTGACATAGGCCACTAATTTAATGGTAAAGGCTCTATCGTCAAAGTCTGTTTCTACTGTACCTGCAGTAGAATCTGTGCACCAAGGAACTGCTACCTGGTCAAATGCAGGGATTAGCTCTCCATGCTCCTAACCTCTGCTTCTTCCACCGCCTTTGATTTGAACACAGAGGACGTTGAAACTGGCCTTCACTGTCTGTCTTTCGATTTGGCTTTATGCTTTTCTAAACTGTCCAAGTCACTATGAACCTCTGCTTCAAGCAGTCTATGGGTTTCCTAACCTACTTCTCCATATTTCCCAACCTTTCATGCAAGCCTGTTCCAAAGGCCTAAAACTCATGTAGCATGTTGAGCACAGAACTACAGAAGACTAAGGCATGCTGAGAGCAGGAGAAATAGTCTTCCCCAGGGAAGCACATAACAATTGGCTACCCAATGTCAAATGAAAGAATACTTACAAGTAACATTATACAAACTAAGCAGTTGATATTTAGGAATACATATATATACACATATATGAATGTAATAATAATTAATGAATTAAAAGGTCATGAATTTTAAAAAGCAAGGAGGGGTACATGGAAGGAGTTGGGGGAAGAAGAGAAGGGAGAGAAATGTTGTAATTATATTATAATCTCAAAGGTGAAAATTACATTTTAAAATCTTGAGAGAGCACTAAGCAGGGGTCCCTGAGCACTTTAGGCTTCAACAGTTTGTTATTCAAATACAGTGGAAAAGACAGCCCCAGAACCTGGAGCTGCACATCTTTAAGAATTACCGAGAAATTACAGGTCTCACACTTGCTGCATCTGAATGACTCCCAGCTTCTAGGCAGATGACAGCTAGAGTCTAGGAAAGGTGGTGGGGAGAGAGAGAAGGTGAAAGAATGGACAATGGACTCTTCGTTAGAGAGAAGCAAGAAGTTCCAGTGGGCTGCCATGAAGGAGCAAGCACAGCTACAGACGAGCAGAATGCGTCCACAAACACTTCTACAGCAGAAATAAAGAGTATGAGCGTTTCCAAGATAAAAGCCTGGTTATAGCTCGATGGTAGATAATGGCATGCCATGTTCAAGGCCCTGGGTTCAGTCTTGAACACCTACAAAAGGGAAAAAACAGGCAGGATAAATTAAGAAGTAATTAGGCTTAACCTGATCTAAACCTTGTATAATAGATACATGTATCAGAGGTCGCCTGGGACAAAATTGATATATATATAATTCTTATAGTGACAGTTTTATTTTCTATTCTCATCACTAGACACATTATGAAAACATAAAGATTATAGTAAAATAATAGATGACTTTTATTTTGCTAAGTGTAAATTTTATACCTCAGGATAAAACTTAATTGACAATAATTAAGGAACTAAATAGTTCTAATCTACAGACCAAATACTGTGTTTTAGTACCTCAGGAAAAAAAAAACTGAGAAATTTACATATTTAAATTCTGATTCATTTACTAATTCTGTATAAAATGACATATTAGAAACCGCCAGAAGTTTTTTTTTTTGTTTAAATCTCAACAATATATTCTAAAGATTGTAGCATAATGGTGAGTTCAGAATGATGAGCTGAGAGACAAGATTATCAGATAACAGAGAAAGCAAAAAGGATTTTTTTTTAGTTTGTAATTTAATCTGTGCTGGTATTGAAATAAAAATATTTTCTAGTATTTTGTATGTGTTTATGTAGTGATATGAATGAAATGTGTCTAGTTATTTGACACATATTTTTATTCTTTTTATTCAACTGACTCTAAACCAACAAATGCTTCTCTATCTCTAAATTGCTCATCTGCTCTTCAGAGTTCATCTAAAACTGTAGGTTCAGGTTCTCCAACCATTTTCATTCTTTCTTCAACAATAAATGTCGTATCTTTGTTTTCCCTTTAAACTCTGTGCCGTTCAGTTATTTTCAAGAGCCTGTGTTTCTGAACATGGTATTTGGGTATAGATGGGCAAGTTGTTCTGAATTGTTCTTCTCTGGTTACCAGATAGGAAGAATATGTCAGCAATGCTCCTATTTTTTAAAGCAATATGATAGAAGTACAATTAATGAAATATCAAAATATACAATAATTTAATAGGAATATTTGAAGATATTTAATTGTTCATATAATATTGATCTCAGATTTTAGTTAGTATTTTTCCAAAGTCCTTAGCTATCATTCTCATTTCCCCTATTCCAATGTTCAATCAAAATAAGAACCATACACCTAAAATAATATTGATTTTATAAAAGATAAAGTCCTAATAAGTGTAAAGAGGAAAGAAGTAAATCTCATTATGAGCTAAATCAGTGGAACAGTTATAATTATATGTAATTTTTTCACTTGAAAGTGCTTACCTCAATTCTCAGAAAAAAACAACACAGTATATTATTTTTACACTTGCTTTATTATGATATTGATTATCAAGCTCATATCCAGTGATTCAAGGACCACCAAACTCTGTCTTCCAATCCACATGGTTCTTGGAAGAAAAATAGATGGAGAAATTTTATCCAAGAGAAACAGCTGAATGGAAGCACACACAGTTGCTTTGTAAAGTGGAAATGTCCTTGCTTGTATTCTGCTGTTCTGCCTCCCCATCAGATCCATAGCCACCCAATGCAGGAACTGAGTCCCGTTTCTTACCTAATCCCTAATGGAGAATCCAATAAATATCTTCAGGAAAAATTAAAAATCCAATAAATAATTACTTAATAAACATTGAATAATTAAGAGATGGCAATCTAAGTCTAATAATGATGTAGTTGAAAGCTATGTTTAAAATATATAGATATAATAAGCTACTAGGAAAACTGAGTTAAAATAAACAAAATTTTAAAGTCATAATTATATTAATGGTATTTAATTTAAAAACATATTTCCATAGCTACTTTCTTTTGGTTTTGATAACTCACTCAGGTAACTTACACCAGGGTGATAAGAAAAATATCATTTACAAATGGGTTTAAGCTATATAATTGTAACCCAGTAGGTGTTATGGCCAGGACAAGGCTTTCTGACTCCAGAATACATGTTCTTTTTATTAATATAATATTGTTTTACAATTCCTTATTTCCCAGTTGCAGATGATAATCACCAGTATTTATTATATACATAGGAACAGCGACTGAACAATGATTCAGAAAGCAAATTAGAAACTACTTAATGTATACTCTTAAAGTTTGGGGGAACTGTAAGTCCTAAGAGTTAGTATAAGGAAATGCTTGGGGGTACAATGGGATAGATGGATCTCATAAATTTCTCTAACACAGACATTTTGAATTTAAAAGCTTAAAGGTATTTTTGCTCCAATAAAGGAAAGACTGCAGACTCCGAGGATGCTATCTCTAGCCCTAATCTCACTATTTGTATTCCACTTCAGAAAACGGGAGGGCGGACTATATAAATGTAATTGATAAAATTTCAAAACATTTGGAATCTTTAACTACATATGAATTTTCTAGGGCAATAAGAAATTAAACTACAGTTTTCAAAAACTGTAGTTTTTGAACTACAGGGATGAACATAAAAGCCTTTGTGCTAATTTGTGATGTTTGCTAATAATCAGGCTTTATTCTTATTACCTCCAACACAAACAAAGATAAGAAAGTTAGTGGTGTTTCTAGAAGAAAGAAAGTAAAACAACAAGCGCTTCAGTACTAAACTGAAGTAATGGACACACACGCATTATTTTTTCCTAGACTCTCCTCGGAAGCACAACCAATAGCGGGAAGGTAGGAGGGACATAGAGACAGCAGGCTTGCTTTATTAGAGGGAACACTCTGATAGGTGGTTCTTTATCTGCAGACATCCCATCTTAGAAGCTCTGGGTCAACTGAAAGCAAACCACAGAGGTGCGGCACCAAGGTAATGATATGGATGGTTCTAGTTCTTCTAGAACATCATCAGTGCAGAATATGTTTTCCTTAGCCAGTATCTATTTTTAGTCAAGAGGAAGTTGGGGACATTAATGAGTTCAACTGCAGACAGTCTTAATTAAAGGTACAGTGGCACATCAAATGCCTACAAAAGTCTTGGACAAACTAATCGTGATCAATTAGATGTACTCTGATCATGTCCCTTCCCTCTGTTACTTTCTCTTATTATTCCTCCTGCTCCCACTGGTCTCCTTCCTATTCCAAACAATTTCTCTTATATTTTCATGTCATTTATTTCAATCCAAATTTCTCTTGTGAGTGAAACCTTATTTATCTTTTTGAATCTGACTTACTTAACGTGCTACTCTCTAATGCCATCATAAGTTCATTCTTCTTCTTTGCTGAGTAAACACCTGCTGTGTATCCAAATCACATTTTCTTTAACTAAATCGGCATTTAGGCTGACCTCATAACAGTAACAGGACTATGCAGGACTATTGCAGGTATATCTAATACATGCTAACTCTGGTCCAAAAGCAGTATAGCTGAACCACATCGATAGGAATGTCAATTAGATCAGGGACTACAAAAATCAGTATGGAGAGTGCTCAAAAAATTAAAATCCAATGCATAAAATTTATCATAATAATCATGGCAGTTGAAATCAGGATTCTGGATGGATTAAGAAACAGTTTTGTTAATCACGAGACTAAAGGGGCCACTGGAATGAAAGGACATTGTATTGTTTTTCCTGACACCTCTGTCTACCATAATATTGCCTAGTAAATCTTAGGTAACCAAGATATTCGCTGAATTAAGTAGTGGCCCGCGTGAGTTAAAAACAAAAAATATTGTACATCCAATAAATTGGAGGCATGAAGACATTGTTTTGTAGGGAAAAGCAGCAGGAAATGGACTAGCTAAATTCAGACCCAGACTGAAGCATCAAGTGTTTCAGAGACTTTCTGGTGATGTTTCATATAGTTCATCTGCTTACACTGAAAGCAGGGATGCTGAGGGTCCAACAACTATGCTCACAAGCCTCGCGCTGTCTGAAGTCTGTGCTAACGCTACTCCAAGATAGACTTAGACATCGACTGCTTTCATTTTCCATTTTCTGTTTTCCACCCACTAAATTCTGATGCCAACTCTTCTGCGCATACATTCAAGTAACCTGGAACTGTGGAGAGAGACGCTGTAGTACTGTGTCCTTTCTGCCATACTCCTGTCTAGTGTCAGGAAAAACTGAGTTCTCAGGAACTAGACTGGCATAAGTCAGAAATAGATTTGATTACTCAACACCTTTAAATATAAATTGCATTTCATTATGCATGAATTTTCAAAAAATATTGGATAATAATATTTTATAAAAATATTTTCAGGAAATCACATAGTAGATCTCGTAGAAGGAAAACTGTTGAGGAGAAGAGCAAAAGGCCAAATAACATAAAGTAATTTCTTAATTTCATTAATCTGTCATGGCATAATATATGGTATATTACATCACACACCACACATAGAGGAGCTAAGTTCAAAAAGGTGAACTCAGAGGTTAATAGCACATTAGAATAGAGTTACCCTTGAGCTCATTGAAAAGTATAGCAGTGCATTTAAGAGATATGTGTGAAACAAACTCAACAGTTATTTGTAAACTTTTTGTCTCCTTTTGCTTTTGTTTTTGTTTTGTCTTATTGATTTTTTCTCATATATTTTGGTACCTATTTTAGTGTTTCTGTATTCTTTTGGTTGTTGTTTTAATGAAAGAAAAAGAACAAAAAGGTTGTCTATATAGAAAAGTGGGAATCTGAGAAGAATTGGGGAAGGAGAAAAATATATTGCATAAAAATATTTTAATAAAAGAACCATATGTATAATCAAATTCCAAAACTGACTTTATAACTCAAAAAAATGTCTTTTCTTTATTGTATCAATGGGCAGTTGGTTTAAAGTCATCCTCTTGTTATCAAGCACTTAGCAGGTCATTTTTCTGGTTTCCTTTACTAAGGTGATAAAAGGACAGAATGAAGGCTTCAGTCTTACAAGGACTCATTTTGACCTTCGCCATTTGCTTCCAGGTAAGCTTCAAGCCCAATGAAAAAAACTAAAGGCTATGTAATATGTAATATTATGGTTGGGCTAAAAGAGAGTTCAGAGTATTGTGGTTTAAAGCCAGGATAGACAAAAACAAGATAAAAAGGAACAGAAATAGATTTTTCTTCCAATATTCATGGGAATAAGTCTATTTGAAATCATGTGGTTGTGTTCTCCTGCAATCCAAGACAGTGGGAAAATTATAAGTTTGATACATACCTGAAAAAAATAAATAAATGATCACCTAGAATTTGGAAGAGCCAAATAAAGGGAGATGTAGAAAGAAAATAAACAAGTTAAGAGCGATAGAAAAGCAGACTATTGTATAAGGAGAATATGGTATGAGAAAAGTCCCTAATGAACCTAGAGACATGGAACTAAATTTACAAAGAAAGTAACAAGGCTCCCTTTCCTTAATGTCCATGCCCTTCCCCTGAGTGGCCAGGCCCTGCTCCTTAGTGGTCATGCCCACCCACCACCACCAGGTGAAGAAAGTTCCCTTCTGAAGTGAAAAGCAGAGGCCAGGATGCCCAGCTCCAACCTGAGTGCAGCATTGGAACCTGTTATTTGCATCCTGGGGATCAAAAGCTGCAGTGTTGGGGGCTGGAGAGATGGCTCAGTGGTTGAGAGCATTGCCTGCTCTTCCAAAGGTCCTGAGTTCAATTCCCGGCAACCACATGGTGGCTCACAACCATCTGTAAAGAGGTCTGGTGCCCTCTTCTGGCTGCAGACATGCACACAGACAAAATAGTGTATACCTAATAAATAAATAAATAAATATCTTTTTAAAAAAAGCTGCAGTGTTCTCCCGTTTAAGTAAAGTCATTTAGGAAAAGGAAGACAGTCCCTTCGGGCAACATCTACACTTGACAAGAAGCATTAATGATTGAAGTCTAAGATAAATATAAACTCACACTTTCATTCTACTCTTCTAGAACATGACTTGTAAAACTAGATTTCGATACGCTTTCTGAGTGAAACTCTTTTAGAATTTTATGCCTTTTTTTTTCACCTGATATTCTTTCATAAGGTTAAAAGAAACCTTTCTGTCCACCTGGTTTAATTATGAAATATTCATTTATTTGTTATGTTTCCCTTTGGACAGAGGATGCCGTATCCAACATTTTTAGAATTAGAGTTTCTCTGCACAAGTTGTCAGTCCTCTGCAACTAGAAATTTATTGCAAAAGTAATTGTCTCCTTTTTCCCACCATGCTAATGTCTTCATAAAATTCTTTTCATAGCAATCAATACTCTCAGAGAAAGCTGTTATAAGAAATAGAATTTGAATGATTAGGCTTTTGTTTTTTGGTATTTTTTCTTTTGCTTGAAAATAATTTTCCTCACATATTATATCCTGATTAAGGTTTCCTCTCCTATTTTTCCTAGTCCCTCCTACCTCTGCTCTCATCTAATTCCAGCGCCTTTCTCTTTCTCTCTAGAAAACAAACAGGCTTCTAAGGGTTAGCAACACATCAGAATAGGAAAAAATACAAGCAGAAAGAAAAGGAAAAGGCACAAGAGACAGATAGAGATGCAGAGACTAACTCATTCATACCCGCAGAAATCTCATAACAATGCTAAACTGGAAGCCATAATATAAATGCAAAAGGACCTATAGAGTGAAACAGAGAAAATGTCTGCATAAATTAAATTAAAAATTAGATAACTCAGTCTCTGGGAATTCATATGGATGCCAATCCTCTCGTGTCTAGAAGGCCTTGTTTCCTTGGTGTCCTCCATCTATTCTTTTACAGTCTTCCCACCTCCTCTTCTGCAAGAATCCCTGAGCCAAGCCCTGAGGGGAGGGATTTGATGGAGACATCCTGTTTAAGGCTGAGTGTCCCAAGGTCTCTACCTCTCTGCATAATGTATGGCTGTGGGTCTCTGTATTTGTTCCCATCTGCTGCAGGAGGAAGTTTCTCTGATACTGGCTGAAGAAGGCACTGATCTATAAGTAATGCAGAATGTCATTAAGTATCATTTTATTGCTATGTTCTTTTAGAACAGTCGTATTTGCTTTTTACCTAGTACAATGGGGTTATCTAGTCTCAGATTTTTAGTCACCACTTTGGGTATGGTTCCATCTCATAAGGATTGGGCCTTAAGTCAAATCAGTTATTGGTTGGTTACTCCCACAAGCTTTGTAGCACTATCATGCTAACATATCTTGCAGGTAGGATACCATTGCAGATCACAAAGGTCTTGTAGCTGGGTTACTGTTTATGTTTCTCTTTTGGTAGCATATGGGCTACCTTGCTGTACCAAAGACAATAGAACAAAGGGGTGATGTGTCTATGTAGGCACTAGCTCAACTTCCTCATGTTCAATGAGTTGTGTAGCTGTTGTCTTCAGCAATGAGGCTTTACCATAAGTTTGCAGAGAGCAAAAGCCTGGGTTGACACACACCATGTTTGTCTTTCTGGGTCTGGTATACCTCACTTAGGATGACTAATGTCATCCTTATCTACTTATAAATTTTATTATTTCATTTTTAATGACTAAGTTATAACTCACAGTGTAAATATACTACAGTTGCATTTCAGATTGCTTCTTCTTCTGTTGCAGGAAATCAAGGTTGTTTCTAATTTCTGGCTATTATGAATAGAGCAGCAGTAAACATCTCTGTGGGAGGATATCATCCTGTGGTGATATGTCCCTAGTGGTATAGCTTGGTGTTGATGTATATCAATTCTCATCTGCTTGAGGAACTGCCGCATTGATTTTCATAATGGCTGTTCCAGTGTGCAGTCTAACAGCAATGGAGGAATGTTCTCTTGACTCCACATCCTCCTCAGCATGAGCTGTCATTTGTTTTATTGCTCATATATTCTTATGGGTGTAAGATGAAAGCTCAAAGTTCTTTGTTTCTGCTTCTACCTAACCGAAGGTTGTCTAGCAACGCCATTTCTCCCAGTGTTCTCTATAAAACAAAGCTGGAGCAAGCTTCATGAAAAGTATCAGGGAAGTGGCTAACCACCTCCAGTTCATTGTATCACTGAGTAGAAACTAGTATCCCAGGAAAATCTCTGTTTAGTACTGTGACAACATGGGAAAGGGTAAAAACTGAGGTCATTATTCTAACACTTCTATGTTCGTTGGTTTCTACGGACCACTCATATGTGTTAAGTTTGTCTTAGTAGTTTTCATAAAGATTTTCTGAACTTGCCGTTTGTACTCTATAAGGAGAGTGGGTGAGCGGTAAAGCCTGGCATCCCCTGTTCTGTCATGTTACTCAATGTGTACCATTATATTTCAGACCATCCCAAGGTTAAAAAGCCATACTTCCTCCTAAGCAAAAGAATAGGTCAATTTCTGAAGCAAGAACTGAAATATAGGAACAGATGATTCATTTTCTTCATTTGATAATATCTTCTCTTTGCCTGTAGTTCAGCGAGAGTAAGAAGTCATGGCAACAGGTAACAGAAAAGACAATCAACCTTGGATCCGAGATAGAAAAGGAAACTAACGGTCAGTCTGCCCAAAGCTCCATCTTGAAGGCATCATGAAGCAGATCTCCATCCAGACAGCTCCGTAGACAACGTTCATCATTTGCTCATGACTCTGCCTCACCTGCCAACAGATTCTCCCAAAGGGCCTCAGCATTACCATCTAAGCCCCAAAAGAAAAGACCAAATCTCAAGGAAAATCTGGCACGTGCTACAAAGGCTGTAAAAAAGCATCCCACAAAAATTAAGCCTATAGGATCACCTAAAGGAATGCAGGCCTCATCTCCTCCACAACAGCGATCTGAACCCAGAAAGAACAGACGAACACAAAACAAAGGGCATAGACCTGTTGCCATAGATAAGAAAAGACATCTTACAGAGATTAAGTCTAGAGGGTCACTTCTGAAAAGGCAAACTTTGTCCATAATAAATAACAGGCTAGACAAATCCAAAACCAAACACAAGAAGCATAAGAAGAACCAACTCAAAAACCTTGAAGAAATGAAAAAACTACTTTCCTTAGCAGAGAAAATGTGCAATACATCTATCGGAGGAGAATCAACAACTGCTAAAAACTGGTCAACATCACCTAAGCCAACGATTTCCAGTACCAGTACAAGTGCCACTGCCACTGATAGATCAAACACAACTCCAGTGATTGCTATGACCACCGGAATGACATCAGCCCCCACCAGTGCATCTGTTTCTGTCACCGAGGACTTAGAAGTTGAAGCAAGCACCATCCCAGACACAGGTGTTTCTACCACTCAAAGTGCCTCTACAGCTTTAACAACCATAAGTCCCACATCGCCCACCACTGCTGCCATCACACCTACAGCCACCACCTCTGTGCTTACTACCGAGACACGTTTCACTACAGTAGGGATTGACGCCACCACCCGTGGCAGCACATTGCCGTTAACCCACATAGCATCAGCAACACCTCTTGCTTCTGCCACTACAGAAAGACCTGGCACTTCTACCTCTGTTTCTGTTGATTCTGCCACAACTGCATCACAAGGCACAACTGTATCAAATTCTACTAGTAGTGCATCTATCACTGCTAGAACTGTTTCCAATGCTACTAGCGCATCAGTGGCTTCAGCTGTCACTCACACAGCAAATAACACAAACACTGATGCTACAACCCGAGTGGCTGTGGGAATCACCAATCAGTAACTGGCACAACTGCTGGAGCTTTAACTCCACAGGAGGAGGCTTCTCCATGAACCAGAAGAAAAGGAAACCTCTAAACATGCCACAGCTCCAGGCAGAGACCCCATGGCTTCACTCACTGATGCCCCAATTTCTCTAGATGATTCTACAACCTTAGGAATAAGCACTCCATCTATGGCTAGCAACTCACAGGCACCGCACTTGTGACTACTTTATTTACAGCCACAATCCCCAAAGCAGTCACCGCTGCTCCTGAAGCCTCTATGTCTTCAGTAACAGATGTCACAGCTACTGCCCATCACTCACAGTGTACCCATCATCCCAGCACGAGTCTAGTTACTCCATTTCGGGAATGATTCTGCAGCTGCTGAAACCACAGCTCCAATGGAATGGACCGACACTCTAGCCACTGCAAACACAGCCTCAGCTTCAGCTACCTCTGCTCCTAGCAGCATATGCCACCGCCACTACTACCATGACAAACATCCTACAAGTGGCATTAAGCTTGCCTCATGGTGAACTCAATGCAAATGCTTCTGACAAACATCTCAGTAAGCACAAATTGGCTCATGCAAAGAAAATAGGTGAAGAAATTCAGTAGTGTTTTATGTGTCCCCCAAACACCTTGAATCACTGCCAGTTACTTCTAATCAGATTATATTTTGAGTTTACATTTCATAAAATTGATTATTCAGATTTTACATACAATGATGTCGAGGTGTAGGGTATGTGTGATTGCAGAACAGGTGGCGATCAAACCAAGACTAGAGTCCACAGGTCTTAATAATTAAGCCCACTTTCAAGATTTAAGAAAGATGATCCCAGTAATGGTGAATAGATTGCAGAAAGAAATCAATTACTTGATTTCTTCTTAAAAGAATTACCACTGAGCGCTAGCCACCATTTCAGAAACTGTGGTTTGAGAGCTGAGGAGATGGATCTACAAGGAAGATATATATCACACATGCACAAGAACTAACATTCAGATCTCCAGAGCTCACATACATGCTGGACAGGTCTGATGGCCCACCAATAATCCCAGCACCATGGGATCCCTGTAGCATGCTGGCTCAAGCTCTGAGATCAGTCAAGAGATCCCACCTCAATATAACTGTCAGAAAGAAATCAAGAAAGATGATACCTGATGTCAACACTAGGTCTACACACACATGTACATTTTGCAGTCCCACAGATGTGAGCATACATACATACATGAACATACATGTCTCTCGCTCTCTCTTTCACACACACACACACACGCACACACACATATACATGCCCTATACTTTTCAACAAGATTCCTGTTAATGTACAGGTATGTATAAAATGATGAACTGATAAATATAATATAAGCATTGGCCTCTGGATATTTCAGACAGATAAATTGTCCTATGTATATAAGCTCAAACACAAGAATGAGTAAATTACAATAAAGAAATTATAAGTAGATATTCTAGACAACTTTAACTATAATTAGAACAAGGCTAATGTCTTATAGAAATGATGATATATTATTATTAACAAAAAAATCCATGTGGAAAAAAACACAATTTAGAAAGTTTTGAAGAATCAATATACAATATAATGAAGATCTAGTTATTATAGACACATACGTAAAACTCTGAGATAGGATCACAGATGTAGCTCAGTAGCAAAACACTTCCCAGGCAGGTATAAGGCTTACATTTCAATACCTAACATTGAAAATTAAAAAGAAAACTGTTAATATTAGGTTGGCAGATCTAGGACTATCTCAAAAAAGCATTGTCATAGCATGTATTTGAAAGTTTTATTTAAGACTTTGTAGTTGTTACTACTAAGCAGACGAAGACATTCAAAATAGCAGTCATAACGGGCAAGGCCTTTGGTGTAGTGAAATGATGACATGATTTATTCTAAACATAAAACATGAGGCAGAATGATTTACTCTAACAGAATTATCAGGTTCCAGGAAGCTAAAAGGTCTCTGGGGACTATACAGACAGAATAGATGAGAATTAGAAATCGAAGAAATAGAAACTCTGAAACACACAATGGTTATGGTACTATGCTTTAATATAGTCATTTTATGTCCTAATATTTCTCTGTAATATCTGCCAATATTGCTTCAAGCACTGATTGCCCGCTCTCCACAGAAATGAAATCGTCCTAGAAATTATGCTCATCTCAGGCTCTTGCTTTCTAAATGTGCTCACTCTTACTGCTCCAGCTTTTCTTCAATAAATCATTTTAGAACATGTTACTTGCATTACATTTATTTGTGTTGTGGTGTGTGTGTGTGTGTGTGTGTGTGTGTGTGTGTGTGTACACAAGTACGGCCCATATTGCAGGAGAGGTCAAAAGGTCAGAGGACTCATACGATGGAAACATCTTCCTAAACTTTTCCCTTGCAGCTTTCTCCCACCCCACCCCCAACAATACAGAAGCTTTAGCCGACAGGCCCTCCAGCATTGTTGGACACCTGCCCAGAGAACATCCAGATGGCTCAGGTGCCCTGGCATTGAACAGTGCTGATGGGCTTTTTCTCTGGTCCTCATCCTATTGTAGAAGGCTGTTTGGTGAGCGTTCCAGAAGGTTCCTCTATGCTTCCTTCCAGTAATGGCCCTACATGCAAGACAAACAGCACTGTGACATGTATTACTTCAATCTTGACCTCCAGAGGTCCATTTCTAACTAACATGTAAGCTAAACATACTTGTGTAGACAGTACCGTAGAATCTAAATGTCTCTTGAATTTCAGTCACTTTTCTTCAGGGGGTGCTGCAAGAATGGATTACCAGATGGGATAGCGCTTCAGCCTGGACTTTCTGGGTGGCCATACTCTTGCCCAATCTAGGCATTCTGAAATTTCCAAATCTGTAATTATACATTTTTACTCATATATATTTTCACATAACACATAAAATCCCATATTGATTGTGATAAAAAAGATCTGGAAAAACTAGTTAATTCAACCTCTTTAGCAATATTTTGGGGAAGCTTTCTCAAGTTTTCCTATGTTCTGGCTCACCTTAATACTATTTCATTACACATTTGAACAAGTACCAAATACCCACAGTTATATTCAATGCCTCAATAAGGACAATTGTAATGTTATCACTTAGGAGCTTGGCGGTACCATTTCCATGACATCAGTATCGCTCTTCAAGGGAATTGAAGCAATTGTTTGGAAATCTAGTGCAGTAAAATGTACTTAAGGATGGAAAGTTGATTCAATTAGAGATTATATATACAGGTTTTTCATTTCAAGGAAGTCAATAGCCTCAGACGCAGAATCCTTAGCTGGCACAAACTCATCTTTTAAGATCTAAAGATTTCCGCCTACCGGTTTTAAAAGTTGAATCTCAGACAATGAAACCGAAGCTTTGTATATCAAGAAACTTCATCTTGAAATTTTATTTTTTTCTCTGTCTTTTCTTTAGTAGTCTAAGAAGTATTAATTCATTGCCCCCTCCTTCATTGAGGTGAATAGTTCAATTTTGTTTTTCAGTTGATAATAATACTCAGTTTGCAGAATTTGTTTTTCCTAACGTCCGTGGAGGCTCCAACAAGACATTTCCACCCTTTCATCAAAAGGATCATGTCGAAGGAGGAGGTATTAATTAGGAAACAGAGAACATGGTCCTTTTTAGCTCAAAATGATTTTCACAGAAGAGTTGTTTAACTGCAGTAAAACGCTAACTCTGCTGGCAGCACACATTCACGAGTAAAATACCTATTGTTGGTGTGAAAGCACAGCTTTCACATAAGAGATAGTTTATTCTGGATGCAAATAGCAATGGCCACAGCCTGGAAATACGGATTCAGGCTGCCCCAAATATCACGCATCTACAATGTGGCTGTTTCATGAAAAATTTTTATAGCTATAGAACAAAAGAAAAATCACTTTCTTTTCTTGTGAAAAGACAGAGAAAAATACATCGGTGCTTTAATCACCTAAAGACAGGCTTTAGAAAAGTGGGAACATTTGTGCTGGTGTTCTCAGATGTTGTCTGATGGATCCTTAGCTGTTAGGTCGGTGGAAGTGAGGCAGATATTGCTGTTGAGTGTGGGGCTAGGAACAGGTGGAAATCTTAGAACCTAATTGCGTCCCATACTTAGTGAGATTTGAAGGACTAATAACAGTCAGTCTTGACTAAGTGTCATAGACTCTATTGTGATTATAGAGACTTGAAAGAGGGAAACTTATTTGAGTGAGAGTAGCTGGGGCTTTTTCGAGCTCTGCCGCTCTTTCTCTGGGCCTGAAGATGTAGGTACTAAGGGGACATGTAGAATCAGACATTGCCTCAATAGAATCGTAACATTTTATTTTTATGAAATTGTTCATACCTTTTATTATACCTGCAAAGTTCTTAACTCAGCTCCTAAAATTTTACCCAAATTGCAAATCCGAGAACATTTCCAGTAAGTGATTTCTTCTTTGTTGAAGCTATGAATTTATATTGTTTTGATTATTGTGTTGCTCAGATTTTGCCCATTTTGCTTCCAGCTTGATTACTCCACGCCTGGAGCTGAAAAATAATTAAACCCTCTATTAATATTTGAAAAATAAGGGAAAGTGGGCACATTTGCATTCCTTTGCTCCCAAAATAAACTGTCAGTTCTTTGAAAATGAGTATTACATTTTCTGTTTTTGCATTTTCAGCAGTGCCTTTGTCAAAGACTTAATAAATAATTGGTAATAATGTGAAATGAACTCCCATTAAGAATAGCTATGCTCCTGTTAAAAATTATAAGAAGCTGACAGCCTGATTAGTTCCTCTACAGTTGTTGAGGGTTGCATATGTTATACATGCAAATATATGCATATAATTGCCCAAATTATCTTGGGCAATATTTGGGTTCTTCAGTAGTCAGGGAACATTGCGGAAGAGGAGGCAGAAAGATGGTAAGAGCAAAAGGATTTGGGAGTTGCTCTAAGAGTTTGTCTCCTAGTAATGTCAGAAGCTATACCTATGAAGTAACACCAACATGACCGCATACCAATAAATAGCCCCAGCAAGTTGCATAATAGGAGTGTTCTATTTTTGTCCATTATATACATGAAACAGTTTCAGAAACTAGATGTAACTACTGTCAAGCTTACTAAAGGAAACAAATGTTCAAGAGATTGGCATGTTATTTACATGCTTTAAGAGAGAAAATATATGCTGTTATATGGTACTTAATTTCTTCTTTGTATTTTTTTCAGATATTGAGCATATCGCAATCCTGTCTTTAAAAAAATAACAGCCTATAAGGCAGCAATCTACTAAAGCATATCAGCTAGTAAATGATCATATTCCTAAAATGCTACTGTAGTGTATTGAATTTTTGCAAGGATACAGAAAGGAACACTTTTAAAGAGAATGTGGCATTAGAAGCTAAGGAGTTAGTATTTTAAAGACTCCTTAGTCTTTAAGATATGAGCTTTGCCTCTTTAAATTTGGCCATAAACCTCACTCCCTGTCTGAAAATACAATTAGGAAAGTCAGAAGACACTCCCTCTCCTCTCTTTTGTCTTAGGATTAGCTCAGAAGCAATCTCTTAAGATGTGGCTCCACCCCACCCACCCAAACTCGTCCCACCTCTGCTGCCAAATAATAAAGGAGGAAGATCAGGAACCTCTGTTTGTTCCTCCGATTTATGATTTCTCAGTCTAAATTTATCCTCATGTGTTGATGAAAATCTGAAGCCAGAAGGCAGCAGAGAAACAAAAGAATCCTTATAAGGTAAATACTGAATAAATCAGAACTTTTAGAGGAATTTTTTCTTAGAACATCCACTTTTTCTGATAATTCTTTTGTATGGACTTTAACTGTGACTGAATGTAGATGCCTTAATTAAGAAAATGCAACAAATAGATAAAAAAATTCTTAACATGAAAATGAAGATAAATTTATAAAATGAGATCTTTGCTGTAGTATTCTGGGGAAAATGTGTTTGCAAGCTACATGGCTGACTCCTTCCTATTTCTGACTATAAGATATAGAAAGAGACAAACATGGTCTTGCTCTGCCTGGTTAAAAACTGTTGATGATAGCAAAGAGAGAATTTTATTCACACATTATCATTTCTAACAATGGACCAAAAGGAGCTAAGTATTTTCTATTACTAGTTAAACAGATATCTTACCTTAATGTCAATACTAGTGGAACATACATAAATTATTTCCAATATTAGTAGAACATAAATTATTTCTGCTTTTTTTGTTTTGGTTGGTTGGTTGATTGGTTGGTTGGTTTTTATTTATTTATTTATTCTTCTTTGTTGTTATTGTTGCTGTTTGGGTTTCTCTAGACAGAGTTTCTCTGTATAGCCCTGGGTGTCCTGGAACTCACTATGTAGACCAGGCTGCCTCTCCCTCCTGAGTGCTGGGGTTAAACTTATGTACCACCACCTCCTGGCATATTTCTGCTATATTTTAAGTTCGCATCTATTGCAATTCAATGGGCAAAAAAACAGAAAAAAAAATCTGTACCTTTCCTTACAGGGAATTCCTACAAGACAAGATGAAGATCTTGATCCTGGCTGTGACCACCTTGAATTTTGTGACTTACTTTCCAGTAAGTTTTTTGCGTATTTAAGATAACACTATTTTTAAAGAACTAAGTATTGAGGGGGGGAAATAAACCTAGATTATAAATTATCTAAGAAACAGCGATTTGTGAATAAAACATCATTGTATTTTATATTCTATTTATAGAATGGAAATGTACTTTTATAAGGGATACCAAAGATTACTGGATATCCCTCAGAAGGAAACTACTTAGAGATGATTTGTGCTGATGTGAATAACTGCCCTCTATCTGCTAATGATATGAAACATAGATTATTAACGAATTGGACTTCAGTTGGCTTTGCTTATGCCAAAGGGACAATAGGTAATCCTACTGAGGAAGACTCTCCTTCACCTTTCTCTGATAGAAGTTTATTTTTGTTAAAATTACTTATATAAGCTAGCCCTGGAGATGCACACCTGCACCAGAGCTATTCAGGATGCCAAGATCTAAAGATCACAGGTTCAAAGCCTGCCTGGGCTACAGAGTGAGTTTAAGGTCACCCTAGGCAACTTGGCAAGATCCTACCTCAAAAATTAAAGGTCAAACAAGGATTAAGGATCCAATTAGGGGTAGCCTTCTTGCCTAGCAATGTAAGGTCTTGGGTTTAATTCCTAGTGTCACAATTAATTATTTAATCATAAAGTTAAACAGACCATGCCTGGTAATATAAAATTTGAAAGGTTCTCTGTATACTTTTTTTTACTCTATAATAGATTGCTTACTGGGACTTAAGCATGGAGGGTACTCGATTCTAACACCAGCTTCTCCTCACAATGATATTGTGTATTTCTAACTTAATTAAGGAGAAATTAATTAAGACAAAAGTAAAGACCTTCAGAATGCTGTTTTATTTAATAGATTTGGTTCTATGTGTTGATGTGTGGTTTGTTTTCATTAAATATCTACAAGGGAAATGTCATACAAAAGACTTGTACTTCTTTCCCTTTAGTATAATGGGAGTCAGGAAATACACAGTAAGAGAAAGCAACATTTTTCTGCCAATCCACCTTTATCCAACTATACAGCAAGTAACACATCATCCATCCTAGAAACCGAAGAAAATTCACCCACAGAAGATTTAAATAGCTATTCTGCACCTTTAGAAGGGATAGTAAAGATTACTGGATCTCCCTCAGAAGGAAACTGCTTAGAGATGATTCGAGAAAACTTGCATAACTTCCCTCCATCGAGTAATGATGTACTACATAGATTATTGACTAATTGGACTTTAGTTGGCTTTGCTTATGCCAAAGGGACAGTAGACAATCCTACTATGGAAGACTCTCCAAAGAGCAATGCTTCACCCACTTATGATGCTATCCAGGATAAATCTTCTGTTTCCAGCTTTGCAGCTAGTTCCCAAATAACACAGAGAAGGAGAAGGAAGTCACTTTCTAGAAAAAGCAGCATCTCATTACCTGTGTCACTAACCCACTACCAGGTCAGGATGGAATTGCCTGATGTTGCTGACTTAGATAGAGACTCAGAAATAACTGAGAGTCATGAACACTTCCCATCATGGTTTGCTTCTGATTCTGCTACAAATATGCAAAATTCTATGGAGAAGTTCATTGCCTTGGCAGATGAGGGTCCTATTGACACATCAACTGAAAACAGTTTTCTTAGAACTGGTACCACTACTAATGAGGAAGCAGAACAAGAATATGTAATTTTTATTGACTCTACAGCCCCTATAGAAAAGGGTATATTTACTCCAAGAAGACACTTTGGAAGTTTGATAGACAGGGAAATGTCCAGTGAAGAAAAATCAACATTTTATACAGAAGTAGAGTCTGAATCAGAGGAAGATGTTTTTCAAGAAACAGAAGATATTCCATCTTCAGATAATTTAAATCACTTTGAATTAGGATATAATAGCTTTGAAACGGATGGCTTTCTAGATAGCAACTCTGTAAATTCCCTTTCCAAATTAATTATTATACCTTGGACTGAATTAACAATAAGTGATGGAGACCTTTTTGTTCCTGAGGAAGAAAATGTTGATACCCTATATGTCACTAGCCCTATAAACAAGAAAATAAACTTTAAGCCAATGGCCACCAAAACAAAATTTAATAGTTTAGATGTAAGTTCAGGTATTAAGAAAAACATAGATATAGGTGATGTTGAAGTCTCTACACCCAGTAATTCTGTTCACCAAATTGAAAGAATGGGTTACTCTAGACCACTTAATACATACTATGATGATATCTCTAAACCAATCATTATTGCTATAGACGACCTAAAAGACCCATTTGTTACCTGGAAAACAATCAAAAATAAGCAACTATCTTCCACAATGGACAATGGAGACATTATTGATCTCAGAAATGGCTATCAAATGCTTACTGAGATCAGTGCAAAAAACACTGACAGACCAGCCAATAAAAGAACAACAGCAAGAAATGAAGCAAGCAATAGCTTCCATATCAATACTGGTATACTAAACAACTACTTGAATAATGAGAAAGAGAGAGTTAAATTAGACTTCCCTTCAATAATTGCTGACTCACCAATAAACAAATATAAGATAAAAATCAATGACTTTGAAACTCTAAAAAGAAAACTGAGTGACCTAGGGAGTGCTTCCAGCAGCCAATCAATGAAGAACGAGGAAGAGACTGTCTTCATTGCTGACTCCAGTGATCCTTTCAGTCCTCCTCAAGCAACAAACTCTGTGAAGAAACTTTACTGGGCAGCCATTATGGCACAGAAAACGTACTCACCTAATAACATTACCACAGCAGCATCAAATATAGGCATGATTTCAGGCTCTCGTGATGCTGAAAACACGCTTAATAGCCAAAGATATGAAACAGAAAACTCTTTTGAGGAAGGTGCAACACTGAATGATGAGGCCAATCTCCAGAATGAGGAAAGCATTGAATCAGAGGAGGATGGTACACTTGAGAAAGAAAACATCAACTATGACACTTATGTTCTCCCCATGGAAGAGGACTATATTCTTAAAGAAGACAGGCAGGCCACTACACATTACTCAATGAACCCTGATGCATATGGCACTACAACATTCAGACAGACTAGTCAACCGAGAGCTGGCCAAGCAGGATTTCAACATACTGAAAATGTGGTCTCAAAAACTCCCTTTGGAAAATTTAATCCAGAAGTTCAAAGAAAAATGATTGCAACAGACACTACTAGTGACTCTAACCATGATGAACTTTCTAGTGACACCCATTACAGAATGATACAGGAAAATGTCCCAAGCATTTATAACTTTACCCGAGAAACTGTACCTGAGTCTATAAAAAGTGATTCTAGTATTCCAATGAGGGGTGATGTAAATCCTGACAAAGCTATGAAGGGTAGGAGCAGAACAAATTTCATTGCTCCCTTTAATCTGGTTAATGTCGCCAAAATGCCTCTGAACACCACCATCCTTTTTCCTTACCCTTCTGCCTTGGAATCTAAGGAAGGCAACGACAACAGTGGCACCTCTGCTCCCACTGTAGAAGATGTCCGTCCCGTAGGACTAAAGTCCCTGTTAATCCCCAATCAGAAAATATCTAGAACTGCTGCTGCTCTTGGTGGCAATGACAGGACATACTATTCAGCAGTGATGTCACAGCTATCAGAACCAACAGGAGAACACTGGACTTCCATTGACCAGGACTGGAAAGTCATTGAGGATCCAAGTGCTGCTGAGCCCTTCTCCCAGGGCTCTGCAGTTCCTCTGGAGAATCTTATGTTTTTTCCAGAGAAAAACATAAATATAGCTGACATACACACCACTGAATATGGAGACAACAGCGGTGACCCTGACAGCATGGCCTTCTCATCTGATATAGCCACCCAAGCAGCCACTCACAGTAAAATAGGGATAAATCAAACTGCTGAGTTTGTAAGTCACCATGTCCAACAGACAGCTGCCAGTCCACCTGCAGAAGAAAGAGCCACCTCGGGAAATGAGGATAGATCATTTTCCAGTAATAACAAGGCTGTTGTGGAAGAGAAATTCTACACTTCTGGAGACAATATTCCAGTAAATTTAAAAGAGTTAAATGCAATGAAAGCTACCCTACTCCTTCTTAAGCCTGTAGTTGCTTCTACTCAAGAGGAAGGACTTGAAAATCCAGGAGAAACATTTTATCCTGGCTCCAAAGGGAGCACAGCTCAGCTAAGACAGGTTCAGGCTCAAGATTCACTTGCTCTTGGGAGCCTGGATCAGCAGAGCACAGACTCTTCCACTAACGATTCTCACTTACCCAGCAAAGTGGCCTTTTCTCTTCTTGGCTTCACTAAAAACAAAAACTCTAAATCTGACCCAGCACTCATTATGGAAGACACAGCAACAAAAATGAGGGATAACTCTTTTATACCTGATGATTTACTTGCTCTATCAGATACTGAAGTCCCTTCAACTGATGATGCAACCTTTAGAGAAGACCTAAATAATATCCTAGATGGGGAAAAGGGTATAGCTTCTGTCAAAAGGAATGATATGATTCAATACGGAGCAATTCCTTTCATGAAAGACTCTTCAGCAGAGTTACATATGGAGCCTGAGGTGGGGGAAAATAAAGGAAATTATATGGACCTCACCACCATTGGTCTTGATGAAAATACCCTTGAATTTCCATCAAATGAAAATACATTCTATGCCATAGAAGAAGAAAGGAGCCCTACAATAAGGAAACCTACCATCATGCAAGGAGTTCTTCATAGAAGAATTGGATCTCCTGTCCCCTTTCCCTCAACACATGTCTCTGAGAATCCATCAAAAGAGAATGTTGTAGAGTCCAAGTCTGAACAAAAGTACAATGTGTGGTTTTTACGAAGATCAAATTCTGATTCTGACAATAATGGTACTTCTGTCCAATATTTGCCTGCCCCATTCTATAATAAGCCATCAAGACTCATGACTACCCACTTCCTCACTAACCAGAATGGCAAATTTTCCACCAAGATTTCAGATGGTTTTACTCTAAAGGGGGGCAGCATAAGCAGAAGAGAAGGAGAGGACACTGAGAACATCAATACTTCTGATGCATCACCAGTGACAGCTGAGATAGAAAGAAGGGAATTCCCAAGCAAAATCTCTGTTCCCACCATGAAGTTAACTAAAGTAATGGGCAGAGAACAGCTCCCCAGGAAAGGGCTCTCAGCCACAGCTTTCAATGCCCTTTGGGAAGCCAATGGCACAATGCCACCAAAGTCAAAATATAATGAAAACAAAGCTTCAAGGGAAGAGAGTTACAATTCTAGAGACATCACCATTCCTTCATATCCAGGAAGCATCAACACAGAAAGTGAATTTCCTTTTGTTTATGAAGATTCTGAGGCAAAATTCCTTAAAGAGTCATCTGCTTTATCACATATAAAGAAAACCAATACTTCACCTCATATAAATAGTCTTTCATCTGCGGAAACCAATGAATGGAGAGGTGTTATGAACCATGAAGAAAATGCTAGATCTGGAGAACCCCTAATTCTACCAACAACTGAAAACATCAACCTCATTCCTGAAGACATAGCCAAGCATTCTGTTCACATGAGTGATAAACCCTTGTCTGATTACTCTGAGTTAGAATCTGTGCCCGCAGACATCATTGAGTACATTGATCACATTGGTGAAACAAATAATCAATATAACCAAGTCATCAGACGCCAAAAAGGCTTAAATCGCCTTACATTTACCTCGACTTTTCCTCATCAAGCTTCAGCAAATGTTATCAGAAATTCTATAAATAGTGATGCAGACTCATCATCTACTATGAAGAGTGAAAATACGTCAGAGATGACACATTCACAGGACAGCAGCATTCCTTTGGCTGAGTTTGCTGTCATCGCTAATGATGGATTTTCCTTCCTCGATGATTCTGAAGATCTAGGCAGCGTGGCTTTCCTCCCTTTCTCTCCAGTGACTACAATGAACGTTATGGAAGATGCACTCATTCTGGACACTAACAGCAGTTACGAAGGAGATTCTGTGATGTCTGGAGAAGATAATAATAGGATCAGAGGGTCTCGAGCTCAACAGAGCTCTGAAAAGCATGGAGACATTCCTGATGGCTCCACTGAGTATCGTGAAACCTCTGGCCAAATGACAAGTGACTTTTTGACTAATACTCCAGCTGCATGGTCAGATATTCTTGAAACAAAGACTGATTACATTAACTTTATTAATGATGAGAATGTGTTTACTGCTGATTCCAATGTCCGTTTCAATCCTCCTCAAGCAAAAAACCCTGTGAAGAAATATTCCTGGGCAGCCATTATGGCATGGAAAACTTACTTACCTAGTAACATTAGCACAACAAAAGTAGGCATGACTGCAGGCTCTCGTAATGCTGAAAGCACACTTAAAAGCCCAAGATATGAAATAGGAAACTCTTTTGAGGATGATGCAATGCTGAATTATGATGCTGCTCACAAGAGTGAAGAAACCATTGAATCAGAGGAGGACAAGACACTTGAGAAAGAAAACATCAAGGATTATGTTGCTGTTGTACCCATGGAATATGATTACATTCTTAAAGAAGATAGGCTGGCTACTAAACATTATTCAACTAACCCTAATGTGTTTGAAACTACAACTTTCAGAGGAACTATGCCACCAAGAGCTGGCCAACCAGGATTTGAAAATGTGGTCTCAAAACATTGTCTTGGAAAACTTAATCCTGAAGTTCAAAGAAAAATGATTGCAAGAAACACTAATAGTGACTCTAATTATGATGAACTCTTTAGTGATAGTACTTACAGAGCAATACAGGAAAATATACCAAACATTTATGCCTTTACCCAAAAAACAATGCCTGAGTTTATAAGAACTGATTCCAGTATTCCAATAAGGAATAAAATAAATCCTGACAAAGCTGTGAAGGATAGGAGAAAAGAAACCTTAATAGCTTCTTTCAATCTGGTTAACGTCACCAAAATGCCACCAAATGCCACCATCCTTTTTCCTTACCCTTCTGCCTTGGAATCTAAGGAAGGCAATGACAACAGGGGCACCTCTGCTCCCACTGTAGAAGATGTCCATCCAGTTGGACTAAAGTCCCTGTTAATCCCCAATCAGAAAATATCTAGAACTACTATTGCTCTTGGTGGCAATGACAGGACATCTTATTCAGCAGTGATGTCACAGGTATCAGAACCAACAGAAAAACACTGGACTTCCATTGACCAGGACTGGAAAGTCATTGAGGACCCAAGTGCTGCTGAGCCCTTCTCCCAGGACTCTGCTGTTCCTCTGGAGGATCTTATGTCTTTTCCAGAGAATATCATAAATGTAGCTGACATACACACCACTGAATATGTAGACAACAGCGATGACTCTGACAGCATGGCCTTCTCATCTGATACAGCCACCCAAGCAGCCACTCACAGTAAAAGAGGGATAAATCAAGCGACTGAGTTTGTAAGTCACCATGTCCAACAAACAGGTGCCAGTCAATCTGCAGAAGAAAGAGCCACCTCAGGAAATGAGGGTAGACCATTTTCCAGTAATGACAAGGCTGTTGTGAAAGAGAAATTCTACATTTCTGCAGACAATATTCCAGTAAATTTAGAAGAGTTAAATGCAACAAAAGCTACTTCACTCCTTCCTAATCCCGTAGTCACCTCTGCTCAACAAGAAGGAAATGGTCCTGAAAATCCAGGAGAAAAATTTTATCTCGGCTCCACACTGAGCACAAAAAAGCTGACACAGCTTCAGGCTCGAGATTCACTTCCTTTTGGGAACCTGGATCAGATGAGCATAGACTCTTCCACTAAAGGTTCTTACTTAGCCATGAAAATGGTCTTTTCCCCTCCTGGCTTTATGGAAAATAAAAGTTCTAAACTGCTAACAACTGAAGGCATCATCTTTATTCCTGAAGATTTAATCAAGAATTTTGTCATTATGAATGATCAACCATTGTCTGGTGCCTCAGAGTTAGAACCTGAAGCTTCAAGTACCACTGTGTTCATGGATCTCGTTAATGAACCTGATAACCAGGCTAACCAAGATGTCAGATTGCAAGCAGGCTTGAAACACCTTATGCTAAAATCAAGTATTCTGCATAAAGCTTCAGTAAATGTTATCAGAAATTCTATAAATAATGCAGAGTCATCATCTACTATGAGGAGAGAAAATACGTCAGAGATGACACATTCACAGGACAGCAGCATTCCTTTGGATGAGTTTGATGTCATTACTAATGATGGATTTTCCTTCACTGATGATTCTGAAGATGTAGGTGACATGGCTTCCCTCCCTTTCTCTCCAATAAATACAATGCAAACTATGGAAGATGCGTTCATTCTTGATACTGGAAGCAGTAATGAAGGGGAGTCTGTGCTGCCTGGAGAAGTTAGTAATCAGTTCAAAGGATCTCTAGCTCTAAGCAGCTCTGCAAAGCGTGGGATCATAGCTGATGCCTTCGCTAGGTATTATGAAAGCTCTAGCCCTCTAACAAGTGAAAGTTTAACTTATACTTCACCTCCATGGTCAGACACATTGGAAACAAAGACTGATTACATTGACGTCATTAATGATGAAGAGACTGTGTTTAATGCTGATTCCTTTGTCCCTTTCAATCTTCCTCAAGCAAGGAACCCTTTAAAGAAACTCTCTTTGGCATCTATTGTGGCACAGAAAACTTATCTTCCTAAGACTACCATAAGAGCATCAAAAATAAGCACAAAGGCAGTCTTAAATGATGCTGAAAACACACTTAATAGCCTAAAATATGAATCAGAAAACTCTGCTGATGAAGATACAAAACTGAACTATGAGGACAATCTCCAAAATAAGGAAAGCATTAAATCTGAAGAAGACAAGATACTTGAGGAAGAAAACATCAAAAATTACATTTATATTGTGCCCATGGAAGATGATTATATTCTTAATGAAGACAGGCTGGCTACTACACATTATTCAAATAACCCTGGTGCGTATGATACTACAACTTTCAGAGAGACTCTTCAACCCAGAGGTGATCAAACAGGATTTGAAAATACTGAAAATGTGGTCTCAAAACCTCAGCTTGGAAAACTTAATCCTCAAGTTCAGAGAAAAATGATTGCAGCAAACAGAAAAGGTGACTCTAATCATGATGAACTCTCTAGTGATAGCATTTATACCTTTACCCCAGAAAATGTTAAATTTATAAGAAGTGATTACAGCATTCCAGTTAGAGGGAATGTAAATCCTGGCAATGCTATGAAGGATAGGAGCAAAGAAACCTCAATAGCTTCTTTCAATCTGGTTAATGTCACCAAAATGCCCCCAAATGCCACCATCCTTTTTCCTTACCCTTCTGCCTTGGAATCTAAGGAAGGCAATGACAACAGGGGCACCTCTGCTCCCACTGTAGAAGATGTCCGTCCCGTAGGACTAAAGTCCCTGTTAATCCCCAATCAGAAAATATCTAGAACTGCTGCTGCTCTTGGTGGCAATGACAGGACATACTATTCAGCAGTGATGTCACAGCTATCAGAACCAACAGGAGAACACTGGACTTCCATTGACCAGGACTGGAAAGTCATTGAGGACCCAAGTGCTGCTGAGCCCTTCTCCCAGAACTCCGCTGTTCCTCTAGAGGATCTTATGTTTCTTCCAGGGACAATCATAAATGTAGTTGACATACACACCACTGAATATAGAGACAACAGCGGTGACCCTGACAGCATGGCCTTCTCATCTGATATAGCCACCCAAGAAGCCACTCACAGTAAAATAGGGATAAATCAAGCTGCTGAGTTTGTAAGTCACCATGTCCAACAGACAGCTGCCAGACCACCTGCAGAAGAAAGAGCCACCTCTGGAAATGAGGGTAGACCATTTTCCAGTAATGACAACACTGTTGTAGAAGAGAAGAACTTCATTTCTGCAGACAATATTCCAGTAAATTTAGAAGAGTTAAATGCAATGAAAGCTACCCTACTCCTTCTTAAGCCTGTAGTTGCTTCTGCTCAACAGGAAGGACTTGAAAATCCAGGAGAAACATTTTATCCTGATTCCACAGGGAGCACAGACCAGCTAAGACAGGTTCAGGATGGAGATTCACTTCCTCTTGGGAACCTGGGTCAGATGAGCACAGATTCTTCTAGCAAAGGCTCTCACTTCCCCATGAAAATGGCCTTTTCTTCTCCTGGCTTTATGGAAAATAAAAGTTCTAAACTGCTAACAACTGAAGGCATCATCTTTGTTCCTGAAGACTTAATCAAGAATTTTGTCATCATGGGTGATCAACCATTGTCTGATGCCTCAGAGTTAGAACCTGAAGCTTCAGGAACCACTGTGTTCATGGATCTCGTTAACGAACCTGATAACCAGGCTAACCAAGATGTCAGATTTCAAATAGGCTTGAAACACCTTATGTTAAAATCAAGATTTCCGCATAAAGCTTCAGCAAATGTTATCAGAGATTCTATAAATAATAATATGGACTCATCTTCTACTATGGAGAATGAAAATACGTCAGAGATGACACACTCACAGGACAGCAGCATTCCTTTGACTGAGTTTGATGTCATCCCTAATGGTGGATTTTTCTTCCTTGATGATTCTGAAGATTTAGGCGATATGGCTTCTCTCCCTTTCTCTCTAATGAATACAATGCACACTATGGAAGATGTGCACATTCTTGACACTGACGGCAGTTATGAAGGAGAGTCTCTGCTGCCTGAAGAAGATAATAATAGGATCAAGGTATCTCACGCTCTAAAAAGCTCTGCAGAGGATGGGTTCATTTCTGATGCCTCCACTGGTTATCATGCAACCTCTGACCCACTAACAAGTGACTTTTTGACTAATAATCCAGCTCCATGGTCAGACACATTTGAAACTAAGATTGATTATATTAACTTCATTAATGATGAAGAGGCTGTGTTTAATGCTGATTCCATTGTCCCTTTCAATCTTCCTCCAGCAGGAAACTCTGTGAAGAAATTCTCCTCAGCATCTTTTATGGCACAGAAAACCTACCTTCCTAATAAGACTACCATAAGAGCATCAAATATAAGCACAACGGCAACCTCAAATGATGCTGAAAACACACTTAATAGGCCAAGATACGAATCTGAAAATGCTGTGGTTGAAGATGCAAAACTGAACTATGAGGCCAATCTCCAAAATAAGGAAAGCATTAAATCAGAAGAGGATGATACAGTTGAAGAAAAAAACGTCAATTACTACATTTATATTGTACCCATGGAAGATGGTTATATTCTTAAAGAAAACAGGCTGGCTACTACACATTGTTCAACTAACCCTGATGCATATGATACTAAAACTTTCAGAGAGACTCTTCAACCCAGAGCTGCCCAACCAGGATTTGAAAATACTGAAAATGTGGTCTCAAAACCTCAGCTTGGAAAACTTAATCCTGAAGTTCAAGGAAAAATGATTGCAAGAAACACTAATAGCGATTCTAATCATGATGAACTCTTTAGTGATACTACTTATAGAATGATGCAGGAAAATATCCCAATCATTTATACCTTTACTCCAGAAACTATGCCTGAGTTCATAAGAAGTGATTCCAGTATTCCAATGAGAGGTGATGTAAAACCTCACAAAACTGTAAAGGATAGGAGCAAAGAAACCTTGATAGCTTCTTTCAATCTGGTTAATGTCACCAAAATGCCTCCAAATGCCACCATCCTTTTTCCTTACCCTTCTGCCTTGGAATCTAAGGAAGGCAATGACAACAGTGGCACTTCTGCTTCTACTGTAGAAGATGTCCGTCCCGTAGGACTAAAGTCCCTGTTAATTCCCAATCAGAAAATATATAGAACTTCTATTGCTCTTGGTGGCAATGACAGGACATACTATTCAGCAGTGATGTCACACGTATCAGAACCAACAGGAGAACACTGGACTTCCATTGACCAGGACTGGAAAGTCATTGAGGATCCAAGTGCTGCTGAGCCCTTCTCCCAGGACTCTGCTGTTCCTCTGGAGGATCTTATGTCTTTTCCAGAGAAAATCATAAATGTAGCTGACATACACACCACTGAATATGGAGACAACAGCGGTGACCCTGACAGCATGGCCTTCTCATCTGATATAGCCACCCAAGCAGACACTCATAGTAAAAGAGGGATAAATCAAGCTGCTGAGTTTGTAAGTCACCACGTCCAACAGACAGCTGTCAGTCCACCTGCAGAAGAAAGAGCCTCCTCAGGAAATGGGGGTAGACCATTTTCCAGTAATGACAAGGCTGTTGTGGAAGAGAAATTCTACATTTCTGAAGACAATATTCCAGTAAATTTAGAAGAGTTAAATGCAATGAAAGCTACTTCAGTCCTTCCTAATTCTGTAGTTGCTTCTATTCAAGAGGAAGGACTTGAAAATCCAGGAGAAACATTTTATCCTGATTCCACAGGGAGAACAGAACAGCTGACACAGCTTCAGGCTCGAGATTCACTTGCTTTTCTGAACCTGGATCAGCCAAGCACAGACTCTTCCACTAAAGGTTCTCATTTGCCCATGAAAATGGCCTTTTCTCCTCCTGGCTTTATGGAAAATAAAAGTTCTAAACTGCTAACAACTGAAAGCATCGTCTTTATTCCTGAAGATTTAATCAAGAATTTTGTCATCATGGGTGATAAACCATTGTCTGATGCCTCAGAATTAGAACCTGAATTATCGGATATCATTGCGTTCATGAATATCATTAACGAACCTGATAATCAAGATAGCCAAGTCATCTGCCTTCAAACAGGCTGAATCTCATTACCTTGAGCTCAAGTTTTCCTTGTCAAATAGCATCAGAAATTCTGTAAATAATGATGCAGGCTCAATACTATGGAGAGAAAAAGAGATTATACCAGAGATGCTACATTCACAGGACAGAAGTATTCCTTTGACTGAATTTGGTATCATGACTAATGCCGGATTTTTCTTTCTTGATTATTCTGAAGATTTCGTCATCATGGCTTCCCTCTCTTTCTCTCCAATGAATACAATGCACACTATGAAAGATGAGCTCATTCTTGCCACTGACCGCAGTTGTGCTGCCTGGAGAAGACAATAATAGGATCACCGAGTATCAAGCTCAACAGTGCTCTGAAAAACGTGGTGACATTCCTGATGTCTCTACTGAGTATCTTGAAAGCTCTGGCCAAATGACAAGTGGTTTTTTGACTAATACTCCAGCTGCATGGTCAGATATCTTTGAAACAAAGATTGATTACACCTATTCCATTAACAATTATGCTTCAATGAGATTAAAAATGACCTTATATTGGACTCCCTAGGCATAATTTCTCTTTCCTTTCATTTCAACATAGATTTCAATGAACATAGATGACATTTTTTTCCCTTGGGATAAACTACGCCTAGTATATTGTACTACATAGATATTATATCTGAGATTAGTGATTGTGAGCATGTTTCAAATAATTATGTCTTTGAGTTAGTAAATAAAGCAAACATGCCCCTATTAAAATGAACATATTCTAATCTATCCGAAAAGACAAGTGCATATCATGCATAACATACCACAATTGATGCTTTATATGGTCTAATAAAGCAATACCTTCAGAGGTACAAACAAAAGAAAGTTAGTAATCTATGGCCCCTAGAGAGGAAAACAAGAATTGATACTGGTACCATTGTCTTCCAAGACGCTGATAACTGTGAGTGTAACAAAGCTCATATATTCGTAGCTTATTTCCTATCTGATGGAAGTCAGAATTTTTCTTCTATTTTTCTAATTAAACATATTTTGGAGAAAATACAACAAATGTTAATGATGACAATGCAGTTCTCTCTGAAAACTCTGACTTAGGAAATAATCACCACTCATTTTCTTTTCAAACACAGAATCACAATGGATACTGCTAGCCATGCTATCAAAAATAGTCAAATTTTTCTTAGGAAATACCAAGTGCCTATTGCTTATAAGATATTTTATGTGCTTAGAAGCAAAAACTACCACCTCCAATATAGCTGCTTTCACTGAAAATGGAGCAGATGTATTACGATATCTGATTCAAGGCTTAGTGCTTCTCGTTTAGTTCTACTTTTCACTGATTTCTACAAAAATAAAGAATTTTTAATCAGTACAGGTATTAATTCTTTTTTCTGAAAGTTATCTTCTATTAAGCCAAAATCTCTACTCTCTCATTTAGGACAATGGTAACAAAGAGAAACATGCACAGGTCTAATCTACATGGGAAGTAGAAAGTAGAAAAAGACAAGATCTCCTGAATAAATTGGGAGCATGGGGACCTTGAAGGAGGGTTGAAGTAGAAGGGGAGAGGCAGGGAGGGGAGCAGAGAAAAATGTAGAGCTCAATAAAAAATCAATAAAAAAGGAAAAAAGAGAAAGTATCATGTGAGAAATAATAACTCTTTTTTTATTTACTAACTCAGAAATATGTAGATATATAAAATCTTTCTAAACAGAAATTCTGGTGTCCGGTTGTTGTCTAGTTGATTCTTTGAAAATTGTACATGCCATATTTCGTGACCCTTCTCTGCACAAATGAAGTCTCAACAATGAACATCATTTTGATGTCAGCGTTTATGGTTTCTAAGTATGTTATCCAAGAAAATCATAAATGTGCCTTCCTGTGAACTTATTAAAAATATCCCTGTTTTTACTAAGAGATTCCATTTTTCATATAAGACTTTTACCATAATCCAGAAGAAGTTACTACTTAGAAGAATGCATAAGCACCAGGGCAAATTCCTCAAGTTTCAAGCAAATGAAATACACACATGAATCAAGCAAGGTTTTGTTAACACTGCCAAAATAAGACTTGACAGTAGGTGTAACTTGGAAACCTTACTAAGCAAGGATAAAGTGTACCAAATATTAGGATCTGGATTCTGACTATGAAGAGGTTGCTATGCATATTAGATCAAATTTACATATGGTAATTAGGTCCGTTAAGTCAGGTAATATCTGGGTTGGCAGTGATCTTTAAAGGGATACAGTTCTTCACACTATATTCCCTGAAAGAGACAGTCTATTTCAAGACTTAAAATTCAGCACATACTTTGTAAACTTTAATGGATTGTATCTTTCAAAAATGAAGGGCTTGAAAAGCAGAGATGGTAAGAACACTTGCTTTTCAGAAGAAATAAGAGGACTATCTATACTCAATGGGATTCTATCTCACAGTAAAACTAATAATAAAAGGGTTGATGTGACCACAAAAACAACCCTGAAAATTAAATGTTATTTTGAATTTGCCATCAATGAAGATGGAACTCTCTCTTCATCTGGCATAGCCTGCTGGAGATCACAGGCTCATGAAGGAATATGTTCTTCATGGTTCTAATTCTGTTCAACACACAAATATCCTATCATATACAATAGCTGATTTGAGAATGACTTTATTATGTGTCTTCCTTTATTAATTTTTGATATTTCTATCTAAAACTAAATAACCTGGACCTACCTTACAACTTCCTTTTCTGTGACACTGAAGACATTCCCTAGATCAGCAAAGACACTGGGGGAATGGTATGGTGAGGTGAGCCACAGTCCTCACATTACATAATCAAGGCAGAGAATCCCAAATTCCAGGACAACCTAGGCTATGTAGCTCAAACAGTCTCAAACAGTCTTAAACAGTCAACAAACAAAGCAAGAAAAAGGAAAGTGAACTATTGTAAAAATCAGTAGTGACAGCCTTCTAAAGTACAAAAACATTTCTGGAGAACCTATTCTTGATTTTTTAACTGTGTGCCTTAAATCTGTTCTTGTATGTCTAGAAAGACTGGTATCATATCTGGGACATTCCATAGCTAAAAGGAAGCTGTGATCTCTGTGTCCGTAGTTAAGAAATGTTTTTGTACCTGAGGTGGAGACTGCCACTCAAGTCATGATGCTCCCAACTCTCTGCGCAATTGATGTGTACGAGTGAAAATTCCATTACCTGATTCATGCGGTAAGAGACTGGCATTAAACATTGACACGGAATTTCTTTCCCCTTAATGTAATCATCTAAGCCTTCAAGTCAGCTGTGTGATGGTTGCCTGCTAAAATATTATTGTGAAACTTCCATTTGAAATGGCTATCTTGTAGAACAGCTACTGTGACTTCAACTCTGGTTCTTGCTGCTTCATGATTTAGATAGATGACACCAACTTCCTGTCACAAACTCCTGTCTTCTGAGGTTGAAATAACTTGGGGAGGAGAGAATCCATGAAAACCTAAATCTACAAAACTTGGCCTACTGTTTCTCAAGTTAACTGAAGAAAATATGAAAAGTTTTTCCAATGCATTAACAGTATTGTTATTATTCCTACTTAAAATGTAATTTCTCAAAAAAAAACTGACTGAAGTTTTGCTGCACAATTATCTTCTCTATTTTTATTTCACTATAAAAGTGTTTTTTCAATTTTAGACATTTAAGCATCATGAATCTCAGAGACGTATCTGCACTCGGTGTGCTTGAATCCAGTTACTGAGCTTTGGGCAAGGGGCTGGAGGTTAAAATACACAGACACACACAAACGAAGAGACAGCGACATGGGTCATCCTTGAATTCCCCAAGAATGCCCCCTTTATTGTGTTCAAGGGCAGATTATATAGAGATAGCCACACCCCAGCCAAACCCACCAGAAACCACTCTCCTGCCATCAGGAACTCCTGAAGGTCTCGTGCTCAGAGCAGCTGTAGGCACTCAGATCAGGGGATTACAAGAAATTCAGGATCTGGGATCTCACTGCTCCCAACAATGTGGCTCTGCCTTCCAAAGTGCACTGTCACTTGATTGTAAAATGGTTGATCTCACACAGATGCTGATAGACTAGGCATCCAGAGTTCCCATTACTGGTAAGCCACAAAGTACCTACCAAGCTTGTGTGTGTCAGTGTCAAGCGACACCAGCACCATATCAGAAGGCATATGCCTGTAAGCAGAAATATGGTAAATCCTAGGTTCTCTAAAAATGAAGTATTTAGTGTGGATTTTTATTTTGTAAGCATAATTCCATAATCTTTTCTTCTAATATTAATAGTCATTCCAGTAAATGTCTAATCACAGCCAAGAAACAGCCTCCAAGGGGAGCCTTTGTCATAAGCTGGGTGGCTGATGTAACAATCCCCATGATGACCTGTGCTTCAGTCACTGTACTGATCACTACTCACCTGCCCAGGAAGCCAGTAAGCTCAGAGGAAACATCTGTAAGAGTACTTGGTGCTCCTGTGCCTCATGGCTGAAAATGAATCACCCAAAATTTATTCTTGTCCTCCAAGAGAGAGCAGTAAAACACCAACAGAAGCAGCCATTTTCTTTGGGACTGACAACACCATGCCAAAATCAGAAACTACTATTACCTCTGAAGGAGACCACATTACTTCAGTGAATGAGTGCACACCAGATGGTGATTTTTCTACTGCAGCCAACAAGCTCACACCTACAAAGGAAAAGATCAAGTTAGAAGATGATCTTGAGGCCACCCTGAAGTCAACAGCTCTTCCAGAGAAAGAAATTACTACTCCGACTGAAACTACCATCTCTAAAGCTAAGGAGTCAATTACTGAAAATTTCATTCCGGGGAAAATGGGAAGCATCTCATCCCCAGTTGGTACTGTTTCTTTAATAGATCTCTCCAGTAGCGTGGCAAAAGAAGACATCCTCTTAGCCACCATTGACACAGGAGACAAAGAAGTCCTACCTATTACCAAGCTCTCTGCCAAATCGGAGGACACCTCCGCACTTCCAGATGAAAACACAGAAACTGATGGTAGCTCCTCAATCAATCCCAACGATCCTGATGATGGAGCTGTCCAGGTCACGGACTCCTTGAGTCCCGAGGCTGAGCTACCTCCCTCTACTGAGAACGAGGTCACCACCACTCCAGACACAAGCAACGTTGCAGAAGAGAACACACCTGAAATTGACCTGATTGTTTCAGGGGATAGCGCCAAAGCTGTGAGAAAATTAACTGATTCGGATGAGGAAAAATTTATCACTGTTTTTGAACTCACCAACGCTGCTGAAAAAGCCAAAGATAACTCAGAAGATACTTTTACTGATGAGGAGTCGGCTGATGGAGTCAATGCTTGGATGGAGAAAGAGACTGGGAATGAAGCAGAGACCCATTCAGTTTTGCTAACTGCCGTTGAATCCAGGTATGACTTCATTGTCCCTGCCTCAGGAACTACCAACATGGTGGAAGAACTGACCGCTAACACAACAGAAGACCTGTCTGAAAATGAAACAGAGGAATCTGAAACTAAGGTCACAGAGGAGTTTCCTGCAGTGACCCCTACAGTAGATACCCCTCAACACAAGGAAGACTCTTCTACCCATGACTCGGGTATTTTCAAATTGCTGAAAGAAGATCCTGATGAGCTAATGATGTAGAAGCAGCAACAGAAGGGCGGCCACGTAGAAGTGCACAACGAATTAAAAGACAGTCTTATTGTCTAAGTAGTTACTTAACAGGAAAAATCTTGAAAAGGAAAAACAATGTGGACATTTAAGGCAAGTACTATTGGACTTAGAAAAGACAGATGTTTATGGACAGAGGTCATGTAGCAGAATATATTTAAGGACAATTTTAAAACCAACAATCTCAATACTTTTCTGGGTATCATGGGTTGTAATGTAACAACTTACCTTAATGTAAAATAATCCATACAAGATTTTAAAGATATGAAGGGGGCAGAGGTGAAGAGCCCATCTCTTGAAACATTGAATGTTAGGTACCATTTCAGAAAATTCTGTTATAATTTAGTGAAATTATGGCAAAGAAATCATATAATATGTAAAAATTACTGAAACATTAAAAAGTTTTATGAAACTTTTATTCTAAAATTTTTCTTTTTAATACCACAAATATGATTCTCTTCTATTAAAATAGAAACCCTCACTAATGTCAGAATTAAAGCTTCCTTGTAATTGCTTAACACCCATGTGTAACATAAGAAATCAGACATACTTCTTGGTCCATATTTGATGCTAAATAAAACAAAATATTAGTTTTACATATATGTTCATTTGAAAATAATGTATAAACATGAGTTGATTTAATGTTCTTACTGTTAATATTTATATCCTGAATTTTTGTCAATTTTTTTTCAGATCATAAATGAATATCGTACTCTCCTTAGGCAGTTGGCTAGCAATTCAAGGACACGTATCTTCATCTTTTTTTCTGATACAGACTTTCCAAATAAGTCTGTTGTCATTGTGCTGATTCTCCTCAATAAATCATTCTGGAAGCAACTGGTTTACCATGTGTGATGTGTTTGATATTCTGGTATAAACTCTTAAGAGTCATACAGAAAAAAATTAAAAGTCTTGCTTAAAAAACAGAAATAGCATTATTCTATAAAGATCCATAATTTCCTTTTCTTAAAACTGAAGAAATTAAAACATGCCAAAACACAGAGTAAATAGCAAATATTATATATGAGAGAGGATGTTTAAGTAGACTCTGGACTAGAATAAGTGTGGTACTGTGTTTAATTCCAGAAACATGTTATTATACAAACATTTGAGATGTATCAGATCATGGATATCGCAGCTCATCTCTCAATAATCAAGTACTTTGAAAAAAAATAAATTGAAATACTGATTAAATTATGCTAAAGCCTAAAAAATAAGAATGATAATTTCATCTAAGCAAGTAACAAAAGACAAAAATTAACATACATGACACAATGAATAATCAAAATTATATACAAAATATGAGTAATATATAATTCAAAAGCAAATAACTGGAAGAAAATTACATTATACTGTACACCGGAAAGGCTATTACCCTTGTTACATAAATACTTCCCAAAGAGAAATGCCTGGAAAGTCTCACAAACATGACATGACTGCCAAAACATGAGCTGAACAAGGACAACAGTAAGACATACCAAATTGACAGGAAAAGCCTGCCCACAACATGGCCTCAACCCTCTACAAGGAATCGCAGGTAGCTAAGAAATGCTAAGAATAGGAGAAATAAGATTCCCCAGGGGAGAGCACACCAATTGGTCCAATACAAAATTACTACCCCTGTAAACATTATACACGTACAAGTAGCATTATACAGACTGAGCAGATTGTATTTAGGAATATATATGTGTATGTACATATACACGTAGTCATGTAACAATGATTCATGGGAAAAGGGGGCTGAGAGAGGAAAAGTCTATGGGAAGCCTCCTTTATCTCATTTCTCATACCCAGGAAATTCAAAGTTGTCATAATAAAATCTTTACATTTTAAAGAAAATAGGAATCAGTCTGCCTCCATTCCTATAACATTTTCTTTTTTTTCCATTTAAAGACTGCTTGGCCCATATCTATCTAGCCTCTTCTAGGCTAATTCTCACATATTAATTTAGCCCATTTCTAAAAATGTGTGTAAGCACCCCAAGGTGCGCTTACCGGGAAGATTCTAGCCTACGTCCATCCTGGGTCGGTCTGAGCTGCCTGGGAGAATGGAGCCTGGCGTCTCTGCTCCAGAGAGCAGACCATTTTCTTAATCCCAAAATCAAGTAAGTGACATTTTAAAATGCAGTTTGATTATATCCCATACATTTCTGTGCTCAAGTACTCTCCCTAGAGAAACAACATACTAGGATATGGGGGGAGGAGGTGCAGAGATAGACAGACAGAGGAAGAGACACTGACTGGAAATCCAGGTAAGAGCTGTTTCTGCAGAACGGAGGCTGAAGTTCATGAGGCTTGCCAAAAGATAAACTCTGCCAGGGTTCCATGATACAGTCATCTAGAAACTGTTTTCATCCTTAGTCCCATCCACTCTATGGAGCTCATCCGAGTTAAACTCATTGTAAGCAATAATCATATTTTAAATCATCATAATAACTTATAGGTTAGTACTTAGCAAAACAACAGACAACGTGACACATAAAATTAACCCCACACAGAATATAGATAAGTTAAAATGTTATATATAGCTACTGGATCACTTTATACTAAGGTAATTTCACTGTTATTAATGCACTAACTACCTTATAATGATAGCCTACAGTTTATTCTAGACAAAAATTAGTAATTCCCCCAACAGAAGTGAAACATACTTAAAATATCGTGGTGCAAGAGAAAGCTAGAATTGTAGACACCAACAGATTCAAAGGCTAGATCCTGAAACTATCTGGTCTTTTATTTTCCCATGTTTTGGCTACTTCATAGACCAAATATCTATGTGGGTGACACTTATGCAGCTTGATCTATTGGGGGGCAGGCCCTAGCAGTGGGACCAAGACTTATCCCTGGTGCGTGAACTGGCTTTTTGGAGCCTGGTTCCTTGCCCAGCCTTGATACGGGGGGGGGGGGGATGATTGGTACTGCCTCAACTTTGTATGCCAGACTTTTATTGACTCCCCAAAGGAGGTTTCACCCCTCTGAGGAGTGGATGGGGGTTGGAAAGGAGGAGGTAGAGGGGCAGGAGAAGGGGAGGAAGGGAATACTGGGGTTGAGATGTAAAATGAAAAAAATAAATAAAAATATCCATACAGACCTGAGACCTCCTCTCAGTTGAGAACTAGCGTGTTCCAATCCTAGTGACCTGGGCTTTAAGAAGTGTTTCAAAGCTACGCATAAATTGAAAAGCCCAACAGTCGAGGAAACACTGTGTCTAGTGGCCTCCAGCTCACCTTTCAGATAGACAGTACGGTGACCCTTCTCTATGCTCTAATTCTTTACAGTGTGGACGGATACCAAGTGGATTTGCCCTTCTTGAACAGAAGGCATTGCAAATCTGATTATCTACCAGTAGACATTCCAGGAAAATGCTTCTACTAATGATTGACATTGCTGTGAAATTAAAGTTTGCTGACATCACAGCAAATGTCAAACTATCAAAGGCTCATGCTTTGCATTATTTAATACTTAGCACATGTTTGTGAGCAAGATATAAAAATCTATTACAAGGGATAATTATGAATCAAGTGGTGAAGAGGGTACTGAGTAAAGAACCAAAGTTCTCCCATTTTGTCCTCCGCCTCCATCTTATGCCTTGTGTAGTCCATTTCCTGTAAAACACTCCAGCCCTCAGAAATGGCTAGGGGCAAAAGTAACAGGGTAGCCATCTGGAAAGTACAGATAACTGCAGACTGTCCCCACCTGGAGCTGATAAGAAAACTTGACAAGCAACAGGCAAGGTTCGAAAATAAAATTTCTGAAAAGTCCCTAGACATGAGCCAATCAGGATTGAACCCGTCACCCCACACTCTGCTAATGTAACTTTTCTGGGTTTTGCCTTTAGATAATGCTCTCTACCAGGGTGGGGTACCTCCTCTAGCTCCTGTGCTGCGGAGGTCCCTGCCAGTTTCTATCATGCACACAATAAACCTTGTTTTTGCATTTCCGTGAGTCGGTCTTCCTGGTGGTTTTTTGGGGTCCCCATGGACTGGGCATACCCATTGCTATGGCTGCTCTCATTTTTTCTCATTTTATTGTCCAGGAAGAAAGCCAATGCCCTGGAATGCCGATGTTGTTAAGGTTGAGATAATTTTATAACCATTTAAAACGAATTCTCCAAAATTGTTTTACTTTCATAAGCTAAAGATGCACACAAAAGAGGCTACTACTGTCATGTTGTCCCTGACACATCACCATCCACATTAGACATTACCTTGTACTGCCAGGGTTTATTTATTGTTCTTTTGTATTTACTTATTATTATGTATTTATTGTACATGCCAGAGTATATTATATACTCATTAGGTCTAAGATTTGTAAGGAGGTTGTAGTAGTTACTGTTTTGCAGTAAAATGTTAAGGAAATGTCTCCAGCAATAAAGAGGGGTTGACCATTGTATAGAGATTTAATTACTATCAACAAGCCTCAGCTTTTCTGATGCACACACATAATGAACTTCACTGACAAGAAAAAGACAAGTGTCAACCTTTGAAGACTGAACCACTTCCTTGTTGTCATGGGACTTGTTTGGACTAACCCAGAGGCAAATGGTAAAACAATAATTGTAATAATATTTTGCTGAGCAATATAGAAGGGACAAAAGAGAAAAGGAATCCTTCAGACTGCAAGCATGCCCTGTCCTCTCTCTGAAGCCTCCAGACTTGGGAGGCTGAGGAAGCTGGCACAGATGGACAAGCAGGAAATGGGGCTACTAGGTAGGTGGTCATGGTCATTCCTTCAAAGTTCAGAGGCTTCACAGCCTTCTTTAGACTGGTTTATACCTAGTTTGTAAATTGTAAAAGTACTGTAAAATCTTTTTTATACAGCAATTTTACAATTAAAAATGGAGAGGCATGCTTCAAGAGGTTGTCACCCATAATCGGCATTCACTCTTGTTAAATGGCAATAATTTTGGTAGAGATGAACCCCGTTTGCTGTCTGGAATGCCAGGAAGCTTTAATATGGGCTTTTGAGACAAGAACTGATATTTTATTTCAATGAAAATGGTCTTGACGACATTACATCGGTATTTCTAAATTATAGAAGAAATCTGGTTCTGCTTCTTTTTTAGCAGTTAGGTGTTTCCCTTCTATTTTATCCAAGGAAAAAGTAAAGAAATAGCAAAGTGTGTCTCACATTTTACTACTGCAACTGTTTCACACAAGATACAATCATTCATTAACTGAGGGATTTGTTGTTACTTTTAGAACATTCAAATCTGATATTTTCACAAAATAAATTAATCAGTTCACTTTTTTTCTTTTTGTTTATTTATTTATTAAAGATTTCTGTCTCTTCCCCACTGCCACCTCCCCCTTCCCCCCCCCCCCCCCCCCCACTGCCACCTCCCCTTTCCCTCCCCCNCTGTGGGAAGTCCAAGGACCACCCACCTCCATCCAGGTCTAGTGAGGTGAGCATCCAAACTGCCTAGGCTCCCACAAAACCAATAGGTGCAGTAGGATCAAAAACCCATTGCCATTTGAAAGTTATAAAAGTTACCCTCTGATAGATTTGGTATCATGCCCAGGATGTGACAACTCAGCTGGCTTCTGTAATTAGTAGGTCAAGTGACCTTCCCTCAGAATCACCAAGACATACCCCATATAAAGTCACTGTTAACAGTTCATAGCTGTCGGTTAGCCTGTTCTAATGTAGAGGTTAGAATTGTCTTTGACATGCTCCGTCTTTAGGAAAAGAATTGACTAAATGCTGGCCGAAACACACAAAAAAAAAGGTTGGCTGATTCATAAATGAAGTATCTTGTATGATTGCAAAATTATGAAGTATACTTTTCTTACAAGCCTTAGATAACTATAGCTGGAAAGTTGTGGAGTTTTTGCATTTGGTTTGGTTGTTATGCCCAGATGTGTGAAATCCCCCAAAAGCCAACAAGGAGACCAAGTCCCATATGTAAAAGCAAAGAGCCTTTATTTTAATCAAGTTTGCAAACTCAGTCTCTCCACATGTCCAATGTACTGGAATAAATGGAGAGCTCTGAGCTCAGTTAGAATTGGGTTTTTATAGTAGTAAAAGTGGGGGTGAGGGGTCTCTGAGGTTGAGGACCCCTGATTGGCTGACATTTGTCTAGGAGTGTCCTGGTGAGTGTGCTGGCAGCTGATCATATCTACAGCGGTTGGAACGTTAGGCATTTCCTTTGAATGGTCTGTTCTTGGGTGGTGCTCAGGTAATCTCAGTTTGTGGTTCTTCCTGCAACCAGGTATTGCTTCAGTGTAAAGTACTGAGACTCAGGCCTCCATTAAACTTAGAGATGGCTGAGTCCTACTCTGGCAGGTGATAATGGTTGGAAGTTAAGAATTTCCTTTGGGTGGTCTGTTCCTACTTATCTTATCATGGCTGGCTTCTACACTGGTTAAAAGAATCTCATGATGATCAGCAAAGGAAAATTTTTTTTTTAATTTCTTGTAAATAATAATGTAAGACTGATGGCAAAATTAGCACAAACCTTTCTTATTTCTAATTTATATATTTTTGTTACTAATTGATAGTTTTCTATTTATTGTTTTAAGTATGTAAAAATCAAAAATTGGAGGCAGATGATGATTTTAGTGGAATTTACATGGGGGGGTTGTGTTCAAGTTATTAAATTAACCAAAGACTACACAAATTTTACAACAGAAAATCCACAAAAATCCACACATCCCTCAAAACACATCCGTTTTCATGATTGTTTATATTTTCCTATCTTATATTTGGAAAACATAAATACAGTATGGTCGACGCTTAAGGATGCATTTTTTAAATTTCCAAAAAGTCCACATAGCTGTTAGTGTTCCATATTTTTTCACTGAGAGCAGCACTGGAATGAATGGATTAACACTAAGAATTTTAAGTTACAGCTATAAGTGGAATTCAGTGTTTCTTTTGCATATAGTCATCAACTATGCATGACTACCTAAGGAGAAACGGAGTTTGAGTGACAGGAAGGAAGGCCAGCATTAGCACAGCCCTCACATTCCCTGATTCTTACTTAAGAAACTTCTTTTGAGTAATCCTCTCGTAGCCACAGAATACTAGCTCCAATCCTCTATGTGAATTTGAGACAATAAAACAAGAACTTTCCTCTGTTTTTCATATCCCATGTTATTGTTTTATGCACAATTCTTGATTTTTGCTCATTTCTGTCAAATTTGATATTTTTCTTACAACTTGATAAATTCATTTTCTATCATAAATGTATATAGGCTGGAGGTATGCCAATTAGGCATAAATTATATTTGGTTAACATTATGCACAGAATAAATTTGACATTTCTTTCTGTCTTGTCCTAGGGGACTCTCCAACCAGATGAAGGCTCCGATTCCATTTTCCTGTCATCATGACCTTAAATGCTAGCTTAGCAGTCAGGATAGAATACTTGTTCTTCCGTTCCTCATCACTAAGTACACATGCAGCTTGTTTAACTGAGAGAAACAAAATAGTTGTAAGGTGAAGCCAGCCTTCTAATAAAATTGGTTCATCCCGAAGCCTGAGTGACTCCTGGGTTTTTCAGTAAAGCTTCACTGAGTGTGAGCTCTTCTGTTCTGGGAACACACACATAACACTATATCAGTTCTACATTTCAAAGTACCAGTCCCTCATGATTGTGTTTCTTCTCTGGATACTTGTATCCCAGTCTACAAGACATTAGCATGATGGGAATGCATGGCATTGAAGTAGACAAGAAATGATTCATGGAGAAGGTGGACAGTCCCATTTATATTCCCAAGTCTCCAACCTCAATGTCAAGAATTAGAGAATAGGTTCTAACGCAAAATATATACTGCTAAAATACTGAATAAATAAAATAGGGTCCATGATATTGCTAAAATGAGGCACTCACAAAGCACACACATTGAAATTTTGAAATAAACGAGGAAAATTAAATATCTCTAAGGCATCAAGATATTTTATAACATACTACATTAGTAATTTAGTTCTATAGGAAGAAACTATGGTGTACAATATTCAAATATTTCTTTAGTGATTCACCACATTAATGTTTTCAACTGAGAATTTATTATACACCAATTTTGAGGAAAACTTCAGTATTGACTATGAGTATTTGAGAACAGCAGAGATACAATTGAATTGCTTTTTATTTCACCAAAGATCATAATTCAAAGTCATATGAGGTAAGCATAGCATCTCATTAATTACTCATGGAACCAGGATAGAAGAGTTACATAACTTTACAAGCAAAAGTTAAAGGGTGATTTCAGTTTGTGTCTTCCATCCTTACCACAACAATTATTGATTTGTGTTTTGTTCTTCTGTTTATGTTCCCTCTCTGAAGCCTAGCATTTTTGAAGAGAATGTTAAACCATCTAAATCCAAATCCTGTGAAAAACCCAAAAGCTGTGATGAAGCAGGTGAACCAGCAAATGTCTGGGAAATCTAAAGCAGCTAAACCATTTGGCCGGAGCTTCCTGTACTCATGATCTTGTTTCCTCAAGTCCTCAGACTCCCACTCCCACATGAGAGAAACCATCTCTCTCATGGAAGACCTCAGTCCCCTCCTAAGAACAGAAATTGCTGTCCTTTGCATTTATGTTCACATGGGAGATCACCCATTGGCCCTCCTTTTCACTTTGAAGCGCTTCTCCTCCCCAGCCACCCAAAGAACCAACATTGCAAATCCACCACTTCTGCTCCACCAGCTATGGTTGCCATCACAACCGCTTCCACTGCTTCCGACAGCCAAAGTGAAGATGTCAATTCTTTCACTCCTCTTAGCAGCTTCTCCTTCTTCTCTGCACCTTGAATGATCTTTCCTTCCCTTCAGTTCTAACAACCTGCACACTTTTTCATCCCACAGACATAAACTCACCACCCATCTGTAAACTCTAAATTGCAATACATACCCAGCATTCTTATATTCACAGATATAGCACCTAGGTAGTATCAGTACAGAATTCTTCAAACAGAAGATACCTAACTCCTTAAACACTGTCTACCAAGGTTCACACAACTTCCTCTCTTGTCTATCTTAGATTTTTGTTTTTGTTTTCAAGATAGGGTTTCTCTGTAGCTTTGGAGCCTGTCCTGGAATTAGCTCCTTGTAGACCAGGCTGGCCTCGAACTCACAGAGATCTGCCTTCTTCTGCATTCTGAGTGCTGGGATTAAAAGCATGCACCACCACTGCCGGGCATATCTTGGATTTTTAAATTTGTCAGCTCAAACACAAGATTGCCAACAGTTTCAGTATTCATTTTTGCCCTACAACCCATCAAACTAGTAAAATAACAATTAATGCCAGAAACAATTGCTTCTTCTACAGAAAATTTACCCAGTGCTGCTGAAAACAGCATACAACTTTACCTTTCCATAGGAAGGAAACAGAGTTCTCATAAGCTATTACAATGATTATGCTTTAAATAAGAGTTCTTTTTATCTGCTTTCATTATCCTCTTAACTTTGGCTACTTAGAAACTCCACGCTGAATTTGCAGCTATCTTGTAAAGTAGTTTGAACTCTTCTTTTTTTTTTATTAAAAATTTCTGCCTCCTCCCCGCCTTCCATTTCACTCCTCCTCCCCCCACTCCCCTTCCCATCCCTCTCTAGTCCGAAGAGCAGTCTGGGTTCCCTGCCCTGTGGGAAGTCCAAGATCCTCCCCCCTCCATCTAGGTCTAGGAAGGTGAGCATCCAAACAGGCTAGGCTCCCACAAAGCCAGTCCATGCAGTAGGATCAAAACCCAGTGCCATTGTCCTTGACTTCTCAGCAGCCCTCATTGTCTGCCATGTTCAGAGAGTCCGGTTTTATCCCATGCTTTTTCAGTCCCAGTCCAGCTGGCCTTGGTGAGCTCCCAATAGATCAGCCCCACTGTCACAGTGGGTGGGTGCACCCCTCACGGTCCAGACTTCCTTGCTCATGTTCTCTCTTTCTGCTCCTCATTTGGGCCTTGGGAGCTCAGTCAGGTAGCGTGGGAATCTGCAGCATCTCTGCTCCAGGAGCCAGAGGTGGAGGCTGTCTCCAATCTTCAATCTCTATCATTACCCACATCCTCTAACACCAGACCTTCACATCCCAGTCACTGGGATCTTTCAATAGTTCCACTGGATTTTTTTAAAACACTCTATAACCTCTAAGACATCATAAATATTTAGGGAAGCAACTCCTACTCTGAACAGTCTACGGAATCACATTTGTATAATTTCCTAATCAAAAATAATAGTTTTTGCTTTTGTATTTTATCAGAATTAAGTATTATACCACAGGAAAACATAGCAACAGATAGTAAATATCAAATGTCACTGTATTGTTGGTCTAAGTCTGCTAATTTAAGTATATTAGGAAAATACTGTCACCTACTACATAAGTATATATCCTAGCAATACCACGATTCTCCTGACCCTTGAATTTCCTGTGACAAAAGACAGCAGCTCTATGAAAGTATTCTTCTAAAAAAATATTGGTCCAACCTTTGAAAGCCATGAATTAACTAAATATTAGCTTGAGTGATCATTGTGTCTTAGTAGGCACATGCTTCTGTTTGTTTGGGCTGCTCGAAAACTTTTCATCCCACAGCTCTCTGAGAAATCAGCTGTCTTGACAGTGTTAATCCTCCTTTCTTTAGAAGCAGTGATCCATCACAATGCACATCACACCTGACTTAAAGCGCTTGCCTAATAATTCTTAGCATCCAAATAGATATTGATCCTGCAACAGACTGAATTGTTAGAGGAAAGATGATTGGGTGTTAACTCTGGCACAGAATCCTCCCCAGCGGTGTCAGACCTGTCCCTGCTCAGTAACAAATAAGAATGAAGGTTTTCAGAACAGTAATGAGACTTTCTTTACTTTCTTTTATTGCTACAATATTTTGGAAGGCACTGACACTCCGTCAACACACACATGGAAAGCGATCATTTATAGCCGTCATTAAATCACACATGTCCGTACAAAAATCTGTGAATCCCAAACAATTATTCAGTTCTAAGGAATCACATTCAATGTAGCTACAACTACTCTGTATTTTACACCCACTACGTAATCCATACATACTGAATCAAAGAAGAAATAAGAACTACAGGGAGAAGGAAATAAACTCAATGACAGGTTTCCAGAAAAGACTGAGGCACAGTGAGGAAAATATATAAGATTCACACACCCAGATAATACATGTTAACCCCAGGCTTTAAAGGAAAATAATTTTTCCTGACTATAAGTTCACTTGATATCTGCAAGATACTGTAGTGCAACTAGATTATATGACACTTATTTCTGTTAGCAGGAGACATGGAGCATGTAGGGGTTCCAACACTGAAGTAAGCAGACATATCAAAGCACGGATTAACCGAAATTACAAAGCTATAATTTTCACTCAATTTTTAAGTAAAAATACTTCTTAAAATTTCCCTGTAAGTAAAAGCTTCATTTCATCATATTTTTTATTAAATTCCTCACATAAAAATGGAAAATATCACATAAACTTTTAAACACAACTTGTTGTAGCTTTTCCTTAAAATATTTCCATACAAGTGCCTTTTAAAGAATTTAAACTGAAAAAAAAAGAATTTAAACAAGGAGGAGGAGGAGATCTCCCAAGACAGAGGAAATAAAATGTACTGTTCTCTAGAGACAAGGAGAAACTGGATTAACAGAATTAAGCAGGAAAGGGGATGGAAGAGAAGAAGAAAGTAGGGAATGTGTGGAGGAATGACTAATGAAAGAACATTTTACACCCATATGGAAACCTACCAGTGTAGAAGCTTCCTAAAATGCATCACATATGAAAGCAATCTGAACGGTGTCACCAAATAATAAGAAAGAGAATGTTCAACTGGAGATCTTGTGCTGTCAAGTAAAACCCTCAGGGCTAGGATTGGTTCCATCTTTGGGGGGACCTCCGGAAACTGCCAAATGTCACAGGCTATTTCCAAGGCTACTGGTTACTCTCCACAACCTGATGATGGGGCCCTGTTGCTGGAAGAAAACATTTCAATGTGTTATCAAAAACCTAGAATTCAAACTGGGGCCTAACTAGAAGCTCCAGCCCTATGGACTAGTTTTCAGGACATTGGGAGATACTTTGTGGACTGCTAGGGAAAAAATAAAGTAGCAATCAGTATCTCCTAGCTACAAACAGTGGAATCTGTAACAGAAACTTGTCTGCAAGATATATTGGTGTCATTGTGGCACAAATATTAGGGGAGTAACCAAACACTTTCCAACTGGTTTTAAGGCACATGGTGCTGTGGGAACTCCTTCAGCCAATGGCCTTTATGATGCTGGCCCACTTTGGGCATAGTCTCGGCTACTATATATGCAGATGTAGGGGCGTGTGCGAGCCCCTTGGCTGCTGAATTCAGTTCCAGATCATTAAATGCAACCCATCTCTGACACTGATAAAATGGTCATGAACCTGAGATTACATAGGTCATGGTCCTAGGGGAAAATCTACTACTATTATTCTGACAAAGGAACATAGCAATAAAAAGACTCCTAATGACATACTGATGTACCAACAGACCAGGGCCTCACTCAGACCTCATCAGAGAAGCTCCATCTTGCAATAGATTTAAACAAAAACAGAGACACACAACTGGACAATGTGCGAAGAATGAGAGACTTTGGAGCACTCAGTCCTAAGGGGTGATCTTCATCAGAGCACTCCCATCAAGGCTTAGAAATCCATACAGCAGAGACCGTAAGAGTCAGAGAGGATTGATGACTCCATGAAAGCAGAGCCTTCCAGATAGGACAGGTCTGATACACACATGAGCTCAGGCAACACAAGCAAGGCTTGTGCAGGTTCAAGCCTGATGATGTCCATGCCCTGAGAAGAGAAGTAGACACGGGCTCCCATCCCTAACCAAGAAGCTATCTGCAATTAATACTTGATGGGAAAAGAAAAATCAGTTTTCTCCAATGATGTCTCACTGGGTATATGAGCCACACTTCAGGGAAGCCCCAGTCCCCAGAAGTAAATTGACAACAGACAACTAACTTAAAGGTATTTTGCAGGCATTTTGTCTTACTTAGTTTTAGTTGGGTTTTTTGGGGGGTTTTTTTTTTGTTTTGTTTTGTTTTGTGTTTTTCTTTTCATCTAGGTCTTTTGTTTGTTTATTTTGACCATATTACAGTTTGGGTTTTTGGGGGGGTGGAGGATCTTATTTTCATTGTTGTTTTGATCATTTGGTTGTTTGCTTTAAAAAGAAAGAACATAAAGTTGAGGGACTGGAGAGGTAGGGAGAATATTGGAAGAATTGAGGGAGGGGGAAAAACAAGGAAAAGAGAATTTAAATATCTAAGGATAAACATATGCAAGAGAGATAAAATATAAAATTTAAGAATTTTTTAGTGTGTGTGTGTGTGTGTGTGTGTGTGTGTGTGTGTGTGTGTGTGTAATCCTTTAAAATCATTTGCTCAGCTTGGTTTGGTTCGCTGGCACAAACTTGTGATCATGGCCACTCAGAGGGCGTTGTTAGTTCAAGGATCACCTAGACAGTCTTAATGGGGCACTGTTCCAATTTTTAAAAAAGAAAATGACAAGAAACAAATGAAAAGCATGAGGTTTAGGGGAAACACGATGCTCTCAAGCCATCCCCAGCACTAAACAAAAATTGCTCCATTGTTGTGTCAATGTGAGAAAGAATGCTTGAGAGCAGATCTGTAGACACAAATTATGACACAACTGCGTTATTCCACATTAAAATTTGGAACTGAAATCTAGATCACCTAAACAGATAAGCCATTTATTTTAGAAAATCAGGATGTTATTAGCCTGGGACCCTGAATGAGTGAGTGTGTGTGTGTGTGTGTGTGTGTGTATACGCATGCAACATCTATTCAAAAGTGATTTTTAATTCTCATCCTAATTTTTAAGGGGAAATAGAAATTACAATGAGATTAATACATAATAAAACATGATCAGAATAAACAATTCCTTTCTTTTTCTTAAAATAGAGAGTATGCACCACAGGTCCCACTTTCTCGTCCTGAAACTAAAGCACATTGTAACTCACTGCACAGCTCCTGAGTCAGCCTCACACACTGACAAACAGAGTGGATTTGGAAGGGAAAAGAACACAGAACCACACTGCCAAACTGGCACGGATGCTTCCTGTCTGTAAAGCATCAACCGAGAAGTTGTTTCAACTTCCACTGTGTTTCTTCTACGGCCAATGAAATTACACTACAACATATATAAGAGCTGAGAGTCTGGGCCATTGTCCTTCATCTTCAATTGCTCGGAAACAACCTCCTGGACAGCAGACTAATCAGCTAGGAAGAAAATTCTCCAAGGTAGGCGCCTGGAACTAAGCCCTTTAACATGACATTAAATTTTGCCCAGCTACAGAGATAACAATATAATGTGCTGCTTCTAGGATCTTCTTTTCTTATCACTGCAAGAATAAGTGCCTGCAAGAAATCGTAAGTCATAAATAGTATTATATTTTGAAAATTTTTGCAAGTAACAGGAAATTATTCATGTTGATCCCTTGGAACAGCGAGTCCACCAAAGTCCACAATTCCCTCCCTTGTCTCTGTACCTTATGGCTCTTTGTCATTCACGATGGTCTACTCTCATATGTACTCTGAAACAGAATGACATAACATATATATTTCCAATTAATTTAGTTGTTTTTTAAGCTTCACATAAAATGTATGTTAAGAAAAACCAAAGTGTCGCATATGCTCATAATATCTTGTGAAAATTTGTTCCTAAGTTGCTTTCAAGGTTTCAAGGTTCGGCTGCCATATTTACACTATTAACAGAGTTGACTGTGGGAGTTGACGGGTCCCTGTGTGTAGTGGTATGAAGGCAGAACTCAAATAAACTGGCTCTGGATATTTATAACAAACTATAAGAATTAAAAATAAAATAGAGTTAAAGAATGAACTTTCTTCTGTTCTACATATTGATGGAACATAGTCAGATGTTAGAAAGCAGATTTGAAACATTCATTAAGGACAAGATGACTTTGCAGAGTGGTAAAGCTAGTCTGTATATTAAGTGATGCTTTGATATTTGGTAGCATCTAACAGAAAGACTTCTTCCTTATCTACTAGGTGAAATAAGAAATTAAATATGATCAAGTTAAAGTGGTAATGTATCAAACACAAGTCTATAGAAGCCTGTAATTATAAAACAAAACGTGTAAATAAAAATGTTCATTTCTATATCATTACTGCTAAGGCAAAAGCTTTACTTTGGGAAGCTTCTGTTGTTCAGAGTCTTCATTAAGAAATTTCTGGATTCTCTCCAGCATCAGCTCACAAGGCAAATGTGAAAATTAGCTGCATTATGACACAGTCAAAGGTTATGAGCTGACCATACTACTGCACTAATACTGAGCCCAAGATAAGGGTAGGAAGATATATTGCGCATACACCATATTTGAGATAATTCACAAATAATGTCATTTTGTTTTTAGAAGTAACGCTAATCAGCCATTGTGCTTACTTTCAGGAGCTGCCAAAAGATGAAGTCTCTGTATTTGTTCTTGGGCCTTTGGGTTCTTGGAGCATGTTTCCTGGTAAGTATCTTTAATTCCACCATGTATCTTCATATTCTCATTTTAACTCTCTTACTTTTAAATTCCGGTTTAATTTGGTAGTCACTTAAGCCTGCCATATTGGATGCTCAGATTGATAACCTTATACAGATTTATTACAGATAAATCCCATGTGTTCCCATACTCCAGAAACTGCACAGGTAGCTCTCCTTGGCCAACTCTTAAAGCTGACCTTCAACATATTCATGTCCTCAGAATACAAGAGAAAACTGAGCTATTATTTCAAGACTCACATTTGGATTACCTAAACAGTCATTTCCTAATAAAACCAATTTAGGGGGCTGGAGAGATGGCTCAGCGGTTAAGAGCATTGCCTGCTCTTCCAAAGGTCCTGAGTTCAATTCCCAGCAACCACATGGTGGCTCACAACCATCTGTAATGAGGTCTGGTGCCCTCTTCTGGCCTTCAGGCATACACGCAGAAAGAATATTGTATACACAATGAATAAATAAATAAAAAATAATAATTAAAAAAAAACAATTTAGCTACAGTTCCAATCCTACCGGCAGTTTAGTGCAATAGCATGCATTTGATAAGTCCATGAGTTACATAAAAATGAAGATTTTTAATAATTGCTGCCCTCAATTAGAAAGGTATAATCTTTTCATAAGAGCAGAGAAACAGCCAAACATCTTATTTATTACTTGTACTTTTCAGTTGTTTGTGTATATTACCTCATTTAACACTCAAAGATAATGTGGCAAAGGGCTGGGATTAACCAGATTAAGCTATGAACTTATAGCCAAGGGATCTGTGTTTTCCCTATATTGTTCTTGAACCATCAATGAAAGAAATTATCTCCAAGTCCAGGGTCCATAACAGTATAGTTTTTCTTCCTAGGACAATCTTTTCATCACTTTTAAACCCTCTAACTTAAAACACAAATGAAATTGGAGCTAACCATTGTGAGTGGATTAAAACATTAGGAAAATGACAGATATGTCCAAGAAAGTTTATCACTACATAATATTCATATTGATATCAGGATGTCCTGAGGAGACACAGGAATTTTCTTTAATTGCATCAACTATAAAAATAATGTGTTGTATTTTCACACACTTAGAATGTATTCCTTGGCAATTAAAAGTGAAATCCTGAACTTGCTCCCAGACTGACCAGCCTATGAAATGGAACCCCGTGTAATCTAATGTCTGCCATGATTCAATGAACTGCAAAAAGCACAGAGAGCAGTGATCGCATAGATGTGTCTTAAGACATTATATTTCATAAAATTTATAAAAAGAGTTATACTGGCATGTTGGGGCAGGAGCCAAACAGAAACATGAGGGGGGGGGACAAAGGGAGTGAATTTGGCCAATCTGACTGTCCTTTAGTACAGAGTTGCATTGAACTAAGGAGGTAAGAGTAAAAGTCAACAGTGTAGATGCTTTAGCACAAGCTTTTCAAGGTAGAGAATGATGTGAGGCAATGTTCGTTTTCTGTAGAATGTCTTTAACCTCTGCACACTTTAGTTAAGGGAGACCAAAAAATAGAATGATGTGTTCGCATGAGAAGCTTAAAATGATACAGAAGAGATGAGAGATGTTGAGAACTGAGCAAACAAAATCCAGGGGACAGGTACAAAGCTATGAGGAGGTTATTAGACGATTGGAAATAGGTGGTGGTCGTTTTCTCAATGAACTCTGCTAATTAAATGAAGTGACATACCATAACAGTCAGTAAAAGAAAAGAGACCAAGTCCCTGGGAAAACAATGAGAAAGTTGTTCTCTCATGCCATTAGTGACTTTAATGGCTGCATAGCCTAGACAGGGAAGGGAGTTCATTTTTACCTGCTGCAGTCTCTTGGGGAAGTAAGAGGCACTGCATCTCCAGGAAATATGGAGACTCAGGATGAGGTAGAAAACTGAGAAAGAGGAAGCGGGTGTCAACTTGAATAGTATAAGCCTCTAGAAAGCTAGAGAGGACAGACCAAAGAAACTCGAGGATGACAAGGCAATGCTGGAGATCATGAATCTCTGCCATACACTGTCTATGACATCATCTTACATTGTTCATGAAACTGAACTTTAGGAGACAGTTTCTTGGGGTATGCCTAAAATTTAGGATAGTGAGGGCAGTGTGTCAGATGAACAAATTAGAGTAAGACCTGAACAGATACGCAAATGAATCTGTAACCCCAGCAAACCATCAACTCTAAGCAATCTTGACTTAGAATCAGCACCGTGGAACTAGGAGCACACACTTACCCTCTGGTTGGTATGGCTCTTGAGTTTCATAGTCTTCTGACCTCACTCCATGACTGCCTTGACAGTGAAGCAATTCTTAACCTTTCATCTACCTAAAACTTAAGCACGCCAACTTCTTAATGCATTTGTTTCCTGTGATACTTCTCAGCTATTTTTATGGTTCATGATGTTATACTTTATGAAAACATTGCTAAACTGGGTTCTATCATAGCAAATAATAGCGCAGACTTTTCAAAACTTGCTGTACCAAGGCAAGCACTGCCTAGACATTCTCTTTAATTGCTATATAAAATTGCTCACAGTAAATTACTTTATGAAAAGGGCCTTAGACATGACTAACAACATCGCACAATTGATCTGGCAGACGCTAGAATGTGGAAATATTTAAGAATGTCATTTTCCAAAGGTGGAAGCAGAGTTGTTGTTTCAAACCGGCTATAGAGTAACACAGTCTGTAGATGACAGAGGCGGAACTTCAACCACAGCTTTTACACTACAGAGACTACTAGTCTTCTTCCCTTTGGCCTTCTTTGACCACCTTGTAGCTACCCATTCTATAGAGTCACATTAAACATATCTGTACCTTCCACCGATGCTAAACTAACAAATGCCGAAAAGTACAAACTCTATAACATGTTTTACAGATTATTGAAATTAAAACCTCAAGCAACCCTAAATCCTTTATCAAACAGATATTTGCCAAAATTATAGGGCAACTACTTTCATTTGGGATTGATTTCAGCAGCCAGGTCTACTAACATCAAAGCTTAAGTATTTTGTTCATGGTATTTTCTTTCCCTTCATTAACATCTAATCTTTCCTCAAGGACCTGTATGCGCAGAACAAAGAGGGACACGTTTTATTTGATTGACTTGCAGAATTTTTGACTTAGAAACACTCAATTGTTGTGTAATAAATAACCACCAACTACACTTTAAAAACCTGTTTGTCATAGCATTGTCTACACATAGCTCAGTTGTGTTCTCTTCTCAAGTGCCACACCAGGCAGGAGAGAAGCCCTGAATGTGCCCCATTCTTCATCGCAAGGTCTCCTTCTCACAGTTCAGAGCATGCTGTCCCTTTACTGCAGTCTTGAATGGGCTCGACTTTGTTTATTAATGTTTTTATTAACATAAAGTAACCAGGTCTTCTTGCGGGATGTTCATATTCTATTTGGATGGATTTTCCCCACCCCACACATGTCTCCACCACATAGCTCCCTATTCCCCCTTTCTCACACTGGACTCTTTTTATCAATATTAATCCTACTTTTTCATATAATAAAATATGAAAATTTCATAAAAATGAATGGAGCTAGAAAATGTAGGAAAAAAAACAGGAACCCATGCTCAGAAAAAACAAATACCATTTATCCTTTCTTAGATCCTAGCCTCTAACTCTTAAATACATGTACTGGAGCCCGGGGAAATATGGATACAGACCAGGACCTAAAAAACGGCCATGAGATGATTTCACTGCTCTCTTGCTGGCCATGAGCCAGAGGCCTCTCTGATCTATTATAGCCTAATTCCCATATGATTTTTGCCAGTACAGAGAACCTTTATTATAAATCAATTTGCCTCTGCCTCCAGCATTATAGAACTTGTTTTAGAAGAACATAGCTGATAAAATCAGGCAGCAAACGTCTTTGGAGAGTAGGACTTTTCGGAGCCATGTTAAAAATTCTACCCGCCACAGAAAGTGTACTTGCTGATAACTCTCTGAAATACCTAGTTTAAAACTGCTTGATTCCTTTCTCCCACAGACTGGTGAGTGTCACAGAGGCCATAGAGGACGATTTGATCCTAGAGGACCACCACCTCCTCCTCCCTTCGGCCCAGGATTTGCCCGACCACCCCCTCCTCCTCCCTTTGGTCCAGGAGCTGCCGGACCACCCCCTCCTCCTCCCTTTGGTCCAGGAGCTGCCGGACCACCCCCTCCTCCTCCCTTTGGTCCAGGAGCTGCCAGACCACCCCCTCCTCCTCCCTTTGGTCCAGGAGCTGCCCGACCACCCCCTCCTCCCCCCTCTGGTCCTAATCCACCTTCTGTAACAAGCCCTCCACAAACCGCAACTCCAATTGGTACTACTATCACTGTAACTCCTCTCCCAGTACCAGAAAATACATCTAGTGCCAATATCTCCCTACCTACTCCTATTGCCTAAAATTTCACTAATGATTTACTGAATTTGTGGCAAAGATTAAATGCCCTCTGGCAGTTAGGCTGAGATACCCCAAAGCACTGTAAAATTCTGGGATAAATAATCTTTAAAGGCTTAAGTCATAACCCCTTCCCAAGCATTATACAGAATGAAAATAAAGAGCTGAGCAACTTTACAAAGCATTTATTGTTGACATCAGAGCAATTACCATACGATATAAGGTGTTACTTTGTGGTGGCTTAGATTAATGCAGACAAATTGTAATAAATATATAAACAACTTTAATGGAAAAATCAGACTCACAAAACCAAGGTTCCCGCAGAGCACAGGAAACAGGAAGGGGCGAGCAGGCTTCTGGGCGCCCAATTTATATGTAAACACTCACCCGAGGCAAGTCCGCCCCCATAGGCTGGCTTAACCCTACATCTCCCCTTTTTGTCTAAATAAGACAGAACTAAACCAAATACAACTATAAACAATAATAACAAATAATAAATATAACAAACAATATTGAGAACAAAAGTTTTGCCAGACATTCTATCTCAAGGAGTCTAAATAATGTAGAGAGTAATTACAATTATATAATCTTCAACTCCGTCAAAGATCTGAGAAGGGAATAAATATTACTTAACAAATGAGAGATATCCAAAATGTGCCACAAATGACAGAGACAACAGACTACCTGGGCAATCACCCAAATTCTCGTTCGCAATGTTGAGTCAACCAACTTTGGCTAAGGCCTAGCATAACTGACATACCATTAACAAATGCAAGGAATTTTCTTAGAATTATCCTACCCTGTCTTGGCAAGATAAGA